>NC_071649.1:351355-692605 GCF_014839835.1 Dryobates pubescens | reverse complement strand
ACAAATGGATCCAGAATCATCATCTTGTGTAACAGCTTTCCTAAATACCTGACCTTCATCCTTAAACAAGGCTGTTCAATTTGTTGAAGTGCAACACTTGGCTAGGATTTGGTGTACTGAAATGGCAAGATTTCTAGTGAAAAATAAAAGAGGGAAACTTTACTCTGTGCTTGCCCAGCACCCAACACACTGGGTGCCTTAACCGGACTCTATAGGTACTCCAGAAATTTATTACTTCACACTGCATTAAAGATCCTGATCAAAACCAAACCCAGGCACTTCCAGCTTAAACAAAACCTTTATTTCACTGCCATTTGAAAGATTTAAGGTCACAGCAGAAGAAAATTGTTCAGCATACATCAGAGGTTGTTACCACCAGTAGCGAGAGCCAGAGGACATGGGGAAATTTGGGATCTGCTGGTTGCAGCAGACTGGAATGCAGGGATTGCCTCCTAAGACCCTGCTCTGATGCCTCTTCAAACATCCCTACTCCTTCAGCACGGTAACATTAATTGCTTCATTAATTACTTCACTGGCTGAGCCCAGAGGAACTGTCCTCAAGTGATCAGCAAGGAGGAAGAGTAAGGGACTCAAGCAATATCCCACATTTCTACAAGGCAAAGGTGTCAGGAAAGGGCCAATGATGGCAACAAAAGGGGACCCACTGAAGGACAGGAGACCACACTGTGTGGATAATGGCTCTCCAGTGCCCACAAACGACTGGCTGGGGATCCCAGACTCACTCCCATCCTCAGCCTCTCAATTGACCTGTTCATGTTGATTAATGAGCTGAGAACAAACTCGTCTGGGAACATTTCCCACTTTGACTTTGGCAGTGCAAAGCATTTTGAAGCCCAGGATCAGGAGGACCAGAGGATGAGGCTGCAACCCAAACAGTGAAAACATATGCCTGCTTAGGGCTCTAAATCCAGATTCTGACATGGGAACAAAACTAGAAGCTAACAGTAAAACTGTATTGTTTGATTTCAATTGTAGACATTTTAACAGATGAGTAAAGGAAGACCACATTTCTCTGAGATCACTTGAACAACATCACAGATATAAGTATAATCAGACACTGAAAACTGGGTATTTCTTTTTTCTTAGCTAAATGCATTCATTAATACACTTTAAGATTATAGTTCCTCTTCTCAGCTTCTGAAAACTAATCCTAATGTTAGTGTTATATTAAAAAGACCTAATTCCAGGTGGTTTCCTCACTGTTCTTTTATATTGTTAATATCCAGCAAAACTATGCCTACATGAAGGGAAAAAATACCTTAAAGTGAGCTTAGGTATGCAGACACAAGGAATCCTTTTCCTTCATTCAGAACTGTTTCCAAGACTAAATCATAATGACTCAAATTATCTAGAAAGTAGTATTTGCACACTACTCTTAAGTAAATTTTGGAGGGTCAAGGTAACTACACAACCTTTGCCTAATGATGTCACTTAAAGCAAGGCTTCAAAAGGCTAAAGAAAACCTTTCTGTGTTATGGTGAAATAAAGGCCAGAAAGTCTTGCTAACATCTAAGCAAGCAAAGAAGGGGGAAAAAACCCAAACCACTACACACACACAAAAAAACCCCCAAAAAACAACAAAAGCAAACCAAACAAAAAAAATTAGTAGCTAAAAGTACACAAAGCAGGGCAGCCTCATAGCTTAAGTATGGGGAAGAAGGGAAATAATTCCCAGTTGTAATCTTAACTCTTCTAGCAGCTTGCAAGTCCAGCCTCAGACAATTACTGTCTAGGAGCATTCAACTACATACAATTCAAAGTTCTGTTTCTATTTACCAGTAACACTTGAGAGAGATTGAGAGATAGACTTCACTAAATATTAGCACTTCTCTAATGATTATTTTCCTAGTAAATTCTAACAGAGTAGAGGAAAAACCTGCAGGAATCACAGAGTCATAGAATCGTCAGGGTTGGAAGGGACCTCAAGGATCAGCCAGTTCCAACCCCACTACCATGGGCAGGGACACCTCACACTACAGCAGGTTGCCCAGAGCCACATCCAGCCTGGCCTTCAAAACCTCCAGGGATGAGGCTGCCACCACCTCCCTGGGCAACCTGTGCCAGTGTCTCACCACCCTCATGGGGAACAACTTCTTCCTAACATCCACTGTGAATTTACCCATTTCTAGTTTTGTTCCATTCCCCCTAGTCCTATCACTCCCTGACACCCTCAAAAGTCCCTCCTCAGCTTTCTTGTGGGCTCCCCTAAGATATTTGAAGGCCACAATTAGATCTCCTTGGAGCCTTCTCTGCTCCCAACTTCAGCCATTCTATGATATTCAAATAATACCATGTCTGTAACTACAACAAATTGCCAATATTAGAAGAACAAACTGCCAACAGCTGAACTTTGTCAAAATACTCAAGGAAAGCAGGATGGGCAGAACCTAACTTAACTAAACCACAATCATCTTATACAGTTCCCTCCATAACTTACTTGGTGTTTTAGGAATCAGGAGCTCCTTATCCAAGTTCTTCCCTTTTTTTTTTGCAGTGTGCCAACTCTTGACAGAAAAGCTTAACATATTTACAATATCTGTCTTTTGCTGCACTCTGCTGGAACAATCTATTTTTCATCTGAAAGCAACATTGGTCTGTGTGCAATGCAAACGTTAACAAAACAGAAGGGCAAACCTCCAGGACTCTTATAAAACAGACTCTCTTGAAACAGGTATTATTCAGACTAGAATTTAGACATTTAAATCCGTCCTAACAATGCAGCCTGTTTCCCAAGAGAGAGGACCTGAAACAGTCCAAGGTAGGAACAGGGTTATAGAGGGCTTCCCACTGCTTGGAATAAAACTACAGCAAAACCAGTGCCTCAAGAAGGCACTGAAACACAGATTGGAAGAGTCTGGACTTGCATGCATCATTTTAACTACCCTTAACCTGATAAATACAATATTAAAATCAAAAGGCAAAATGTGCACAGAAACCTAACCGCCTCCTAATGAGAACAATTCAGAGGCAACAAAGGTTTTTATAACGTTTACAGAAAATAAGACTTTGAATCTCTCTTAAAAGTTACTTCAATTTCCTGGGTAGCATAGGAAATCTTCAGATTTAAAGTTCCATTTGTTTGATTAAAGAAACAGGAAGGAAAAAAAGAAAGGAGGGGGGAAAAAAGCAGGGGGGAAAAAAAAGAAGAAGTAATGTAGCTGGGCTACAGAACAGACTTCAGCTTGTGTTGAAACTCAGATATTAAGTCCCACAAGAATTCAGTCTGGCTGAGGATCTGCTTCAGAATCACCCAAAGATGCTACACACATTAAATGTGACCTCCTGCTAGAAAAATGAACCTGTGATCGAAACTAAAAGTTATGACTTTGCTCTCTCCTTTCCTCTCACTCCTCTGCAGTGACCACAAACTTCAAGAAAGAAAACAAAAAAAGCAAAACAATACATTTTGAAGGGGAAGTAAGAAAGAGGGATGCAACAGCACAGAAATGCCACAGGCTTGTTGTAGCAGGCTTCGAGGGCAATGAGGAAAAAGCTTTCTCTCTGAGACCTGTCTTGAGACTTGCAAATACAGATGTTGGCACCAGTCCTAGAAAATAATAATACTGCACTAATACCTGCTAAATTTGCTCAGAAAGGAAAGTAAGAAATTACCCTTCTTAAAGCTTTGTACCTCACACCAAAAAAAAGCTTCAAAACCTCTTCTTGGGAAAAGGTTTCCACAGAACTTTTTTTTTTTGTGCCAAAGAACAAGAGGGCCTCTTAGGCACTACACATTGCCTTTACGGAACAATCTTAGGTAAAGTTGTCCCTGCTCAAGGCAAGGGTGGTTGGACTGGATGACCTTTGAAAGGTTCCTCCCAACCTGACCCATTCTATGATTCTATTCTATGGTTGTCTTCCTGAACGGAAAAATCAAGAATAAATACTCACAACAATCAGGAAGCAGCAGACATGCTGAAGGGAAGGCAGGCCATCCACAGGGACCTTGACAGGCTGCAGAGGTGAGTCCATGACAACCTCATGAGGTTCAACAAGACCAAGTGCAGGGTCCTGCAGCTGGGTCAGGGCAATCCCAGGCACTGATATAGGCTGGGCAGGGACTGGCTTGAGAGCAGCCCTGAAGAAAAGGACCTGGGGGTGCTGGTGGAGAAGCTCAACAGGAGCCAGCAGTGAGCACTTGCAGCCCAGAGAGCCAACCAGAGCCTGGGCTGCAGCAAGAGAAGCAGAGCCAGCAGGGCCAGGGAGGTGATTCTCTCCCTCTGCTCCACTCTGGTGAGACCCCACCTGGAGCACTGTGTCCAGTTCTGGAGCCTCAGTTACAGGAAGGATCTGGAGGTGCTGGAAGGTGCCCAGAGAAGGGCCACGAGGATGAGCAGAGGGCTGGAGCTGCTCTGCTATGAGGACAGACTAAGAGAGTTGGGGTTGTTCAGGCTGGAGAAGAGAAGGCTCTGAGGAGACCTTATTGTGGCCTTCCAGTATCTGAAGGGGGCTACAAGAAAGCTGGGGAGGGACTTTTGAGGGTGCTAGGGAGTGACAGGACTGGGGGGGATGGAACAAAACTAGAAATGGGTAGATTCAGATTGGATGTTAGGAAGAAGTTGTTCCCCATGAGGGTGGTGAGACACTGGCACAGGTTGCCCAGGGAGGTGGTGGCAGCCTCATCCCTGGAGGTTTTGAAGGCCAGGCTGGATGTGGCTGTGAGCAAGCTGCTGTAGTGTGAGGTGTCCCTGGCCGTGGCAGGGGGTTGGAACTGGATGATCCTTGAGGTCCCTTCCAACCCTGACAACTCTATGATTCTAAATCACTCAACACTTCACATGAATTTTAAAGCAATGGTTTCAGAGCTTCAGACACAAATCTATAACCAGTGCCATGAAGTTTTCAGAGCAAGGATCTACCTCAGCAGTTGACAGCCTAAAATTGGACATGCCAACCAGTTTCTCTGTAAAATGCACTGCTGGTATTCCCATCACTGCTGCCCTCAAAAAAGGCTAATAAAATACATTCCATAAATTAAAACTGCCTTTCACAGGAACCAGGTTTTACACTAGGAGCCAACTGTTTCTGTTTCATAGACGGGGTTTCCACAGAAGTAAAACCACATGAGCAAGGTGAAGACTTGGATCAACATGCCTTTCTCCAGCTATGTTAAAAATAAAAGGTCATTAATACACAACAATAAACATAGATGGAGAGTTGCACTTCAAACTGTAACCATGGCACTCTGCAATTTTTCATTCCTAATGTACCAACACATACAGGAAGAAAGGGTGAAGGAACATTTTGGACACAACTTGCTTCCAAGGGCACATGGACAGCGCAGGTGGCAACTTAAAACCTTAGGTAAGGAAAGCAGTAGTGAAGAACTGGGTAGGAATGAAGCCAGATAGTAAAAAGGATTGGAGTAGACAAGCTTCCACTACTGTGGAACTCAGGGACTTCAGAGGCATAACTTCAGCAGTTGGTAAATTCTGCATACAATTAACATGCAATCAGGAGAAGTGAGCTTGAAGTTTGTCAAGGATGATTCAACAGCTGTTTCATCAACCCCTGCGGATTTAATGAATTCTGAATCAGGATCTTGTGATTCTGATCAAACACCTCAGACTTGTTCCCAAAAGGAGCTCACAAGTCTGAAAGGTAGCTACTGGCAGCTAAGAAGCAATCTGCTTCATATTTGCTTCCACAATAACGAGAGAAAAGGAACCGAGTGTGTCAAGATGCTGATGAAAGCTAAAAGGAATAGATGTAGCCAGAAAACACAGAAGATACTGAAACACAATCATTTCCAAAACACTTGTTTTGAGACAAGACTTGTAATTGCCTATTGGAATGTAAGCAGACAGCTAATACCTGATGAAATTCTCATTAGAAGGGATAAAAAAAAAAAAAGAAAAAAGTAAGGCAAAGACCAGAAAGTTCACTTCTGCTGAGGCAATGCATGGAATTCTCTCAACCCCCTGAAACTCCATTCAAATTAGAACAGAGGCAAGGGCTACTGTTTTCTTTAACATGAGAAATCTAATTAGCTAGCAAATATTTAACCAATAGCTAGAGGTTGGTCTTTAAGTACTAAATAATGAGACGTAATTAAGGTAACAAAGGCAAAAGGTTACTAATTTAGGGCACTTCTGTGGTGCAGTGTTTAAATTATAGGTTTTATACAAAATGCATGGGCCAGTGCACAAGGAAAGGGGGGGGGGAATCCAATTTTAATGGAATGCAGAACAAATTAACATTTTAACATTATAATACTCCTCAATTGTATAATGGGATTTTGCTACATGTCACAGACCAGAACATAAAACCAACACTCCAAGGTATGCTCGTTAACCTCGGCAAGCTAAATATATTACAAGCCCACTGACAGCAGTAAACAGACACATTGTAACATGAAAGACTCTGATTCAAAGGCTTTTAATAAGTGTTGCTTTCCCCGAGTCGATTGCCTTTAAGAGCATGTACAATGAACGAGATCAAAAATCATGTTATCCATACCAAACCCTTCCAAATTTCCTACAGGGAAATTGAATGATTCCTTTTAAGAATGCCATTTAAAGGAAGCCAGTTCCTGTGATATAAAATGTCTTTTTCTACACTTCTCCTTCCCACGTTACAGGAATTTAGCCTGGCAAGTACAGTCTTCAGCACCCGGGCGTGATGTTTGCTGCGTGGACCAAAAGGCCTCTTGGAAAAGTAAGCCACAGTGAAAAGCTGACATCTCAGCATTTCACTATCCTGGCTGTTCATCCAACAAGTGACAAGCAAAAAATTGTAACACTTCTCTTGACCTGAGCCACAGTCCCCTAAGCTGCATCAGGAGAAGTATAGCCAGCAGGGCAAGAACGGGGATTCTGCCCCTTGACTCTGCTCTGCTGAGACCCCACCTCCAATACTGCCTCCAGTTTTGGTGTCCCCATCACAAGAAGGACACAGAGCTGTTCGAGTGAGTCCAGAGGAGGTCACAAACATAATCCAAGGGCTGGAGCACCTCTGCTGTGAGGACAGTCTGAGGGTGTTCAGCCTGGAGAAGAGAATGCCCCCAGAAGACCTTAGAGCTGCCTTCCAACACCTGAAGGAAGCCTACAGGAAGGCTGCAGAGGTGTCTAGCAACAGGAAAAAAGGGGGAATGGTTTGAAGCTGAGGGAGAAGAGGTTTAGACTGGATCTTAGGAAGATGTTCTTCAGTAGGAGGGTGGTGAGACTCTGGACTAGGCTGCCCAGGGAGGCTGTGACTACCTCCTCCCTGGAGGTGTTGAAGGCCAGGCTGGATGAGACCTTGAGCAGCTGAGTCTAGTTGAGAGGTGCCCCTGCCCGTACTGGGGAGGTCGGAGTAGATGATCTCTTGGGTCCCTCCCAACCTGAGCCATTCTATGATTTTTAAATAATACCACATCTGTTAACTACAACACATTGCCAATATTAAAACAACAAACTGCCAAGAGCAGAACTTTGTCAAAAGTACTCAAGCTAAGCAGGATGGGCAGAACCTTCTATTTTATACCAAAATAATACCTCTGCAGTTATGATACTCATCATTACAGTCTTCCCTCCTGACTTCTGACCCCTTCAGCTCATTACACCAGCTTCTTCTACACTGATCACCTTTTTGTTTTTTTTCTCTTTTCCTAGTGGTTTAAATTACCCACAGCAGAGTAATTAAAGGTTTCACAATGCAGAAATACCTACTGTGTGGCAGCTGGGAGTTACGCGCAACTGAAACGTAAAATAGACCTGCTGAGATGCCAACTGGCAAGAAGATGTGGAGAGGGGAAAAAAAAAGTTCTTTTCCCTTTTGTTTCTGTCAGTTTACAGATTTAACCAAGAGTTTAGCTCCAACATAAACTGTACCTTTTATTAAAAAGATCTAAATTGGGAGAATGACCACACAAGTCACATTTTTCCTCAAAGAGGTGTTGGCTAGAACAGCAGCTCCAAGCTGACTGCAAGGAACAGGCACAAAGAAACAGAGTTTTAATAACATGTCTACATTACTTTATTTAATTACTATTTTCTTCAGGAATCCATAGTCTACTGCTGTACTGTGCTAGACAGTAACACCAAGCAAATCCTAACTCTGCTGATCTGGAGTGTGAAAATGAATGCACAAGTAGTAGTAGATATACAGAGGAAAGCAGGGGTGCTTCCATTTTCATTCATTCAAATGCACACAGGTTCTTTCAGTTCCTACAGGGAGCTCTTATGTCAGGCTGAGGTCTTCAGATCTACCCCTACACAAGAATTCCACTCCCCCTCCCACTGCTGTAGAACCTCCACACAGGTTCCTTCAGTTCCTACAGGGAGCCCTCATGTACAGCCTGGTGAGCTCATGTCAGGCTGAGGACTTCAGATCTACCCCTACACAAGAATACCACCCCCCTTCCCACTGCTGTAGAACCCCCACACAGGTTCCTTCAGTTCCTACAGGGAGACCTCATGTACAGCCTGGTGAGCTCATGCCAGGCTGAGGACTCCAGACCTACCCCTGCAGAAGAATTTCCCCCCCCTGCTAACGAGACAAGAAGTGGCAAAGCACTTTTACATCACAGGAGTGGCATAAATCACTGCCTACCACTGCCTTTATACACCAGGGGGTAAAACGCCCACATCCCCAAGGACTGATTGATAGTTTGAGGAATCCTCTGTTGGTGTAACAGCTCTAAAGCAAGACTCACAGTTAGGATGGGGAGGGGGAAATAATAAAATCACACCTCTGGTGCTTTATGGATGTGAAGAGTGCTGTAGGTGTTCAGACATGGCTGTTCACAGGTTGAAGGGGAGCAAGGCAGTAGGTAGGCTTGTATGATACAGAGCAGTCAGAATGCAGTCCAGCAGACCTCGGCTGAGATGCTTTGTCCTGCAGCTACACACACAGGGACATTGTACTTCCTCTTTGTCTTGTGATAGCTGGATTGTTTCCAGCATTTATATGCTCTAACTAAAACAAAACAAAACACAACTTACAGGAGATAGGAGCAATTTTATCGACTTCTGCCACAAACTGGCTGTCCTGAAGTGAAGGCTGTCCCACACTACAGCAAGTAATTGCTACCACAGCCCAAAATGCAGGAGGAGCTGTGCCAGCAGTCCTAACAGGGACTTCCCAAGCACAGCTAACTGCCTCAGACTTTTTTGGAATACATCTTCTAATAAAGAAAAAAAGGGGGCTTTGATGACATTGCAAGTATTCCACTGTTAAAGCTAAATAAGTCTTAAGGAAACAGAAATATAACACTATTGGAACACTAGTAAAATACAGAATTTTAATTACATGTGATAGCCAATAAGCTACTTTTAGTGGCTATGAAAAAAAAACCCACCTACATTCAGCAGAAACAGCAATAAAACAAGAGAAGTTAAATATAACTCCTCCAAAGAACAGCATATTTATTCAAGTCAAAAAGAGCTAATTTATACTATGGGTGTAGTTCTCACTGACTTTATCTGGGGAAAATTACTCTTACAGGAGCGGGTGTGATATATAGCCTTTGAGTCATGCATGATAAACCCTAATGGTTCTGCTTTGAGGTAAAAGTCCTTACTAATCAAGTCATGAATCATTCCCAAAATGTCAAGTTCCTGAGGCCAAGTGTGTCAGAAGTGTGACTCTAGAGGGAATACTCAATCATCAGTGATAACTTCTGAGATTTTTATCAACAGCTTAATAAGCAAGCAGAGGAGTTAAGGGGCTTGAACAAAGATTTAATGGACCTTTAATGACATTCCATGTGTTCTAGTGAATAGAACAGAATGAGTTCTATTTGCCACTGACCACAAACCACCAGCGATCGAAGTGCTCCACACATTGCAAGTATTAAAATACTGCAAGGAAGGAACAGAAGATAAGAAACTTATGTTTCCTTTAACAATTGCAATGTCCATACCTTCATGTCACACCCACGTAGTAGGTCCCAGAAGTAAAGAGCCTAGCTTCTTAAATTCATAGATGGACATGAGCTAAAGAGAGAAATGAAAAGGTTTTTTTCTCTAATCTGCTAGGTATTGGCTTCCTGGCATCACAGAATATACCTGACTGGAAGAGACCTCCAAGGTCATGCAGCTCTGAAGGGAACCAAGTCCCCAGTCACCAGGGTCACAGCTGCTTCAACACCCCCAGGGGTGGTGACTCCACCCCTGCCCTGGGCAGACCATCCCAACGCTTGAGAACCTTTTCAGTGAAGAACTATTTCCTAACATCCAGCCTGAATCTCCAGTGGGCCAGAACCCCAGTTTCAGGCTGTGCCAGGGGAGGTTTAGGCTGGAGGTGAGGAGAAAGTTCTCCTCAGAAAGAGTAATTGGCCATTGGAAAGTGCTGCCCAGGGAGGTGGTGGAGTCACCATCCCTGGAGGTGTTCAAGAGGGGATTGGATGGGGCACTTGAAGCCCCGGTTTACTTAGTCATGTGGTGTTGGGTGATGGGTTGGATTTGATGATGTCTGAGGTCTTTTCCAACCTTATTGATTCTATGACTCTTCCAACCAAGCTCCTTAGAGCAATGGTGGCTTAAATTAGTGAAGGATCTATTCTGAAAAGTGATCAAAAATCTCACACAAGAAAGGAAAAAAAAAAATGCTTATGTTTAGGTCTTTGTTAAGTGTTAACTAAAACACTGGCTTTCATTTGAAGGGCCAGAAGTTCAGAGAGGAAATGGTATGATTCAGAAGATACAATTCAGAACCATGATAAGGATTTACATCCTCACTCTTTTTTTATACCATGGAATGGAAAAGCCCTGGCACGCAGTCCTGTAATACTCAAAACACTGCTTGCCAAAGTTTCGACACTCTCGCTTGGTCACAAACCAGAAACAAAGAGAGATGTAACATCAGCAGCACTGGAGCGAGAAATCCCTCCCAACTGTCTGTTAAGTGAGATGTACTCCAAGGGATTCTAACTAAGCTCTTTTAAGTTCTTTCCAACATCCCAATTAATTGCACATTCTGCTGAAGCATCAAGAAACACCCGAGTTCAGTGCACTTCTCCTGGCCTCCTAAATTATGTCTGGAGAGACAAAAGCTTTGGTTTTGCACCATGCAACTCTGAAAGTTTATTGTATCATAGCTTTCTCTTTTGGGATGCTTTTCTCAGAAAACCATTTAGCTAACATGTTTAACATGTTTAGCCTGCAGAAGAGGAGGCTCAGGGGAGACCTCATTGCAGTCTACAACCACCTGAAGGGAGGCTGTAGCCAGGTAGGCATCAGTCTGTTCTCCCAGGCAATCAGGAACGTGGGGACACAGTCTCAAGATGTGCCAGGGGAGGTTCAGGCTGGATATGAGGAAGAAGTTCTTCACAGTGATTTGCCATTGGAATAGGCTGCCCAGGGAGGTGGTGAAGTCACTGTCCCTGGAAGTCTTCAAGATAAGCCTGGATGAGGCACATAGTGCCATGGTCTACTATTGGATAGGGCTGGGTGATAGGTTGGACTGGATGATCTTGGAGGTCTCTTACAACCTGGTTGATTCTATGATTCCATTAGCTGAATATCCTGTGTGTGTTATTTTAGAGTACACTTAAATAAAGATCCTATGTGATTTAATCAGGTGTTCCTCTAAATGATTCTTTTTTCTTTCTTTGTGAAAAAGAATGCTGGAAAGTTTGCTTTAGATTTCATTTAAATGGAAGTTTTCAAGACTAGAATAGATCCTGTTGGGTGGGGCAGCTACTCAGTGTCACTGAAAATAACATGGGCTTGAAGGGCTCCAAAAGGATCAAACCAGTTGGAAGAAAAGTAAACAAAGAACAAACATAAGGACATCTAAATACCAAGCTGGTGCTGTGGCATAAAGCTGTGGTCCAGTCCTATGTTTTAGCAGCTGGCATTAATTCACAGCACAATTGCTCAAATTCCATCTCAAACCCATGAAATAGTTGAAAATTCTCTTTAAATTAGGCTATAAAGAAACAGTTGTGTGATGAAGTACATAAAGTTCTCAGAGTATTAGATGCATCTTTCTTCAAAACTGTCATATGAAAGAGGAAGGGCAACTCCTGTGACAGTATGAATTAAAAGAACTAGTGCATTCATTTAGAGACATTTGACTTCCAAACCCTTTGCAAAATTCCACTGTTTCCACTGTTTCTCCACTGAATGATCAAGATCCTCAACTAACATATGTGAGGGGCAGATCAGATGGCAGACCTCAGAGCTACCCTCACATGCAGACAAAGCTTTGCCTGCAACTGAGAACAAATTCTCACACAGCTTCCTGCCATGCAGAGAATCAAATTGGATCCTCCTGATGGAACTGCTTGCTTCATCTTTAATGAGAAGCAATCATGTTTGGTGACCACTTCTAACAGACTCATGGTGAAATGCTACACTTCCTTCCCAGTCCTGACAGCTGTATGAACAAGATCAGCAACCTAGGAATGCTGAAGAGAGAACAGCTAAGGGGAGATTACACTGAAAGAAAAGTGCAGGAATTGTGATTGTTCCCATTTCTTGTTAACAGTAACCTCTGAGCACCTCTTGAAATCTGAAAGACCACTTGAATACTTCTTCCCTCATTTCAAGCAGAGTTTAAGTGAAAAATTCTTAAAACACATGAACCTCTTCAAGCTGCAATTCATATGCAGAACTCAAGATGCAAGACCAAGACCAGCCAAGATAAATAAAAACCATGTACTAAAGGCAGCAGAATGAATTGGGCAGACAAATAAAAACCATGTACTAAAGGCAGCAGAATGAATTGGACAGCTTCCAGTTGTTTACAGAGCAAGACCTGAAAATTGTCTTGAATGGCACTTGATTGCTGCTTGCTGCCAAGTATTTCTGAGAGACAAGTTATTCAGCAGTAATATTAATGAGGTGGCCATGGCAGAACAGCTGAATTGAGAGAAAATAAAGGGAATAAATGTGTAGCATCAATTAGTTCTAGTAGCTCTGCTTAGGTAAGTGTGTTAGGTCCTGGCAACATGCTCACAAATTTATGAAGTACCTTAAAGAAAGAAAAATTAAAACATCCCCAATGAAAAATAAAGAGCCACTGCTGCAGATGCAGCAGTTATTAAGCCTGGATGTCTAGTCATGCAGCTGTGCTCACCACTTACATTAGACTTGTTCTGTCAGTTCATTCCTAGCAACCGTCCTGTCCAATGACCATGCAGCATTTTACAGTGGCACGAAGATCCAGAAATTAAGTTCCTCTATATAATATTTTTAAGTAGCAGACTGAGAGTGGAGAGACACTATCAGCATTTCTTTTAAGACAGAGGATGCCGTGTGTCTTGTATGGTTAGGTGGCTACTGCCACACTAGGGTGTGCTGAGGAGCATGCTGGGGTCATGGGTTGGAGTTGAGATGGCAGATCAGAAAGCACAAAAAAGTTAGTGGTTTTACAGGGTGAGATGAGTCACAGAATGTTAGGGGTTGGAAGGGACCTCCAGAGATCATAGAGTTCAACCCCCCTGCCAGAGCAGGTTCACCTAGGGCATGTTGCACAGGAAGGCATCCAGGCAGGTATTGAAAGTCTCCAGAGAAGGAGACTCCACAATCTCTCTGGGCAGCCTGTTCCAGTGCTCCAGCACCCTGACCACACAGAAGTGTCTCCTCATGTTGAGGTGGAATCTCCTGCGTTCCAGCTTGTACCTGTTGTTCCATTAGTAGTTTAATTGTAGCACTAAACAGATCCTGCCTTGCTGGTCATGTACAAAGATTAATACAAAAATCTAGCTCAAAAATAAAAATGCTTTTGTTATTACCAGAAGAAATCCAATGCAGCTTGATTCATTTTCTCTGGTTTGGCAACTAAAGGTTTGACACAGGTTGTACATCCACACACCACACATACATAAGCCTCACTTGAAAGCTGAAAATCTGAACATTTACAATCCACTTGTTTTCTAAAACTCAACTCAGTTCAGCAATTAATAACAACCTGCAGGTGGGCAAAGAAACTCTAGGGAATGAGTTTACAGTAACCATGTATCACAGCTAGGCAATGAAACTACATCAGTTGAACATTCAATGTTATTCGATTTGCAATCAAAGGGCTGCTCACTCAAAGCTGCAACTGTTCTGAAATAAGGGAAGCAGTAAGAGGCACCTTCAGATGCTTGTAGATTTGGAAAGATTATACCATTATAGCTTCAATTTCAAAAACCCTATGCTAGAATAGTTATCCTGCTAAGAATGTAACTCATAAAGCCCAGGTCCTTGAATAATAAAGAAGAATAAAATCACACAGTTGTGCTAACTGGAAATTTCTTCTTGTTCTGATCTAGTGTGAGGTGTCCCTGCCCATGGCAGGGATGTTGGAACTGGCTGATCCTTGAGGTCTCTTCCAACCCTAACAATTCTATGATTTTATGATTCTAGATGAAAAGGCTTGGAGCACACTGTAAAACCAAAACATAAGTCTTTTCCTTCTGAATGCAAAACCCAAAGTAAGGAACAACAAAATTCTTCATACACAACAGTTGCTTTGGTGAAAAATGAAGAGATTAAACAATGCAAACATATTGCAGACATATTTTACATTATAGAGGACATGAGATTCTCAGACAATGGTAAGAGAATAAAACCCAATATATTTTCTGAGTATTTTATTGTGGTATTTATCATACCTACTTTATTACAACACCCCCCCAAACTTCTACATCACTTCTTCAGAGCTCAGTCCAAAGACCACTGAAGCAAGTAAGTCATTCCACCCAAGAGTCCCTGGGGTATGGATCATTATTCTCCACGGAATGCATTCTGCATTAGGAGTATTACTAAGCACAACCACAGTGCTCAAAACAGACAGCTTTCCAAAAATGGACACAACTTGTGTGAAGAGCTCTTCTGAAAAGCATTACTCTCAAAAACACAACTGCATGCATTCCAGTGTCATACAGGCTACATCTTTCCATGGATTTTCAGAGTGAGATTGTTGATATTTAGCCAGCCTCATTATTCCTTTACTGAAAGCATATGTACCATATTTTGAATCCTTCAGCTATTTGCATTAGATACATTTACTCAAATAAAGGCAGAAGATGATACCAAATTAAATAAAACAAGGTCTTTTCTAATCGAGGCAATGCCCCATCAAGCACTTTCCTTTTACCCACAAAGCAAAGGGACAGTGTCAAATCCTAGCACAGCTCTCACTTGCAGAGCAACCTAAGCAGCAGTGAGGTATTTATGGTTTACCACACTTGTGTTTGCACTAACAGCAGCAACATTTGTTCATGTGAATGAATCCCCTTGCAACAAAAGAAAATGACAATGGGAATCCACCACCCAAGGGAAGTGAGCTTCCCTAAACCAAAATTTTGACTAATATGACAGGGGTGGGGGGGAAGTAAGCAGCTGTTCTCTGGAAAGAAGTCTTTTTCCACACTCTCCTTTCAACTACACTAATTCTAATTACCAAAGCTTGCAACAGGAACTGTTAAGAGAAGCACCCTGCCAATTTTGGTTTGAAGGAACACAATAAGCTTGTGCAAGATGCATCTGTTTCAACTCCCTGCTTTCTGACATACTCTCAGAACTCATCTTTCAATTCAGCTGTGTAAGAAAACCATCAAGCACATCCCAGTTGCTTTTAAGTCTGAAGGCAGCAATTCTGCACAGCAAAAGCAGGCTCCAGAGACCCACTTCTGGTTATCTTTAGGGCTTACTTAGTCACACCAGAATCTCCCATCGATCACAATGCTATCAAGCATTTCTTAAAGTAACCAGAAAGCCCCACTCTCAAACTTTCAATCTTAAACCAACTCATGGTTTAACTCATTCACAGTAAAGACTGAAATGAAGGCAAATCTGACTCCCAAGGAGAGACAGTTTTCTCCAGTTCAGAGAAATGTTTTCTCAGAGCAAACTGTAAGGAAAAAAAAATTTCCTTACGTGCTTTCACTTTCATTGTTGTGACATAAAACAGCACATAAAGGTTAAGCCTTTTTTCCAGCAAGCAATCTAATTATGACTAAGCTTCTCTAACACAGTGTGCTACAAAGTAAAATCAGATCCTTCAACCAAACAAAAACCAACCACCACAAAACACACAAAATTACTTCCTAGCACCATGAAAGAAGAGTGATGCTAAAGCAATAGAGGGCTATAGCAGGGGGTAAAACAAAGACAACAGATTCTTTTATTGCTTGTGTACTTCTACTAAGAAAGTAAAATCAGATCATCCAAACAAAAAAAGGACAAAACACACAAAGCGAGTTCTTAGCACCATGAAAGAAGGGTTCTGGGTGTCAAGTATGATAGGACTAAGGGGAATGACAAAACAAGTAGAAATGGGTAGATTCAGAATGGATATTAGGGGAAAAAAACCCAGAAGATTCTTTTATTGCTTGTGTCCTTCTACTAAGAAAGTAAAATCAGATCATCTGAACCAAAAAAGCACAAAACACACAAAGTGACTCCTTAGCACCATGACAGAAGGGTTATGGGGGTCAGGTAATAATGGGATGAGGGGAAAGGGAAAAAAAGTAGGAATAGATTCAGATTATTATAGTATCAGTCAGGGTTGGAAGGGACCACAAGGAGCATCTAGTTCCAGCCCCCCTGCCGTGGGCAGGGACACCCCACACTAGATCAGGTTGGCCAGAGCCACATCCAGCCTGATCTTAAACACCTCCAGGGACAGGGCCTCAACCACCTCCCTGGACAACCCATTCCAGGGCTTCACCACTCTCACGGGGAAGAACTTCCTCCTCACATCCAGCCTGAATCTCCCCACCTCCAGCTTCATTCCATTCCCCCTAGTCCTATCACTGCCTGAGATCCTGAGAAGTCCCTCCCCAGCCTTCTTGTAGGCCCCCTTGCAGATACTGGACTCTCTCTCTCTATATATATATAAAAGATAGAAGATAATATGATAGAAGATAATATGGGAGGTGTCCAGAGAAGGAAGCAGGGTCAGGGAGGTGATTCTCCCTCTCCGCTCTGGTGAGACCCCACCTGGAGCACTGTGTCCAGTTCTGGAGCCTCTATTACAGGAAGGATCTGGAGGTGCTGGAAGGTGTCCAGAGAAGGGCCACAAGGATGAGCAGAGGGCTGGAGCTGCTCTCCTATGCAAACAGACTGAGGGAGTTGGGGCTGTTCAATGTGGAGAAGAGAAGGCTCTGAGGAGACCATATTGTGTCCTTCCAGTATCTGAGGGGGGGTACAAGAAGGCTGTGGAGTGACTTTTTAGGGTGTCAGGAAGTGACAGGACTGGGGGAATGGAGCAAAAGTGGAAATGGGTAGATTCAGATTGGATGTTAGGAAGAAGTTCTTCCCCATGAGGGTGGTGAGACACTGGCACAGGTTGCCCAGGGAGGTGGTGGAAGCCTCATCCCTGGAGGTTTTGAAGGGCAGGCTGGATGCGGCTCTGGGCAACCTGCTGTACTGTGAGGTGTCCCTGCCCATGGCAGGGAGGTTGGAACAGGGGGGTTGAGGTCCCTTCCAACCCTAACAATTCTGTGATTCTATGCTAAAGCAATAGAGGGCTATAGCAGGGAGGCGGAAAAAAGGCAGAAAATTCTTTTATTGCTTGTGTACTTGCACTATGGAGCTGGTTAAGGAAGGAACTGCTTTTTTTGAACACTGCTCTTCTGCAGCTATCATATTCCAAGAAAGATCAGAACATAAAGCCCCCATGAGGAAGGCCATGGTCAGCCCCAGAACCTTTTGTTGTGAATGCTACACCGGCCAAACCATTCCATCAGTTTACAGTGTCCCGTAAAATATTTACACAAGCTATGAACTATAAAATATTTTTGCATGAAGTATAAAATATTTACAATATCAACATCAGTTAGGAAAGAATGATGTGCTGTCAAGCTGGTGTGACCCAAGAGTAAAGATTTTGTGGTCACAGATTAAATAAAACTGTTGCAAATCATCTGGAAAGTTAAAGGCAACATTAGGTTAAACAAATTACTGCTTCCTGGTCTCTCAGATGGCAAATGCAACCAGGAAAACATGGCTTATGTGCTTTAAGCTAAGTTTTACCAACAACAGAAAGCAAAGTTAGGCTGATAACCATGCTGTACTGACCTCTCTGAATGTCCCTTCCAGCAAGGTATCCAGATGCTGAAGAGGAGCAGGAGTTTTGTCTTTGAAGCGTGTCAGCAGTCGCCGCTCGATGGCTCGAAACTGCACAGCCCTTTCAGAGAGCAGCTCCTGAAATTTCTCAGCGTTCAGCCGGAGCTGCAAGTCAAGGGGGGTCAAGAATTCAGGTGAAGGGTCCCAGGTGTTGAGTTGCTGGAATGTGTCCAGAGAAGGGCAACAAAGCTGGGGAGGGGTCTGGAGCACAGCCCTGTGAGGAAAGGCTGAGGGAGCTGGGGTTGCTTCGCCTGGAGAAGAGAAGACTCAGGGGAGACCTTCTTGCTCTCTACAACTCCCTGAAGGGAGGTTGTAGCCAGGTAGGGGCTGGTCTCTTCTCTCAGGCAACCAGCACCAGAACAAGAGGAGACAGTCTCAAGCTGTGCAAGGGGAAGTTTATGTTTGATCTTAGAAAGTTCTTCACAGAAAGAGAGATTGCCCATTGGAATGTGCTGCTCAGGGAGGTGGTGGGGTCAGTGTCCCTGGAGGTGTTTAAGAAAAGCCTGGATGAGGCACTTAGTGACATGGTCTAGTTGATTAGATAGGATTGGGTGATAGGTTGGACTTGATAATCTTGGAGGTCTCTTACAACCTGGCTGATTCTGTGATATATGTGCACATTCCAAATTAATTGGGAGAATAGTAGTAACATTTTTGGGAGAGTGTGCCTTATTCAAACAATGCCACACGCATCACTTGCATGTTTTACACTCCTTGGGAAGCTCATTAGCATTTCCACTAACTATCACTGAAACCAAAACTCAACCTGACAAAAAATTTAGCAGTCTGGAAGAATATCCAATAGTATTTCTCACTGTTGCATATGGTTCTTGTTTTGCCCATGACATCTGTTTAACAGCAATTTTCAAGTAGCTATTATCTTCCTTAATGGGAAAGGTTGGGGGGGTAAGGAGTGCATAGATTTTCATTCACTGTTTCTACAAGGCAGCTGAACTACGGGAGATGGTGGAGGGAGATGGTGGAAGCTTCATGCCTGGAGGTTTTTAAGGCCAGGATGGATGTGGCTCTGAGCAACCTGATCAAGTGTGGAACTAGATGATCCTTGAGGTCCCTTCCAACCCTAACAATTCTATGATTCTATGCTTCTTCCTCTTTTCTGAAAGCCAAAAGCCAAATAGCTAAAATCTTACTAATCAGCATTCTAACACACAACCAATTTTTAAGCTAGCAGAATGTTACCCATTGACCTATTTCTTTACATACCTCAAAATGTTGATCGATCAGTTCAAAATACTCTTGCAGGGGAATTGAGCCAGAAAAGGTACAGGCAAAGTCTTTGCAGTTTTGCTTCTTGAAATGTTCTTCCAGACGATGTGTGAGCTCTTTTGTTATCAGCCAAAGGTCTTCTAAGTGATCACTCTGGATTCTGTATCGCTCTTACAAGACAAGAATGAGTACAAGACCAATAAACATGTGTAAGCCACACGCATTCACTGCACAACACAGTTTGGAGAACACAATTTAACTTGCTCACTGTAGCCAAAGTCTATGAGACTTCTGTGAGGGAGACACGCTTATCAGTGTTAAAGAAATACTTGTGTATTATTGGGATCACTCCTAAAGTTCACAGGATGTTAGGGACCTCTGGAGATCATCAAGTCCAACCCCCCTGCTGCAGCAGGACCATAGAATCCAGCACAGGTCTCACAGAAACGCATCCAGACAGGGCTGGAAAGTTGCAAGAGAAGGAGACTCCACAACCTCTCTGGGCAGCCTGCTCCAGTGCTCTGTGATCCTTACAGTAAAAACAGTTCCTCCTCATGTTGAGGTTAAACGTCCTGTGCTGTAGTTTATATCCACTGCCCCCTGTCCTTTCATAGGGTGCAACTGAGCAGGGGCTATCCCCTCCCTCTTGACACCCAGCCCTCAGATATTTATGTTAGGCTAAAAGAAAGTATTTAACAGGCAATTCTGAAGCACAAAATAAAAGTATTTATTGCTAGATGACTACTTACTCCAGTATAAGGGCCTGTTCAAGAAGAACTACCAGAACAAGGAAACAAGAGAATTACTGGGTAAGAAGTCGTAACAGGCTGCCTGCAACTGTCTGCCATAATACAACCTTAGTGAGCTTTTAGAATAGAATTAACCAGGTTGGAAAAGACCTTTGAGATCATCGAGTCCAAGCTATCAACCAACACCATCTAAGCAACTAAACCATGGCACCAAGTGCCTCATTCAGGCTCTTTTTAAACACCTCCAGGGATGGGGACTCCAACACCTCCCTGGGCAGCACATTCCAATGGCCAATCTCTCTTTCTATGAAGAATTTCTTCCTAACATCCAGCCTGAACCTCCCCTGGCACAGCTTGAGACTGTGTCCTCTTGTTCTGTTGGTGGCTGCCTGGGGGAAGAGACCAGCCCCCACCTGGCTACAACCTCCCTTCAGGTAGTTGTGGACAGCAACAAGGTCTCCCCTGAGCCTCCTCTTCTCCAGACTAAACACCCCCAGCACCCTCAGCCTCTCCTCACAGGGCTGTGCTCCAGACCCCTCCCCAGCCTTGTTGTCCTTCTCTGGACACCTTCCAGCAACTCAACATCTTTCCTAAACTGTGGAAGAGTTGCACTGAACACATACTCTAAAGATCCTCAGTTTCTTATGATTTCTGAATCTAATCCATCTTTTCTGAGAGCTGGAAGATCATGTAAAGCAAATGGCTGCAATGCTCCTCCACTCAGGCCATGGTAAAATTAGATTGTGTTTGTATTGACCAACAAACAATGTATGGAAAGCAAATGTGCATTTTGGAGGAAATTAGCCCTACCCATTGTAAGCCATTAATGTATTAGATATGTCAGTTATAAATGGAATGACTGTGGAGCCCGCCTCAAAACATCTGAGCTAATTTCCCTCAAGGAAAAATCACTTAAGGCAAAGCATGATGATACATCCAAGTCCAGCCATTACATTGTGAGTGTTTTAAAAATGGATATTAGGTTGAATGTTATCTTTAGCAGATGGTGTGCTTTTCTTTAACAGGCATGTTTTTAAATAAAACTTTCTTCTTTCCTGTTACACTGTAAACAAAATTTGTCATTCCCTCTTCAGTGAAATGCATACCCTGGGAAGGATGCCAGCTGGACTGTCAAACACTCTTGAATTACTAATGTTGAGGAAAATTTTAAATGAGTACATTCAAGTTCCAAAGAACTCTGGTTAATCTGATTTACTGTGAACCTCCTCAACCAGGGCAAAGGAAAAAAAAAGGGAGAACTATTCTGTATCAAACCCCAGCAACTCTTTTTCTGTGTAGCGGCATTTCTGTCTCTCCTTTTGAATAGGAGATCGATGGATGGGCAATGAAAAGAAATATGTAATTGTTGTTTGAAAGTGCTTATTTGGAAAAAAACAACTACTAAAACAAAAATGTTGCTATGATCATAGACTGGCTCAGGTTTGAAGGGACCTCAGAGATCATCTACTCCAACCTCCCCACCACGGGCAGGGACACCTCTCAACTAGACTTAGCTGCTCAAGGCCTCACCCAACTTGACCTTGAACACCCCAGGGAGGAGGCAGCCAGAAGCTCCTGGGCAATCTATTCCTAAGTCTCACCACCCTTGTACCCAGGAACTTCTTCCTAACCTCCAGTCTCTACTCTCCCTCAGCTCCAAACCGTTCCCCTTTGTCCTGTCTCCAGATGCCATAATAATCAGTCCCTCTGCAGCCTTCCTGTAGGATCCCTTCAGGTATTGGAAGGCAGCTCTAAGGTCCCCCCAGAGCACAACCACTTTAGCTCTATGAAACTCTACCAAACAAATTTCTTTTTTTAGGGATAGTCACTGTTCCTAAACATATCCTGAACTACACTTACCAAACCTTTCACACTTTTAAAAACCAAACCAGTTTTACTTAAACAGGGGGAGTTGGTTTGCTTAACCACACCAATCCAACACATGAAGTGGATGTTGGAAACAGGCTGCTCACATAGGTGGCATCCAAAACCTCATCTGTTTTATGAAGCAGTAATTCCCAGACAAGAAATGAGTGTTCACACCAAGAGACTGAGATATGTTGAATCTCCTTGGTGAAGTGAACTTCACAAGCAAAGCAGCGTGGGAAAGTTTAGAGTAAGGCTGCAAGCATCATTCCTAGCTCATGAATAAACAAACCTGAGAGGAGAAGCTTGAGGGCTTGGGGTGGAGGAATTGAAAGTTACAGCCTCACTAGAAACTAAAATGGAGCAACTCTCCTATGAGGACAGACTGAGGGAGTTGGGGATGTTCAGTCTGGAGAAGAGAAGGCTCCGAGGAGACCTAACTGTGGCCTTCCAGTGTCTGAAGGGGGCTACAAGAAAGCTGGGGAGGGACTTTGGAGGGTGTCAGGGAGTGATAGGACTGGGGGGAATGGAAAAAAAAACTAGATTCAGGGTAGATTCAGGTTGGATGTTAGGAAGAAGTTCTTCCCCAGGAGGGAGGTGAGACACTGGCACAGGTTGCCCAGGGAGGTGGTGGAAGCCTCATCCCTGGAGGTTTTGAAGGCCAGGGTGGATGTGGCTGCGAGCAACCTGATGTAGTGTGAGGTGTCCCTGCCTGTGGCAGGGAGGCTGGAACTGGCTGATCTTTGAGGTCCCTTCCAACCCTGACAATTCTGTGATTCTATATAGACACAAAAATATCTCTTGACCAGCATCCAATTCAGCAGGTATACAAAACAAAGATTTCAATTGTAGCCCAGAAAAATAATATTTCAAATCCAAAGGATTGAAAGGATCTATAGAGTCTGTCATTGCATGCTTAGATAAAATTGTACAAGTGCCTCTATTTAAACAAACAAAAAACCAGCATGCAAATAATGCATGCACAAATCAGTATCCATGGATCACAAAGTGATTGTTGGTACAATGAAAGCGACTCTCCAGATGGTTTCTGGGTTTAGCACATTTGATTGCATTGGAGAGGGTATTTAGCATTATCTCAGAGCTGACACCACCAGTATTTATATAACACATCAGGAATACTGACTTTTTCAAACAGTGAGGCAGATTATTTGTGTGTCAAAAGAATATCACATCAACAAACTAGATCCTGATTCCTCACCCTAAACAGTTGTCAAAGCATTCGCAGAGTGTTCCATCTGAGCTCTCTGCAGGCTGCAATAGGTATTCCAGCTTTCCTGTGCCTTAGTTTCCTCTGTTAAATGAAGACCTTGTGCTCTGCTGGCATGGCAAATGCCAAAACACAACTGAACTGACTGGGTTCCAATGCACATGCCAAGAGTGAGTTGTACAGGGCAGGACCACAAACTCTTCAAAAGGAAGAGAAAATGTCTTTTTTCAGAGCCCAAACTCACTGGTGGTTGGAGCATGGCTACTCATCACAAACTGCCCTACACAAGAGACACTGGAACAGGTAACAGCAGACCTACTGCATACAGGCTGCACCAAGAGGAGTGTGGCTAGCAGGGCAAGAGAGGGAATTCTGCCCCTTGACTCTACTCTGCTGAGACCCTCACCTCCAATGCTGTCTCCAGTTCTGGTGTCCCCACCATAAAAAGGACACAGAGCTGTTGAACTGAGTCCAGAGGAGGCCACAAAGATGATCGAAGGGCTGGAGCACCTCTGCTGTGAGGATAGGCTGAGTGAACTGGGGTTGTTCAGCCTGGAGAAGACTCTGGGGGGGCCTTAGAGCTTCCTTCCAATACCTGAAAGAATCCTCCAGGAAGGCTGCAGAGGGAGTTTTCATGAGGGTGTCTAGAGACAGGACAAGGGGGAATGGTTTGAAGCTGAAGGCGAGCAGGGTTAGACTGGATTTTAGGAAGCAGTTCTTCAGTAGGAGGGTGGTGAGACTGGAATAGGCTGCCCAGGGAGGTTGTGGCTGCCTCCTCCCTAGGGGTGTTCAAGGCCAGGATAGAGGAGGCCTTAAGCAGCCAAGTCTAGTTGAGAGGCGTCCCTGCCCAAGGAAGGGTGGTTGGAGTAGATGATCCCTGAGGTCTCTTCCAACCTGAGCTATTCTTTGATCCAGTGTTCACACATTCTGTAAACATACTAGGAAGGACACTGTATCTGCAAGCCTATACTTACAAAGTTATACAGACATCAAAACACAGAGACAGGCATTTGCTTAAATATACAGAAGCAAATAAGTACAATCTGATTCCAAATTAAGGTCAAAGATACTGAAATTTAGTAGAGACTTAGAAAACTGCTTTTTAATTCCTTTGCAATATTCCAGTAGCTGGCTGCTTTCAAAGACAGGTGTTGAAATCTTTGAGGAAAAGAGGGGTCTTGCATTATTACAATAATATTACAGTATCATTTCCTTTAAAAAATAAATTGCTAAAAAAACTAGAAGAAAACCATACATAGATGAAGTGGTGATTAGGCCTCTTTAATACTAACAGCACTTACGTGATGTTTTTGAAGCAAGAAGAGTGGTTTTTGAACCAGCTAAAAACTGAAATCCCAGAACATTTGCCTGGTCATCATCAGATGGATCAACAAAGTCTGCAAGAGAAAGTTAAATTCAGTTTTCTGTAATCTCACACTAGCAGGTCAACAAACATCATAGAATCAACCAGGTTGGAAAAGACCTCAGAGATCATCAAGTCCAACCTATTACCTATCACCCAACGCCTCCTGGCAACTAAACCATGGCTCCAAGTGCCACATCCAATCCCTTTTTGAACACCTCCAGGGATGGTGACTCCACCACCTCCCTGGGCAGCACATTCCAATGGCAAATCTCTCTTTCTGGGAAGAACTTTCTCCTCACCTCCAGCCTAAACTTTCCCTGGTGCAGTTTGAGACTGCAATCTCATGTTCTGTTGGTGATTGCCTGGGAGAAAAGACCAACCCTCACCTGGCTACAGCCTCCCTTCAGGGAGTTGTAGAGAGCAATAAGGTCTCCCCTGAGCCTCCTCTTCTCCAGGCTAAACAACTCCAGCTCCCTCAGCCTCTCCTCACAGGGCTGTGGTTCAGCCTTGTTGTTCTTCTCTGGACACATTCAAGTATCTCAGGGTCAACCTCTGCATGAGCAATTTAGGGAAGGCAACCTGACTGAGACTGCTCCCCTTCTGAGGCCTCAGAAGCAAAGAGCAACAGCAGTAGCTTGCTCTGTCCTGCCTTCATTCAC
Source organism: Dryobates pubescens (assembly GCF_014839835.1). Lineage (NCBI taxonomy): Eukaryota > Metazoa > Chordata > Aves > Piciformes > Picidae > Dryobates > Dryobates pubescens. The sequence continues at coordinate 667,502 of NC_071649.1, read as the reverse complement.
AGGTTGAAGCGGAGCTACCCGTTATTCCCCAGCCTGGAAGCTAGAGGTAGATTTCTCAGAGGTTGACTCTGCATTATCTACAAAGAATTGTGATTGCTGTACAACCCACAGACTACCACATTCTACTGGATGCAAGAGACACCTTTAATATAGATACTTATGCAAAAATTAAGAGGAAATGATCATGAAAAGGTTTTAAGCACATTGTCTTTCCATCTTTCAGGACAGATTACTATAAACTGGCTACTCTGTTAAGTCCATGCATGCCCCCCTTCCTTTTCATCCTGTTTAGTGGATCAGACCAGGTTAAAAGGCTCAGTTTTAGAGAGTCCTCATTTCAAAACTACTCCATGTCACTTCTCCCAACTTTCCCCTGAAAATAAGGGCAAACAGGCAGTAGAAGAGAGATTGGTTTTGTGTACACCAAGAACCCAAAGTTAGTTCAACTGATCATGAGCACTATGCACCTTTTTTAATTCCCCTGTCACTGAAAGTGGGATGAACAGAAATCAGGAGATTTTAGCACCTCATGGAACACATTTGGCTTCTGCTTGGTGTTGTATTTTCAACAATGCATCCCTAGGGTAGCATTATTATTGCTTAACCATACAGGAAGTTTGTGATTAAAGCCCCAAAATGCAGAGCTCTGAAAAACAGTCTCTCTTTTCCCAGCATTACACAGCACACTCATTTGAAAGAGCAGGGATATTTATGCTCAAAGGGAAGCAAATTACACTACCAGAAAACCCAACTGTGCCTACCTCACCGCTCTCAGACAAATGTGCTATGGAAATGGTTCAAACAGAGATTAATCTCCACCTTAAAAACATCACATTCAAGTTGTTGGCCCATACAGTTCTCAGGAAACTGTTCCAGAATCTGAGCCTTTTGAAGTTCAGAAACTTAATCTCTGCCAGACTGAACTTACTCACAATCACTTTGTAAGCCCTGTTTATTCCTATCTTCTTGTGCTGATGTGATCATCTAGAGCCATGATACAGCCACAAAACATTTACTCCCCCCCTTATATATTTTTTTGCCTGTTATGAAGCTAAATGAGTCACTTTCAATTCTCTTCAAATCCCTAGGTAATGTTCATAGCATTTCTCTACACTTTTCAATTGGAATTAATTTGTATTTAATATCAACAACCAGCACTCTGTGTGCCAGTGCACAGTAATACGATACTGGTTTGCAGGATGGAAACAGTTTGTCTAATGCCTCCTCAGTTCTCATTTGTTGGCATTATATTGTACCACAGAGTAATCCTTTATCTCCTTTATCTCTTCCAAATCATGAGCACATCATTACAGTAGAAATACCTACGGAATTACACTTCCTAGTGCTCACTTTCACTCTTGTTTTCCTAGTCCTAAATGGCACCTAATTCCTCCTTGATATTATTTTAACATTCCCATGAATATAAAACCTTGCTCAGGTTTGCAGCTCAGAAAATATCACTAAGTTCATGGCTTTTTTTGGTGCAAGGAGACTAATGGAATTACTACATACACTCAGCTCAAGAACTCCACAAATCTTCCTCCAAAGCCAGTGTGCCCTTTCCATACATTTGTCTCTCCTGAATTGCCCTGCTTGTCTTTTTTGTTAAATGAATGACCAACACAACTGGTGACATACAAAAGGAGACCTGTATCATGCCCACTGTGTAGAGAAACAGACAGTTTTACCACAGAGTAATATATCATCCCAGACCAACTATTCTTCAAGTATTGTGCCACCATTTTGTTATATAATTGGACTAAAGAAGAAAAGACTCTGAGCTGGACCTGAGAGCTGCCTTCCAGTCCCTGAAGGGATCCCACAGGAAGGCTGCAGAGGGACTTTTCATAAGGGTGTCTAAAGACAGGACAAGGGAGAATGGTTTGATGCTGAGAGCAGGGTTAGATTGGATCCTAGAAACAAGTTCCTCAGTACAAGAGTGGAGAGACTCTGGAATTGGCTGCCCAGGGAGGCTGTGGCTGCCTCCTTCCTGGGTGTGTTGAAGGCCAGGCTGGATGAGGCCTTGATCAGCTGAGTCTAATTGAGATGTGTCCCTGCCCGTGGTGGGGAGGTTGGAGTAGATGATCTCTGAGATCCCTTCCAACCTGAGCTATGATTAACATTAGCTATGCTCATCAACGCATTACTCCACAGAAGGAAGCACTGTTGGAGCTCCTAACACATTTTCTGTTATAGCCATATTTAACAACATACCTGGGAAAAGGGTGAGAAAGCTGATGGGAGGTTTATTGATATCAATGGTCAGCTTGTGTTTCACTGCTTTGGAAGGTTGAGCTGGAGAGCAAATTAAGCGCAGAGGCAGCTTGAAGTCACACTGTGCAACTTTTGGTCTTCCTAAAATGAAAGGACACAAACTCACCTTTCACACCCATGTATGCCATGGCTCATATGAAGACAGAAAAGTCATGAAACTGACAGCTACACAGAGGTTATCACTCAAGTAAGCTTAGCAGGTTTAGTACCAAAACGGAGCCAAACCATTTAACGCTGATCCTAGCAAACCATTCTGCTAAAAATTGCTGCTTTGCTGATCTCTTGCGAGGAAAAATTATTTCTAAGACTCATCTAGGGGAAAAAGAGCTACTACAAGGCATCCAGCTGGCAGCCAGTCACGAGTGGTGTCCCCAGGGATCAGTGCTGGGCACGAACCCATTCAATATCTTTACTGATGAATGGGACGAAGGCATTGAGTCCATCAGTAAGTTTGCAGGTGTTGATCTGTTAGAAGGTAGGAGAGTTCTGCAGAGTGACCTTGATAGGCTGGACAGATGGACAGAGTCCAAAGGCATGAGATTTAACACATCTAAGTGCCAGGTTCTGCACATTGGCCACAACAACCCCATGCAGTGCTACAGGCTGGGGACAGAGTGGCTGGAGAGCAGCCAAGCAGAAAGGGACCTGGGGGTGCTGGTTGACAGCAGCCAAACATAAGCCAGCAGTGTGCCCAGGTGGCCAAGAAGGCCAATGGCATCCTGGCCTGGATCAGGAATAGTGTGGCCAGCAGGAGCAGGGAAATCATTATGCCCTGTACTCAGCACTGATTAGGCCACACCTTGAGTCCTGTCTCCAGTTCTGGGCCCCTCATTTTAGGAAAGATGTTGAGTTGCTGGAAGGTGTCCAGAGAAGGGCAACAAAGCTGGGGAGGGGTCTGGAGCACAGCCCTGTGAGGAGAGGCTGAGGGAGCTGGGGTTGCTTAGCCTGGAGAAGAGGAGGCTCAGGGAAAACCTTATTGCTGTCTACAACTCCCTGAAGGGAGGTTGTAGCCAGGTGGGAGTTGGTCTCTTCTCCTGGGCGGCCAGCACCAGAACAAGAGGACACAGTCTCAAGCTGTGCCAGGGGAGTTTTGGGCTGGATGTTAGGAAGAAGTTCTTCCCAGAAAGAGTTGTTAGCCATTGGAATGTGCTGCCCATGGAGGTGGTGGATTCACCATCACTGGAGGTGTTTAGGAAGAGACTGGATGGGGTGCTTGGTGCCATGGTTTAGTTGATTAGATGGTGTTGGGTGATAGGTTGGACTTGATGATCTCAAAGGTCTTTTCCAACCTGGTTAATTCTATTCTATTCTATTCTAAATTCACCCCTCTGCTTGTCAGTTCAGTGGCTCTTGTGGCTGGCTGATAATGCCTCCAAGTAACTCTTCCCCAGCAGCTTGTAAAAGAGCCAATCAGAGTAAAAGGAGCATAAAAAGCTTAAGGCAAGCCCTCAGAACTAGGATATCCCCGGGGTCCAAGGAAAACCCCAGAAATCATACTTGACAATAAGCCCATGCCCTTTCAGGATGATTCACTCAGCTGTGTTGTCTTCATCATCCAATGGGAAAACTGAAATCTTTTCTTGATGATAAGACAAACATCTTGCTATTGAACTTAGATATGGAGACTTATCAACAGGGGGAAAAAATGAGTGACGAAACCAGCCAAAAAGATTTGGAACTACTTTTATATTTAAAGCAAGAGGTTTTCCTTGTTCCAAGCCAGCTTTTCCTAGACAGTCTTCTCTCAGGCTGCCTCACCATGAATGTAAATTTTTTTTTTCAGTATTTCAAAGGCTAAATAAAAACTAAACCAAGTAATATCTACTTTGGGAGCAGACTGGGGAGATTTTCAGTAGATGATTCCAAAAGAGCTATACATAAGAAAACCAAATCAAAAAACTTCCAACAGCATTTATCACTACAGCAAAAAAAAAAAAACAAAAACACAAAACTCTTGCTGGGAAATGCTTTCAGAATGTTAAATGGTAGTAAAGAAAAACAAAACAGTAACAGAACTCCTTCAGACCTTTGGTGTTGTGGCTAATAGTTATGGTTGATAGTCCTCTCACTTGATCTAGAGCTGTGATTCATTGCACAATATAAAGTTTTAGCACTGTAATAAAGAAAAAACAAAAGTGGGGGGAAAAAAAAAAAAACAGATTCTCTTCAAATCTGAAGCACCACAGAAATGTGATAAGAGTATCTCGGAAGTTAATACTATTTAAAGGCATACTATGCACTTACCTGATAAAACAAAACTGTTCCACACACCATACATGTAATTACAAAGCAATTACTCATCAATCTTCATTGCATGTGAAATAGAGCACTGGTGTATATGATCAAAAACATCAGCTCTGTAATTTAGGATGTAAAATATTCAGAGAATTTGGGGGGTTCTGCTGTCCAGTGCAGTGCACCTCACAGCAACCCAAATAAATTCTGGGCCACACAATCCTACCAAGTTTATTCTTGGTAAACACAAAATTCACTTCAGCATTAGGCTTTCACCTCGAGTAGAAATTTCTTAAAGCCTAAGCCTTCATTTTCAGGAGGTTACCTTTTCAAATTATACACAATATATCTTCAAGGTGTTACCTTTATAAACTACAGACATTACCTTCCCAGAGTTTTTTGCTACTTGAATAATTTTAATTACTTTGTGTAGCAGAAATTCACCAGGCGGTGCTAGTTATTCTCACAAGGAATGGTATTCAATGAGGTGGTTCAAGCACCTCAGGGTCCCCTGAAATAGCCAGAAAAGGAATAGCAGAGTTTGCCTGCTTTGTTTCTTTTACTTATTGGGCTCATAAGAGCCTAAGTATTGAAAAACAAGACTCAGCTATACACACATCTCCATGTATAGCTTCTGCAAAACTCAAAACACCTTTTCAGTTGATCTCTAATTGATAGAGAAAATAAAAGCTCCCTTCCAAATCTGCTTTACTCCATGTGCTGTCACTCATGAAAGTATTCAGACTTTACCTTTTTTTCTTGCACTCACCTTCAGGATTGAGCTCTACCAGACAGGCAGCAACAGGGCAAAAGAGAAAGGAGAGAAAAAAATACACATTACTAAAGATTACTTAAGATGCTGCTTAAAACCAAAATGGAAATGTAGTAAGAGGCTGTAAAGAAGTTAAGGCACATTTGTTAAGGAGACAATAAAGAAACACAACACCAGCCAAAAACCAGACATGAGACCACAGAATCCCATCCAGCTGAGTGACTCATTAACCTTCAGCTGCATGAATCCCACAGACACACAGTGAAGACTGATTTGGCCACAAATATGGATATCTTGAAAAACAAGAGGCAAAAGCCTCTGTTCAGATGAAATGAAGTCACAAATGCACTTAATTTTTGTTTACTGATTAATTCCATTGTCTTGTACAGTGTTTGTATGCAACTGAATAGAATTTTCCCAGCTTAATAAAGTAAATGAGTATCCAAAAATGTAGCAAGGCTGCAATTATTCTCCTTTATTTAGAAGTCTTCCAAAGTCTACCACTGAAGGGAAGTTTTAAAACTCTCTGCAGCTCCCTGATTTTGTTTTATGTCACATCTTGTGGGGATTTGCATAGAAACACTCAAACAGACTTAAGATTTAAGATAAATTTTATTTGCCTAACCAAAAGGCTGTCAGAATCCAATATAACAGCTAAAATAGAAACATAAGCTAAACTAGTCTCACCCGGAAAACATACCACATTCATTTCCTGCTGACAAACACCATAGAATCCTAGAATGGCTTAGGTTGGAAGAGACCTCAGAGATAACCTGCTCCAACCTCCCCACCATGGGCAGGGACACCTCTCAACTAGACTCAGCTGCTCAAGGCTTCATCCAACCTGGCCTTCAACACCCTCAGGAAAGAGGCAGCCACAACGTCCCTGGGCAGCCTATTCCATAGTCTCACCACCCTCCTACTGAAGACCTTCTTCCTAAGATCCAGTCTAACCCTGCTCTCCCTCAGCTTCAAACCATTCCCCTTTAAGTTTGATACTCTGGTCTTGCAAAGGAAAACTACAGAAGGCAGACCAACAAAGCAAACCCCAAGCTTTCCAAACCAGAGGATCCAAGATATTCAACTGTACCACCTATAGAGCCATACCACAAAACCTGTCAGAAGTCACAGCACAAAGCTGGACACATCTCATTCACAAGGAATAAGAAGCCAGAGTCACAATGGAGAGGGACTGACCTTGTCCAAGCTGTTCATGCAGGCTCTCCAGGAAAAGGGAGGAGCAGCCTTTTCTCTCTCTCACCCTCTGCACATATCTGCAAGTCTTGTCTAAATATCAAGTCTTTAAAACCCTGAGTTTCAGTTTTGTCTCAACCATTTCAATCACCAGACAGTCTAGACTATGATAAACACAACGTTTCAAGTGAGAGGAGATGTGAAGTCACTGCTTAAACAAAAACGTCTGCATAAGATAAGGTCCTGAAGACCACCACCCTTCACAGAAGCTCTAATTCCACATGCACTTTTTGGATGTCATTTTACTCCACGTCACCCTTCCATTTGTGCTGGCACAATGCTCTGCTTGCACAGTGAACCGAAGCAGCAGATCTGGCTGAGAAATAGCTGTTGATTGTGTGAGCACAAGATGGGAGGAGGTGCAGGAGCAAAGCCAAGCAGAAGTGAAGAAGAGACAGCTTACGACTGGTTTAGGCTGCATTTAACTTAACAGGCAAGCCCTGCCTGAATACAGCTTCTCAGCAGGCTAACACATTCACAGGCTGTGTGTAGGAAGTTAATCAGTCTGCAGTTGTGGGCAGCTGGGTACATTAACATATTGTATCTCTAGGGTGACTAAGGGTGTTATAAACCAGAAGTACTTAATTTTTATTCTTTTGGATTAGTTTATTTGGAATGAATATGTTTAAGTGTTAAAAGGGAAGTGAGGAATAATCACTCTCAATGCCTGCTCCAATCTCTTCCTCTGTAGGGAGGTAGTTACAATCACATTAGTTGGCAGCCCAGAAGGCTGAATAGTCATCAAGATGCAATTAATTTCCCACACCAAGATGCCATCCCTGAAAGGGCAGAACAGAAGTGAATTATTAGGAGAGGGTGGGAAAGCTTGAACAGCTGTTTCCTAAGATACAAGTATATGATGTTGCCTCTGTAAGATCAGAACTTAATGATGCTAAGGAAAGTATTAACTAAAACTGAAGACTACACTGTGATACACATAATTCCTTTAATTACTACTACCCTTAGTGTATTTCAAAGAACATCTGTAAGAAATCTGCCAAGAAAAAGAATTTATTAAAAGGCAAATCAGTTTGACATTTCCAGTGGCTTACCTGTGGGTATATTATATGAGAGCAGACAATTTCCTTCTAGTTCTGAGGGAGAACAATTCCCCTTCAAAAAGACAGACACCACCACAGTTTCCAATGAATCTTGTTCTAAAAACAATCATAGAATCAATAAGGTTGGAAAAGACCTCAAAGACCATCAAGTCCAACCTGTCACCCAACACCTCATGACTACTAGACCATGGCACTAAGTGCCACATCCAGTCCCCTCTTGAACGCCTCCAGAGACAGTGACTCCACCACCTCCTGGGCAGCCCATTCCAATGGCTAACAACTCTGTGAAGAACTTTCTCCTCACCTCGAGTCTAAAGTTCCCCATGTGCAGCTTGAGACTGTGTCCTCTTGTTCTGGTGCTGGTTGCCTGAGAGAACAGACCAACCCCCTCCTGCCTACAACCATCCTTCAAGTAGTTGTAGACAGCAATAAGGTCACCCCTGAGCCTCCTCTTCTCCAGGCTAAGCAATACAGAATTAAATCAAGTAATAGGAGCATCCAAATATCTATTTATTTTCTAGCACTTTGGGAAATCTTCTACTAAATTGTGGTAGTTGCTGCCATTAGTTCACCTTTATTAAATTGCTGGCTATGCTCCTTTTAAAATGTGTCATTTGATAAAGGTAAACTAGTCCCTCCACCTTGTAGCTAACCTGAAGAACAACCAGTAAAACAATTCAGCACCACAAAGACTAACAACACACAACACTCTTCTCTGGTCTTCATCTGCAAGTAGTCTTCAAGGCTATCCCACCTGAATCTTATCAATAGAGCTGGTAAAAGGCTAGAATCACCAAGCAGTTGATGCTAAGTTAGGGATGGAATCAACTTAACCAGGTTGGAAAAGACCTTCGAGATCATCAAGGCCAACCTATCACCCAACACCATCTAATCAACTAAACCATGGTACCAAGTGCCTCATCCAGTCTCCTCTTCAGACCAAATATTTAAATCTATTACAGTAAGGGATAGAACATATGCTAGAGCTTGCCCACAGCTAAACAGGCTTTCTGTTCCTGCTTCTAGCTCAGCACTGCTCTTTCTACATGGACAGCAAAACTATCACAGAGTAACTAATTTTTTTCCCTCCATCATGAAGCTGCCACTCTACATCTCCAGCCCTGCCAAGCACCACACCATAATCAAGAAAGTAACTCCATTTTTTTCTACTTGCCTTCCTCCACCAAGCAGGATTTTGTAGCTGCAGAGTGTAGGCAAGGCACATTTTTAATTGCTTTAAGTGTAGTGTATCTGCAACAACACACTCAACACAGGCTGGACTACACCTTTCAAAACTCCTCAGGAAAAAATTATGATACAGGAGCTGTAATGACACTATAATAATTTACCTAAATCATCCAAGATGAACTGGTCACAGGTCACAGCTAATGGAGCTTGTACACACACTGTCAGGTTTGGTTTCTGTGCAGCCACTCTGCTCTGTATTGTTATCTAAATCAAGTGACACGAAGAAGTATTAGAAGAAAGCAACAAAATCATCTCTGTATAGCAGAAACCAAACTTAACCAGCAAAACTGTATGAAAAAGACCAGTTCAGCAACAATGCTTCAGAACTTCCTATTTCAACTTCAAACCCAGTATTTTCCTTTGACAATTGTCATTACTTACAGCAAGTAATGGGATGCTATAACTTGAAAAGCTATAATGAACTGAGATTTCTCATGCTCTTTGTAACTTTAAGCCAAGATCAACTATTGCTGAACTGATGATCAAAACATTGCCCAAGTGTCATGTGCATTAGTCCTAATGTAAATAATAAACAAAACAGTTCCTAGATGACTGAAGTGAAAAGCAAAATGAAAAAGAAAGCAAAGGTAAATCAGAAATTATTTAACTGTAAGGAGCAATTCATAGTCTTCTGAGTAACTTCAGAGCCAAGATCTGTATGATTTTTTTACTGCAAGCAAGTTCTAAAACTAAATATACAGGGTGTGGGTATCACAACTCCAAGACTCAATTATGAGAGCTGACCTAACCATAAAGCTGGAGTGGCCCTGGCTGCTTCTACTGGAGGCAAATCTTTCTCTGAAAAACCAATGGATAAGAAAATGTCCCTGTATGCTCTCAGATCTAAAGAACTAAGAAGGTCAGACCTAAAATGATAGTGTTGACTGAGATCTGAATGTGCTCTGGATATAACACAGAGTTTCTGTGTTACTATTATTGCCTGGTTTGTGTTGTTGGTCTACCCATTTGCTCACTACAGCCAGGTTAAAGCAGTTCGGGGACATATTAATAGCTAACAGTAGTACCGAAGAACTTCGTCCTCCCTCACACTTTCTTCAGATCAGTTCCAGGCAGCAACTCTCAAGGAGGATTCAAATGATATCAATTTTCAGGTTAGATTCTCCCAGCTTTTTTTCTCCTCACAAAAAGCTACAAAAGCTTTTTTTCACAAAAGAAACTCTGTTTTTCTTTATTGGCTACTAAAAAGGCAGCTGAAAATAAACTTTCCATTTACTCTTGGGAAAATCATTCCTATGACTCCAACAACTTAATGCAATCTTAATAATGTTTTTAGTATCAAAAAGAAAAACTCCAGTTGCTTTCTGACTTCACCAGAAGGCTTGCTGGAACCACAGAATCATAGAATCAATAAGGTTGGAAAAGAGCTCAAGAGATCATCAAGTCCAACCTATCACCCAACACCATCTAATCAACTAAACCATGGCACTAAGTGCCTCATCCAGGCTCTTTTTAAACACCTCCAGGGATGGTGACTCCACCACCTCCCTGGGCATCACATTCCAATGGCCAACAACTCTTTCTGGGAAGAGCTTTCTCCTCACCTCCAGCCTAAACCTCCCCTGGCACAGCTTGAGACTGTGTCCTCTTTTTCTGGTGCTGGTTGCCTGGGAGAAGAGACCAACCCCCACCTGGCTACAACCTCCCTTCAGGTCGTTGTGGACAGCAAGAAGGTCTCCCCTGAGCCTCCTCTTCTCCAGGCTAAGCAACCCCAGCTCCCTCAGCCTCTCCTCACAGGGCTGTGCTCCAGACCCCTCCCCAGCTTTGTTGCCCTTCTCTGGACACCTTCCAGCAACTCAACATCTTTCCTAAACTGAGGGCCCCAGAGCTGGACACAGGACTCAAGGTGTGGCCTAACTGGTGCTGAGTACAGGGGCAAAAAGGAACCTCCACAGGCAATGACACCTCATCATACTAAGGAGAAAAAAGACTTATGTATATATTACATTTCAAATTCTACTCATTCTCATGACCTAAGAGACAGTGACAGTTCAAACTTGCCACCACCATCTGAACACTGCTGCTGAAGGCAGGCACAGTACCTTTACTGTGACTGATGGTACTGCCTCTGCTTTCACCTCACTGTCGATGGCCTGCTGTGAAGAAAAAGATGAAAACAGAGTAAATTCAGCATCACACATGAATGAGTGAACACAATGAATGCAATACTGCTTTCCTACCATCAGCTTGGTAAAGAGGGAGTTATTGGTGAAGGACTCGTCACTCCTATGACAAATCAAAATATACAAAACACATTTCTGAGTTCCTTCTGAAAATGCAAAGCCTCTGTTTGAAGCTGACTACAAAAAGGCCAGTAGAAGGTCACAAAGGTTGCATACATAAGAAACTAATACACTCTCATGTATATATAAATATTTGAAACTCTTTTCTTTGGCACACTACTTTCCACTCTCTATTTATTTACATTCTGGACATACCTTCTCTAATTCAGTAGGGAAAGGTGACTTCCAATCTGCCAAAATATTATATACACACCACAGTATGGACTATAAAATCATCACATACTATCTTAAAATCAGAAACACACACTGAAGTTCAAAAGGAGGTTGTAGCAGCTACCTTGCTGTTCCTGCTAATTTCTATTTTCAATTCATCCATTTAAGTCAAAATTCATCCTGACCTCATCATCACAGAATAGCTCAAGCTGTATGGGACATTAGATACCATTTACTCCAACCTCCCTTCCTTGGCCAGGGACATCTCTCAACTAGACTCAGCTGCCCAGGCATCATCCAGCCTGACCTCGACACCCCCAGGGAGGAGGCAGCCACAACCGCCCTGGGCAGCTTATTCCAGATTCCCACCACCCTCCTACTGAGGAACTTTTTCCTAGGAGCCAGTCTAACCCTGCTCTCCCTCAGCTTCAAACCATTCCCCCTTGTCCTACTGCTTGACACCCTTACGGAAAGTCCCTCCTCAGCCTTCCTGTAGGAAAGCATTGGAAGGCAGCTCTGAAGTCCCCTGGAGTCTTCTCCAGGCTGAAAAACCCCAGCTCCCTCACTCTGTCCCCATAGCAGAGAGGTTCCAGCCCTTGGATCACCTTTGTGTCCCTCCTCTGGACTCACTCCAACAGCTCTGTGTCCTTCTTATGCTGGGGACACCAGAACTGGACACAGTGTTCAAGATCAGGTCTCACAAGAGCAAGGCGGCATAATCACCTCTTAACCTGCTGGCCACACTCCTCTTGATGATAAAAGATCTATTATCATATTTTATGCTTATATTTTATTTTGCAACAGGTCAGTTCTTACAGTTTAGAAAGGCTTCCTGTCTGTCTAAACTACTCTATTTTAAAGAAACACTTCAGTCTCAGTCAGACAAACATAAATACATAATAATCACTACCTAGGATTAATCATTATTTACTCCTGAATACAGCCCAATTTTTACAGAACAATTTATTTTTCATAGAATTATTAGGGTTGAAAGGGACCTCAAGGATCATCCAGTTCCAATCCCCCTGCCATGGGCTAGATCAGGTTGCTCAGAGCCACATCCAGCCTGGCCTTCAAAACTTCGAGGGATGAGGCTTCCACCACCTCCCTGGGCAACCTGTGCCAGTGTCTCACCACCCTCATGGCGAAGAACTTCTTCCTAACATCCAGTTTGAATCTACCCATTTCTAGGTTTGCTCCATTCCATACAGGTACTTACTGATTCTGCATCCAACTCAGGTGAAACTTCTGCTGTGACAATTACATCTCTGTGTTTTTCAGACTGGGGCAAAATATCTGAAATACAAAGACAAAGTAAATCATCTCTCCTTGGTCAAACAATCAGCTACATTTCTAAATGTATGTCATTTCTCTGATCAAAGGAAATCTCCCAGTTTTATAACAGATATCCTAAGCCTGGACCTCATTCTGGATCTCTGATTTATGTGTGAAATGGGATTAAGATGTATTTGATACTGAGATTTTACACCTACTATCCAGGCATACACTATTACACCTGTAACAAACAACTCTTACACACCACCCATCTCACAGCTCTTGAAGTGATTTGATAATGAATAAGTGAGACACAAAGATTCTGTGCCTAACAGTGAAAAACTGAAAGAGATTTGAGAAATTCCTCTGCAGAAGAAGACAGAAAAGGTTTTAGGTAAAGAACATTAGGTGGGACTTGGTTTACAACATGTTACCCAATGATCATAGAATCATGACATCAATAAGGTTGGAAAAGACCTCAGAGATCATAAAGTCCAACCTGTCACCCAACACCTCATGGCTAACTGAACCATGGCTTCAAATGCCACATCTAAGCCTTTTTTGAACACCTCCAGGGATGGTGACTCCACCACCTCCCTGGGCAGCACATTCCAATGGCCAATTACTCTTTCTGGGAAGAACTTTCTCCTCACCTCAAGCCTAAACTTCCTCTGGCACAGCTTGAAATCTCCAGCTCTGTCAGCATACAAAGCAAAGAATGCTGCAAATTAACTTGGGGATGTGTGGTTGGAAAGTCACAACTTGAAGAGGGACCTAAGGAGTAAGTTCTTTACCATGAAAGGTAGAGGAACACTGGAACATGTTGCCCATGGAGGTGGTTGGGGCTCCATCTCTGGAGGTATTCAAGGTGAGGTTGGACAGGGCTCTGGGCAACCTGATCTAGTTGAGGACGCCCCTGCTTACTGCAGAGGGGGTTGGCCTGGATGACCTCTGGATGGCCCTTCCAACCCAGACCATTCTGTGGTTCTGAATATGAGTCAGCAGTGTACCTTGAAAGTTCCCACAGGCATGATGTAAAGACAAATGAAAAACTCTGTGTCCAAGGGCTTTACAGCCTAGGATCTGTTTTGGCACTTCTTTTTATTAAAATCTGAACTTTATTGAGTACTGCAGATCCTACAGAAATGGAATTGTGGCTGAAGTCTGAAAACAAAGTATTTTCAAGCACTGATGTGATCGTTTGAGGCTGTGCCTTTAAGAACAACTACCACAACTGAAAGGAAAATCAAGTGGTTTGGAATATGTACAACTATAGGAAAGTTAGAGGTACACCTTGTGCTGTTGTGGCTTCCTTGATGATTTTCTGAAGCTCCTTCATTTCAGCATCATATTCTTCATAGTTTATCTCCCTAGAATCAACCTTTGGAGCCTGGAAGATCGAAGGATCAGTTCCAAGGTAGGAACACTGAAGATGCCCATCATCACTCAGGGTGACTATAACACCCTTCAGGTCTCTGCATCACCAAAAAATAAAGGTCAGAAAGGAAATGGGAAGAATCTCAGAAGCAGTAACAGCAGTAGCAGCACAAATTCATTCTACAAATAAACAGAACTTGCAGCTTTTCATGAGATTCAGTGAGCAAAATAAAACAACAATATTTCACCTTCAATTCAGATGTGCTTATTAATATTACTCGTATTACCCATGCTTGCTCAACATTACACAATATTACTCACGTTACACATATTGCAACAACACCTAAGGCAAATCTATGCTAGACAGATGAGTGGAACATCAGCCACTATCTCAAAATCCATACATCAAGACAGGTAGTGGAAAGGATCAGAAGAAGCTGAGTAGAGAGTAGACAGCATGGTTGTAAATTCTTGCCATTAATTAAGTGTTACTTAATTCAAGTATGAGTATTTAAGTTGCTAAGCCTAAATATATAGGGCTTTGCTGAATGCTTGACAAGTGAACTTTGCCATCCTGGTGACAGGCAAAGCAGAGCCTTTTAAAAAGGGATATTATAGAAGGAAATGCTACCATGCTCCAAACACACTGCCCCGGGCTCTGCTATTTAGTTACAGGAAACAATGAAGTTGCTAAAACAGATTCATAGAATCATAGAACCAATAAGATTGGAGAAGACCTCAGAGATCATCAAGTCCAACCTATCACCCAACACGTCATGACAACTAAACCATGGCTCCGAGTGCCACATCCAATCCTTTTTTTAACACCTCCAGGGACAGTGACTCCACTTCAGGTAGTTGTAGAGAGCAAGAAGGTCTCTCCCAAGCCTCCTTTTCTCCAGGCTAAGCAACCCCAGCTCCCTCAGCCTCTCCTCACAGGGCTGTGCTCCAGACCCCTCCCCAGCCTCATTGCTCTTCCCTGAACACATTCAAGTATCTCAATGTCTTTCTTAAACTGAGGGGCCCAGAACTGGACACAGGACTCAAGGTGTGGCAATGACTAACAGGAGAGTTGGGTGAAATGTGTGGACTTTTAAGGTGGAGTTTTGGAACACACACTCTGTAGCTCAGAAGTGGAGTGTAATTTATATAGGGGAAATCACATAATTTGATTTGATTTCATTTGATACATTACCTGCAGATAACTGCCAACTTAAAGGTACATGGGGAGGACAAATTACAAACCCCTGTTGAATTCATTATACTTCAGCAGTATATCACCAAAGATTTATTGCTAACAGTGTAACTATATTTCTTCCTGCCGTTTTGATTTACAGTCAGATGCCTTCATGGATATTTCCTCCTTACTTTAACGGATTTATAACCTTAGGAAAGAAATGTTAAGATGATCCAAAGCCATTGCTGGAGAGTATTAGAAACTGTCTTGTATTCAGGTGTCAGTTTTCTTTCTGCAGTTGTGGAATAAGCTCACAATGCACTTTCCCTCATTGACTCTTTTTGTTTGCCCGGGGGCTGGGGTCAGAGTGGCTGGAGAGCAGCCAGGCAGAAAGGGACCTGGGGGTACTGGATGACAGCAGCTGAACATGAGCCAGCAGTGTGCCCAGGTGGCCAAGAAGGCCAATGGCATCCTGGCCTGCATCAGAAACAGTGTGGCCAGCAGGAGCAGGGGAAGTCATTTTGTCCTGTACTCAGCACTGGTTAAGCCACACCTTGAGTCCTGTGTCCAGTTCTGTGCTCCTCAATTTAGGAAAGATGTTGAGTTGCTGAAAGGTGTCCAGGGAAGGGCAACAAAGCTGGGGAGGGGGTTGGAGCACAGCCCTGTGAGGAGAGGCTGAGGGAGCTGGGGTTGCTTAGCCTGGAGAAGAGGAGGCTCAGGGGAGACCTAATTGCTATCTACAAGTACCTGAAGGGAGGTTGTAGCCAGGTGGGGGTTGGTCTCTTCTCCCAGGCAACCAGCACCAGAAAAAGAAGACACAGTCTCAAGCTGTGCCAGGGGAGGTTTAGGCTGGAGGTGAGGAGAAAGCTCTTCCCAGAAAGAGTTGTTGGCCATTGGAATGTGCTGCCCAGGGAGGTGGTGGAGTCACCATCCCTGGAGGTGTTCAAAATAGGATTGGATGTGGCACTTGGAGCCATGGTTTAGTTGTCAGGAGGTGTTAGCTATTTTGTACTAGGTTGGAGTTGATGATCTCTGAGGTCTTTTCCAACCTGGCTGGTTCTGTGATTAGTTCAGAGACAAAAGCACTGGTGTAAGAATGAATTGTTACCAATGACACTGCTCCTTTGCTGCAGTCACTGTTCCACTGGGTTCTAGGAAGACTGTTCAGCATGTAACTTATACAAAGCTTTTAAATGTCTTTTGCAGTAATCTTTCCTCCTTGAAGGACTTCATTAATTAGTGTACCAGTAGGGGGAAAAAAAGTATCTGACTAACCAGTCACATGACTGACCCTCTTACAAGAAAGCTGTGGATGTGCTGGAAGGTGTCCAGAGAAGAGCCACAAGGAAGAGCAGAGGGCTGGAGCTGCTCTCCGATGAGAACAGACTGAGGGAGTTGGGGCTGTTCAGATTGGAGAAGAGAAGCCTCTGAGGAAACCTTATTGTGGTCTTCCAGTCTCTGAAGGGGGCCTACAGGAAAGCTGGGGAGGGACTTTTGAGGGTGTCAGGGAGTGATAGGGGAGAATGGAGCAAAACTAAAAATGGGTAGATTCAGATTGGATGTTAGGAAGAAGTTCTTCCCCATGAGGGTGGGAAGACACTAGTACAGGTTGCCCAGGGAGGTGGTCAGGCTGGATGTGGCTGTGAGCAAGCTGCTGTAGTGTGAGGTGTCCCTGGCCATGGCAGGGGGGGTTGGAACTGGCTGATCCTTGAGGTCCCTTCCAACCCTGACACTTCTATGATTCTGTGTTAATATCTAATTTTTGACATATTAATTTGTCTGTTTGAGCATTTGTCAGCCACTCCAGATTGCTTTATTTTCTCAGGCTTTTATAACTGTGATTAAAAGACAGCAGGGGGAGAGGGAGCATATTTAACAGTTTTATAGTAGCTTCTCCCCAGCTACTGCACTCACACAATATCCCTGCAAGCACTGTTACCTCATTTGGCACAGAATCTGGAATTTCAATTACTTGTTAAATTTCTTCTATTGTAAACTGTACTTTTTACTATCAGACAATAATCAAAGTAATACCAAATCTAAGAGGACACTTTAACAGTGAGGAAGTCAAAGTATGAAACAAATTATTCTGGTATCTAAAATAGCTTTGCAGGACAAAGCAGCTCCTACACACATCTGGGAGCAATTTGCAAAGCTCTATTTTATTGGATTCTGGGTAATAATAATGGCATATGCTTTTTGTAGGTCTTCTCTTAAAAGAAATTGCTCACAACAACATTCTTGAAGAAATTAAGATGTTTTGCTTGCTTCCAGTTAGATAATAACAAATTGATCACTTGACTGCTCTGGTGAAGCCACATCTGGAATATTGCTTCCAGTTCTGGGCCCCTCAGCTCAAGAAGGATCTCAGGAAACTGCTTGGAAGAGCACAGTGCAGAGCCACAAAGCTGATGCAGGCAGTGGAACATCTCCCTGTGAGGATAGGCTGAGGGAGGTGGGGCTCTTCAGCTTGGAGCAGAGGAACCTGAGGGGTGACCTTATTCCTCTTGATGAGGACATGCAGGGCACTGTCAGGAAGACAGAGCCAGGCTCTGCTCAGGGATGTCCAATGACAGGACAAGGGGCAGGGGATGCAAGCTGGAACAGAGGAGGTTCCATGTGAACAGGAGAAACTTTTTCACTGTGAGGGCACTAGAGCCCTGGAGCAGGCTGCCCAGAGAGATTGTGGAGTCTCCTCCTCTGGAGGCATTCAAAATGCATCTGGCTGTGTTTCAATGTGACCTGCCCTGGGTGATCCTGCTCTGGCAGGGGGTTGGACTAGCCCCTGCTATTCATTTGAAAGTGAGTATATTATTTTAAAATAGGAGAGGGAGAGCTGCTTGCCTTCTTGTTCCTGCAGTTTGAATTCCCACTTCTCAAGTTTTTTCCAGAAGCATGAAGGTAGGAGTGTTTTAAATGTCATTCTGAAGTTGAAACCCCTACAAAACCATATGATGCAAATAGCAGCCTTTCAGGAAAAAAACAAGGAAGTGACATGCAATACAATGAGATGAACTGGAAATATGGGAGTGTGCCTCATATCATCCAGCAAATACCATTTGAAACCACCTTGCTAGAAAGCTCAGGGACACAGCACAGTGCAGTCTGAACATAGCATTTGGTACCTCTGGATTCTGCAGGATCAGAATCCTACTAAGGTAAAAGAAACAGTCCCCAAATGTGAATGTGGTTATAAGCTACACACACTGAAGATCCCTCTTCTAAAGACCTTTGAAAAAGTTCTTATTTTGTACTGCCACCTCAACCACCCAGTGGCAATTCAGTGATAACAACAAATGCAATTGTCATGTTTTCCTCAGAAACATTTCTTTGAAGTGCAGTTATATTTAAGTAGAAAGAGTGTTGAATTCTCTGCATTTAGCTGCTCAGATCAGAGAACAAATCTTACCAAACGCTCAAATGAACATTTATAGAGTCATAGAATGGTTTGGGTTGGAAGGGACCTCCCAAGCTCATCCAATCCAACCACCCTGCAGTCAGCTGGGACATCCTCCAGGCTGCTCAGAGCCTCATCCAGCCTGACCTTGAATGTGTCCAAGGATAGGGCCTCAGTTACCACCCTGGGCAACCTGTTCCAGTGCTCCACCAGCCTCGCGGTTAAGAGCTTGTTCCTCTGTATGCATGCACAAAAGTGTGCAGTTCATAGCATGGTCATAACTGGCATCAGTCTTAACTATACTCCTACTATACAGAAAGAAAGTAAAAAAATCTTTCAACAATCTATAAAATTTGATTCCTGCAGTTTTCTTTCCATAAAAGCATGTAGTAAGTGCTAAGTTTTGCTGGGCTTATATGTTAAGTTTTGCCATTTTTATATGGGGATTCTTGAACAGCTGTTGGAGCTGTGGTGATGTCAGTAATAATAAGGAAGAACAGATGAGCTGGAATGAGGAACAAAGTCTTTTAAAGCATCTGGACAGCCTAAAAGAATTCAGTGAGAGGGGTTTTATTTTGATTTCACATGCTATTACCCTATATGTGACTGCCCTTCCACACCTTATAGACATAACTGAACTACAATATTTCTTTATATTTTTCCCAGTTAAATTCCAGTTCCTCTTGCCTTTCTACTACATGAGGAGCATAGTTAGACACAGTAATCTAGCCACCCACTGTATGACAACTCTGTGCCAGAGAGCAAGCTGTAATTTCAAGTTCATATCTGGACTAGGCAAGTATTTTCTCACTTGCAGAGTGATTGCAGCTTTTAACTATTCTGTTTAACAATACTGGAAGCTGAAACTTGATAAAGCAGATTTTCAACCAAGGGCTATACAACAGAATTCTGAAGTCCAAGCTTTTGGTTCACACACCTTGTGTAAACTGAGCTGAACAGCCTGGGGGGTACAGATGAGTTCAAATCTGGAAATTAATCCTGTGTCAACCCAAAGAATTTAAACACCAACTTCTGTTCTCTCATTTATGGTGACAGGCTGCTGAATCAGACTTCATATGCAATGCAGTAGTTTCTGATTCTTGAACTACATGATGCAACTTATATTTATTAAATCTCTAATTCTGTATAATCCACAATCAAATCTGTAAGAGCCTAAGACAAAATATGAACACCAATGGGTAGCTGGCTTCTAAAGATCATAGACTGGCTCATGTTGGGAGGGACTCTAGAGATCATCTACTCCAACTTCCCCAGTCATGGGCAGGGACACCTCTCAACTAGATTCAGCTGCTCAAGGCTTCAGCCAACCTGGCCTCGAACACCCCCAGGGAAGAGGCATCCACAAATGCCCTGGGCAGCCTATTCCAGAGCCTCAGCATCCTCCTGCTGAAAAACTTCTTCTTAAGTTCCAGTCCAACCCTGCTCTCCCTCAGCTTCAAACCATTCTCCCTTCTCTTGTCTCTAGACACCCTCATGAAAAGCCCCTCTGCGGGCTTCCTGTAGGATGCCCTCACAGATTGGAAGACAGCTTTAAGGTCCTCCTGGAATCTTCTCCAGGCTGAACACCCCAAATCCTTCAGCCTATCCTCATAGCAGAGATGCTCCAGATCTTGGATCATCTTTGTGACCTCCTCTGCACTCACGCCAACAGCTCTGTGTCCTTCTGCTGGGGACACCAGAACTGAAGGCAGTATTCAAGATAGGGTCTCAAAAGAGCAAAGGGAATGGCAGATACATATATCATATGGGATACAGTCTTCATGTGCTTGTGGCTGACAACACCCCTGTTAGGAGTTCAAGCACCACCCTTATAGTCAAGCCTGCAGTGATCATACCTGGGGGAAGCAGTAACAAAAACAATTACCTACCCAAATTTCCAACACCAAAGTCCCTTGTAGCCTTAGCAATCAGCAGTAATTTTTTTTTCCCTTGCAAACTGAGCAAAACAAAAATCACTGATCCATTTATAGGATTATTCCTCACTATAAACCTAGGCTGCCTTGACATTCACCAAGAGCTGCAGCGTGGATAAAGCTAAATCGTTGTGACTGCCATCATCAGCATAAGACATCTTTACTTTTACTTCCTGGCTTTTCAGCAGTCACTTTTGTTTAAAAACAGATAACTGTGTTCTTGCCCATCTCAAACAATGGGCATCCATTTGCTAGCCATCATGGGGTGAGTTGAATCTGCTGCTGTGTACATGCAATACCACGCTGCTGTCACGCCAGCTTCAAAATGAAACTGCTGGCTGGAGCAAAGTACCAGGAGGTTTGAAGTTCAGATGGGGAACATGAGAGGCTTCCTGTTCCAGCTGCTGGGTTTGGTTTCCAGGTTTGGGGTGTCGGTCATTTCTGCTGTGTGTGCTGCTGGTCAGGGGGTGGGGAGGTCGCTGGCTTCACAGCACAGAAGCAGCAGCAGATTTTCTGCTAATAAGCTATGGTAACTGCGCACTGGATCATTCCCAGTAAACTCCTTATCTCAACCCAGGCTTGGTTTACTTTTGTGTTAGTTTCCCTCCCTTTTGTGTGGGCAGAGAGGGGGGGTTTGTGAGAGCAGGCTGTGTTAACCCAGGACACCAACTTAGCTGATGCTAAAAAGCCAGGTTCTGGAAATTCAATATTTTAAGAAACTCCGAGATTCCTGTTCTTTGAAATGTGGCAAATGACTTGTGCATAGCATATAATAAAAGCTTTCCAGACTGCTTTATATATCCTCTTCAAAAGACATGCTATTCCATTACCAAGTAAAATCACATTTATCTGTCAAACAAATGAAAGTGAAAGCAAATATTCTAGTAACTTTCACCAACTTGTCCAAACCTGTCAGCTCCTTTTAATAAAAAGGAGCTGCACATTTTACAAGCCAGACATGTCATTTGGGGAGTTATTTGCTTCAAGAATCTTTCTTCCACGAGGAACAGTCCTTCTGCTCACAGAGGCAGCAGCATGTACAAATAAACGCTCACAGCGAAAGGTGGTTCCAGGATTCTAATTCCCAGAAGCAGTTCCCAAAAGTAAAGGCAGCACATACACAAAGCACTCCATTACCTACAGACAGGCACTACACACACAGGCTCCTGAAGTCTTTTGTTTTGATTGTTTCTAAATTCATCTGGCTGAAAGTGGAAATATCACAGAACCACAGAATTGTCAGGGAAGAGACCTCAAAGATCATCCACTTCCAACACCCCTGCCATGGGCAGGGACACCCCACACTACAGCAGGTTGCCCAGAGCCACATCCAGCCTTGCCTTCAAAACCTCCAGGGATGAGGCTGCCACCACCCCCCTGGGCAACCTGTGCCAGTCTCTCACCACCCTCCTGGGGAAGAACTACTTCCTAACATCCAATCTGAATCTACCCATTTCTAGTTTGGTTCCATTCCCCCCAGTCCTATCACTCCCTGACACCCCAGCTTTCTTGTAGCCCCCTTCAGATACTGGAAGGCCACATGAAGGTCTCTACAGAGCTTTCCCCGCTCCAGACTGTATAGTCCCAACTCCCTCAGTCTGTCCTCATAGCAGAGCAGCTCCAGCCCTCTGCTCAGCCTCATGGCCCTCCTCTGGACACCTTCCAGCATCTCCAGATCCTTTCTGTAATAGGGGCTCCAGAACTGGACATAGTGCTCCAGGTGAGGTCTCACCAGAGTGGAGTAGAGGGGGAGAATCACCTCCCTTGACCTGATGGCTATGCTTCTCTTGATGCAGCCCAGGATGTGATTGGCTTTCTGGGATGCAAGTGCACACTAGTGGGTCATTTAAACATGAGGTTCACTGACAAAGTAGAGCCTAAAGCAGTAAGAGTCCCCAAGAGATCAGAGAAGGAAGTAATAACATCCCTGAAAGCCTGGTAGAAAGCTGGGCTTCTGTTAGAACTGTGCCTGCTGATAGCTTCCAAATGAAATGCACAGTCTTTTTTGCCAATTAGATAACATCAGACTATATCTTCATGGATAGTCTAAAGCACAATGAAGCAAAATTAAGGTCATCAGAAATGTCAAGTTGAAAACCAGAGATCTTTGAAGAAGTCTGAAGTCTACTTCAGTTTCAAATGAAAAAAAATGAAATGTCAGGCTACCTTTTAACATTCACAGGATTCTCTGACGTAACTTGCAGACCACATACAAACAACAGCAGCAAAAGTATGACTGGTGAACTTCAGAAGTGTTCAAAAGAACTGAAGTCCCTGGTTTAAAGACTTCATGCTTTCCTACTGCCAAACCAGATTTGTAACTTGGAAGTGATCAGAACAGAAATCCCTTTCCTGAGACTACATCCAATCTGTAATGCTCTATCTATGTGGTTTTCACTCAAGCCACAGTGGCATTTCAGATGTTTGTGATGGAAACATCCCTGAGGCTAGCAACACGAGCTGTTTTGCTTCAGACTGAATGCACCTTAACATAATGTTCTAGTTTCAGGCCAGCTAGGTCAGAGAAGTACTTAGTGCAATCAATCAGCCATTAAAACATAGCACTCTCAGGAGCAGCTTTGCCAAGGGAGCCGGTGTCAAACAAATAGAAAAGCAGTTGTCCACGTCTTTTAAGCTACTCCACGGACCTATTATGGCCAAGCACATGGAGACAAGGATAATTCAGGCACAGAAAAGCAAATGCAACTTGTGATAGGCCCTTAAAAAGTTACTTTCTGCTACTTTCTCATCAAGTAGTTCCAGATGATTCAGACAAACATAATGTTCCCCCACCAAAGCGGGGAGTTAAGTCACTTGCCTTTACAGGCTCAAATATCTGCCAGCAGGGGAAAAAAAACACAACCCACAAACACTTTCATAGGAGGTGCTTTAATTAACAGGAATCCCATTCCTATGGGCTTGCTCCCCACACTTGTACCCAGATGATGAGGGGAGTGAGGGAGAGAGAGAACAAGAAACATACCACATCTCAAGCAGCATCCAAAGTGACAAGTTCATAGACCTGATAATCTAGAGAGATGAGAGGTAGTTTATGGAATTTCCTCTGCTAAGGAAATGTGGAGGCCACAGGGACTTAGAAAAGAGGTCTCTGAGAGAACAGAAAAATGAAAATTAAAGGGCAAGAAAAAAAGGGAATGGACTTTGAAGTCAGTGCTAAGATATTTGTATAATTATGCAGGACACCAAGCAAACACTGCTGCTCACAGTTACCATTTCACCACTGAAAATACACAAGAAGTAGAAATTCCTCTATTTCCTTTGAGAAACTTCCCAGGTTTCAGGGACTCTAACTGTAAGAATAGAATAGAATAGAACAGAACCAAACCGAACCTCTCCAAGCCACTCTGGAATGGAGGTTTGGGAGATTATTATCTAGAGTTTAATTCAATTCATTCCCAGCACTTCAACCATTTTCTTGCCGAGTTTCAGCTCCAGTGAGAACGCTTTTGCACAGCCCTTGCTTTAAGGATGACAACACAGAGCGTGGAAAAACACAACAGTCCAAGCAGGCTTGTCAATGGGAAGATGAATCTGTGCTGAGCAAGTCCTAAGCAGTTTAAATTAATCCTACATGTCAAGGTAAGTGGTTATACCTCTGAAGCAATCCAAGCAGTGCTAAGCATGTAGGAGTCCCCTTGACAAGGTTTTCATGTCATCAGCAGTTAGTAACTTCTATGCGTTAACAGAAGGATAAACTTCTAACAAAATAAGAGAGACATCAGAACTGAGCTTCCAGCTCTGTGATTGTAGTTATAGGAGACCTTGGGGTACAACGCTGAATAAGACCAACTCAGATTTCCATCTGTAAATGGAATTTTAGAATAGAATAGAATTAACCAGGTTGGAAATGACCTTTGAGGTCATCAAGTCCAACCTATCACCCAACACCATCTAATCAACTCAACCATGGCACCAAGTGTCTCATCCAGGCTCTTTCTAAACACCTCCAGTGATGGGGACTCCACCACCTCCCTGGGCAGCACATTCCAATGGCCAATCTCTCTTTCTGGGAAGAATTTCTTCCTAACATCCAGCCTAAGCCTCCCCTGGCACAGCTTGAGACTGTGTCCTCTTCTTCTGGTGCTGGTTGCCTGGGAGAAGAGACCAACCCCCACCTGGCTAATTTTCTGATTACCAGGTTTTGTAGGAAGTTTTCAGTTGCCTTACAGAGAACATTCAGGTCTTCAGGCAAAAAGTGTAGTTCAATAGCTAAGAAATACATCACTTCTGGAGTGAGGAGACACCTTACCAAAATCTTACCAGTAACCATTTAACTCCAGTTCTCGTGTTTCTCAAAATCTGATGGCAATCAAGCAGTTTATGCTGGAATTTAATCCCAAATGTGGTAATATGTTCTTGTCATTATTCACATCTCCTATGATGAAAGGCTGAAAGACCTGGGGTTGTATAGTCTAGAGAGTCCTGTGTCCAGTTCTGGGACCCTCAGTTTAGGAAAGATGTTGACTTGCTGGAAGGTGTCCAGAGAAGGGCAACAAAGCTGGGGAGGGGTTTGGAGCACAGCTCTGTGAGGAGAGGCTGAGGGAGCTGGGGGTGTTTAGTCTGGAGAAGAGGAGGCTCAGGGGAGACCTTCTTGCTGTCTACAACTACCTGAAAGGAGGTTGTAGCCAGGTGGAGGTTGGTCTCTTCTCTCAGGCAACCAGCATCAGAACAAGAGGACACAGTCTCAAGCTGTGCCAGGGGAGGTTTAGGCTGGATGTTAGGCAGAAGTTCTTCCCAGAAAGAGAGATTGGCCATTGGAATGTGCTGCCCAGGGAGGTGGTGGAGTCACCATCACTGGAGGTGTTAAAGAAGAGACTGGATGAGACACTTGGTGCCATGGTTTAGTTGATTAGATGGTGTTGGGTGATAGGTTGGACCTCGAAGGTCTTTTCCAACCTGGTTAATTCTATTCTATTCTAAAATGAACAGAAGGCTGAGAGGGAGTCTTGGTGTGAAGATGAAGATGCCAGACTCTTTTTAGCGGTGCCCAGCGATAGGAAAACAACAACAGATACAAGACAGAACACAGGACATTCCACCTCAACACAAGGAAACACTTTATGGTGAGGGTGACAGAGCACTGGAGAGGTTGTGGAGCCTCCTTCTCTGGAGACTTTCAAAACCCACCTGGATGCATTCCTGTGCAGCCTGCTCTACCTGATCCTGCTTTGGCAGGGTGGTTGGGCTTCATCTCTGGAGGTGCCTGCCAACCCCTAGCATTCTGTGAAAATCATGGCATTAGTAGGTCTGGGAATGCTGATTCTAACTAGCAAAATGATCTGGGACAAATTAGCAGACTGTGAAATTCTTACTAAGACCAAACCGAGTGTTAAAGTTCACACAGAGGAAGCAGAATCTGCATCAAACTCTTAGAGGCACTACTGAAACAGATGGCTCAATAATAAGAGTTTCCAAACAAATAATTGTGTATAAAAATGTTAGTGCAATCTGCTCTTGTAAAAATAAATGCCTTCCCCCCCCCTTTTTTTTTTTTCCTGACAGAAAGACTTTTTTTTCTCCCCCCAAACTTCAAAAGCTGCACTGTTGTACCCTGCAGAAGTAACTTTTGGTTTATGTTAACTGGCCCACTGAGACTTTTCATTATGTTTTACTTGTAAGATCTGGTAGATGAAAGCCACCACAACTCTCTCCAGAGAGTCTAAAAGCAACAAAAAAAATATTGAATTTTTAAGGAACTCATTAGATAACCATAAGTACCAAAAAACCCCAAACATCCCTCTGAGCACTCTGCACAGGGCACTAAAGCTGGTTAGATGTTGTCTTTGTTACGAGATAAAACACGTAACTCGGTCGAGTATTCAACAATCCAGGGTCTGTTGGCAGAGCACCCACAAGCCTGCTGGGGATCAGAAGTAACCTGACAAGGATACTACTGGATCCCATAGCATAACATGGCTTCATTTGGAAGGGACCAACAGAGCTCATCTACTGCAACCTCCCCTTCATAGGCAGGGAAACCTCTCAACTAGACTTGGCTGCTCAAGGCTTCAACCAGCCTGGTCTTGAACACCCCCATAAAGAAGGCATCCACAACCTCCCTGAGCAACCTAGTCCAGATTCTCACTACCCTGAACTGAAGAATATCTTCCTAAGATCCAGTCTAACCCTACCCATGCTCAGCAACAAACCATTCCCCCTTGTCCTGTTCCAAGACACCCTTACAAAAAGTCCCTCTGCAGCCTTCCTGTAGGATCCCTTCTGGTGTTGGAAGGCAGTTCTAAGATTCCCCCCCCCCCCCAAGTCTTCTCTTCTCTAGATCTAGGCTGAACACCCCCAGCTCCCTCAGCCTATCCTCACAGCAGAGGTGTTCCAGCCCTTGGGTCACCCTTGTGGCTTCTGCTGGCCTCACTCCAACAGCTCTGTGTCCTTCTTATGCTGGGGACACCAGAACTGGAGGCAGTACTGGAGGTGGGGTCTCAGCAGAGCAGAGTCAAGGGGCAGAATCCCCTTCTCTTGCCCTGCTGGCCACACTCCTCTGGATGCAGCCCAGCATACAATTTGCCTTCTGGGCTGCATGAGGGCACTGCTGGCTTATGGCAAGCTTCTCATCAATCAAGGCACCCAAGGCTCGCTCTTCAGAGCTGCTCTCAACCCACTCTGCAGCCGGCCTGAATCTGGTCACAGGCACTGGACACACAGCACCCACCATAGCTCTGGTAGCACACAGAACAGGAAAATCACTAGCTGAACCTTTATGTAGCCTTCTTATTTCAGAGACAGGATCAGCAAAGACATGCCATCATTTCTCTACACTCAGGTTCCTGCCCAAACAGTTTTCCCCTGACTCATCTTAATGCTTATTTTACAAAAAGTTTTGCTCTCTTGCAGTGCAGCACAGGATCCAAGGAGCACAAGATGTCAAGGGTTGGAAGGGACCCAAAGAGATCATTGAGTCCAACCCCCAGGCCAAAGCAGGACCATACAATCTAGCTCAGGTCACAGAGGAACACTTCCAGGCAGACCTTGAAGGTCTCCATAGAAGGAGACTTCACAAGCTCTCTGGGCAGCCTGTTCCAGTGCTCTGTGACCCTCACAGTAAAGTTCTTCCTTGTGTTGAGATGGAACCTCCTGTGCTGCAGCTGACATCCGTTGCTCCTTGTCCTATCCCAGGGATCAAGTGAGCAGAGCCTGTCCCCTCCCTCCTGACCCCCAGCCCTCAGATATTTATAAACATTTATTAAATGCCCTCTAAGTCTTCTCTTTTCCAGACTAAAAAGCCCCAGGTCCCTCAGCCTCTCCTCACCAGGCAGTGCTCCAGTCCCCTAATCATCCTGGTAGCCCTCTGCTGGACCCTCTCCAGCAGATCCCTGTCCCTCTTGAACTGGGGAGCCCCAAACTGAACACAGTACTCAAGATGAGGTCTCACCAGGGCAGAGTAGAGGGGGAGAAGAACCTTCCTTGATCTGCTGGACACACTCTTCTTAATACACCCCAGGATCCCATTGGCCTTCTTGGCCACCAGGGCACATTGCAGTCCAGCAATTTAAACAGTTCCTTAATTTCCACAGTTTCAAATCGGCGTTTAATAATCTGGTCCAACAAATTATCTCTGGAATTCATATGATCTTAAATGCTTAACTTAAATGCTTAATGAAGAGCAGATTTTTAGTGAGATGCCTTTTTTTTTTTCCCCTGTCCCATGGAAAGTTCTTACCAGATTAAAAGAATGAGAAGTGAAGCTTTGCAAAGAAGAAACTACTCCAGTGGAGGTATGAGACCTCAGGTTGTACCTTCACTCAAGGACAACAGAAAATCTAAAGCACAAGACAGCAATTTCTTCTAGAAAATGACAGTATGCCCATTAATGACATTAACATCTCACAAAACAAAGGAACACTTTGAATGGACCTTTTACAAGTCACCTTATTTAGAACAGAACAGAATAGAATTAACCAGGTTGGAAAAGACCCTTGAGATCATAGAGTCCAGCCTATCACCCAACACCATCTAATCAACTAAACCATGGCACCAAGTGCCTCATCCAGCCTCTGCTTAAATTTGTTACACAGTTTGTGGAGATCTAAAGTTTCACAAGTAGGAATTCATCTGGAAAAAAGTTTACTTACTGCAAACTTGCTACTTTCACTGACACAGGAACGTGGGGAAGCTGAGTGGCCCATTTCAGCGTAACATCCTGGTAAACATTCAAGATTTTACTGTGGTTTCCAATCAGAGTGTTTATTGTTCCTTCTTTCACTGTTAAAGAGAGAAAACTAGTTTTAGGAGAAGAGGTTTCCTACAGCTAGAACTTTTCTTTGAGGCTTAGTGTAATGAATTCTCTCTTTTCTTTTCCATATAAGCCGTTATAAATGAATAGAATACAATCAGTTTACTTATAGCACAATGTAAATCATAGAAAATGCAAAGACCCTTAAGGTCATATCTATAAAGTCTAAAAATGATACTTCAAGTCTAAAACAAGACATAGTGTCAAAAATTCAGAGGTTGTCTTTGAAACATTAACACGGAAGAGGATACAGCAGCATCCAACCAAATTGCTTCCACATAATGGCATAAGGTAGTTTCATCTCCTAGTAGTAAAGATCATCTGGTTCCAAACCCCTGTCATGGCCAGGGACACCCTCCACTAAGCCACCTTGCTCAAGGATTCATCCAGCCTGGCCCTGAACATCTCCAGGGAGGGGATATCCACAGGATGCATACCCTTGTGCATGCTCCTCTTCTTTGTTTGCCTCTTCCAAATACTTGCACCTGCGTATGAACTTTTATCCTGTTTCTACCTTGTTTTCCTTTCCCTACAGCATTTAAGGTCTCTTCCAGCCCAAATCATTCTATACATAACTTTTTGGTGTTTGGGTTTTTTTAACTACTGTTAATGACAGAAGGTCCTCAAACACTACTTCAATTCTTCCAAAATCTCTCATTCATCCATGTTAGTTGCTTTGGTAGCTGGGGCAAACTTACTCAAACACTATGCAAGTACCTCAGGAAATAGATATTCAGATTCTAAAATTTATGACAATTCCCTCTAAATAACACTTGGAAATAGGCCTGTTTGAACTACCAAGAGAGCTCTGGTTCTACAGATTTTCTACACATCAACAGCTTATTCAGCAAAACATATTCATTCATCAGGAAAATAGGCAAATAAATCTTAACTGGGACGGCAACCAAGTTAAAGTGAAGTTGAACATTCATTCAACAAACCTGAACAGTAGGGAATGAAGCAACTTGGACTGTAATCAAGCTTCTTCATGAACCTAATTTGCCCATTGTCCTTAAGGCAAAAGAAGTTTCTCTCACCGAGGACAAAAACAGAGGAAACTGCCTGATTGAAGGAGACAACACAAATATCCAGAGCTTGCTCTCCGATGTTTAAAACCCAGTCCACCTTCAAAAGAAAAACAAAACAGAACAACATGCTCCAGAGATCACTTTAGAGCTGCACATCAAAGAGAGCCTTAGGGAAGGCTCAGAACTCCAGTGACATGGACATCCCTAACAGAGAGAAACCCAGGGCTTTCTTGAAGGAGAGTCATCCTCTTATTTTGAAGGCAATTGGTGACTTTCCTTCTGGTGAGTAAAGCAGCAATAATACCCAGTTTTTGAAATGGTCATGAGTTAATGCCCCTGCAGCTCACTTAAGTATGTTTAAATTCTAAAACACACATCCCATTCAAAGTTAAAATACTTGAATCCCTGAATTATCAAATCAATCACAGAATCACCAAGGTTGGAAGAGACCTCAGAGACCTTGTGTTCAGAGTGATTTTTTTGGTGGAGGAGAAATGAAGGCTGCATTTCTCTAATGCTGTTATTGGAAGATTCAGGTAAAAACTTGTAGGAGTAGTTGTTTACCAAACCCTGTGTTATCTGGGTACAATAAAATGCCTCTTACATTCTGATGACCATTTTGTTACCCACATGCTTTTTTTTTTTTCGGCAAAAAGAACTAGGAGAGAAGAACTAGCTGCAAGAGTGGTCAGGGATTGGAAGAGGCTGCCCAGGGAGGTGATGGAGTCCCCATGCCCGTGGGTGTCCAGAAATGTGTGGCCATGGCACCTGGGGCCATGGTTTGATGGCTATGGTGGGGTTGGGCTGCTGGTTGGACTTGATGATCTTTGAGGTCTTTTCCAGCCTCTATGATTCTGCGATTCCGGAAATGGCTTAGTGGTCATGAAGGTGTTGGGCTGAAGGTTGGACTTGAGGATCTTTGAGGTCTTTTCCAGCCTCTATGATTCTGTGATTCAGGAAATGGCTTAGTGGTCATGAAGGTGTTGGGCTGAAGGTTGGACTTGATGATCTTTGAGGTCTTTTCCAGCCTCTATGATTCTGTGATTCAGGAAATGGCTTAGTGGTCATGAAGGTGTTGGGCTGAAGGTTGGACTTGATGATCTTCGAGGTCCTTTCCAGCCTCTCTGATTCTATGATTCAGAATGTTATTAATCTGCCATAGTACTATGGGAGGAAACACTCCAGCCTGTTCAGGAAAACGTGGAAGCCCCATCTCTGGAAGTTTTTAAGGCCAGGCTGGATGTGGCTCTGGGCAACCTGGTCTAATTTTAACAGAAATCAACGGGAGTCTTTCCATTGCCTTTAATGGCAATTGGATGAGGTCCGTGGTCAGCAGACAGTGTTTCCATTTGTTACTTAGCAGTGGTCTTTTCGATCTGTATGCAGCCTGTACCACACAGGTTATGTAAAATAAACAGGGTTTACCGCAAGCCTTTTCCCAGAACTAAGTTTCTGCTGTTCTGTTTCTTGTCTTTCATCAGCATCTGTCGCAAATGCCAGCACTTGGTATCTGTTATGGGAAGTTTAAAAGAAGTAAAGGAGGGGAAAAAACAACAAAAAAAAATAAAATTAAAAATTAGGATGCAGCTTTGTAGTTAATACACTCACACCAAGTAAAAAATAAAATCCATTTCTCATAATCCGAGTAGAGATGCACAAGAAAAGCACCGCTTGAAAGCCAACTGCAACACATCCATCACCAAAGATGTTAAGATAAATATCACTGTAGCATAACAGCTAAGTGTAAAGGCAGACATTAAACCAAACATTTCTATTCAGATTTTATCTGGTGCTAAAATAAGTTCAACAGCTAAAGAGATTGGAGGATGGAAACTGAGACTGAAGACAGAAGCAAGAAATCAACAGATTTTACAAAACAAAACACCAAAACTTCTTTGCTGTTACTAAGCTTGGGGAAAACAACCCAAACCACCACACAACCCAAACCACCACACAACCCACTCTGAAATATGATCTCCTATGTGTAATAGCATCATAGAACGGCTCAGGCTGGAGGGGACCTTAGAGATCATCTTACTCCAACCTCCTCACCATGGGCAGGGACACCTCTCAACTAGACTTAGCTGCTCAAAGCCTCATCCAGCTTGGCCTTGAACATCCCCAGGGAGGAGGCAGCCAGAAGCTCCTGGGCAATCTATTCCTAAGTCTCACCACCCTTGTACCCAGGAACTTCCTCCTAACCTCCAGTCTCTACTCTCCCTCAGCTCCAAACCATTCCCCCTTGTCCTGTCTCTAGATGCCATAATAATCAGTCCCTCTGCAGCCTTCCTGTAGGATCCCTTCAGGTATTGGAAGGCAGCTCTAAGGTCCCCCCAGAGTCTTCTCTTCTCCAGGCTGAACACCCCCAGCTCCCTCAGCCTATCCTCCTAGCAGAGGCGTTCCAGCCCTTGGATCATCATAGTCACACTATCAAGCACAGCCATTAAACTAAGTGACCCTTCTTTAACTATTTCTTTCCTGAATTCATGCTGCTGTCCTAACTTCATGTTTCCCTTGTATGCACATCAGGTAAAATACTGAAGTTTTGTGCAAAATTAAGACAAAATACAACAAAACAACAAAAAACCCTACAACCCAAAAAAGCTTATCCAACAGATGAAAGCAAGGATTTGTGTATAATGTCAAAGTTACAGACTTAAAATGATGACACCAACAACTCTCACATTTCAGATGCATGTATGTACTGTGCTGCTTGCTTCTGAGAGCTTTTAGTTTCAAGGCACTCTCTCATAGGATCCTGACACCAGTTCCCTGAACAAGCCCAAGTCTGTTCTCTTGGAATGTACAGTCTTAATTCTACTGCTTATCTTCCTCACATCTCTTAGGATCTTAATCTGTATCATCTCAAGGTCACTGCAGCTAAGGTCTGCAACACCCAGTGGCAGATGCTGACTGTTACTTCTCCAAACATTTCCTTCCAAGTTGTGAATGCAGCAAAGCATTTTCCCCAATCAGGCTGTTTAGCACTGGCATAGAAGTTTTCCTTAATGCACCTAATGCAGCATTATGAAAGGATTCCCCTTTGTGGACTTGACCCTTATATGCTATACCACCACTTACATGACGGATTTAGCACCTGTCCCTTAATTTTGCAGTCAAGGAGGTTAACAAGCTTCCTCTGATGTTTTGTCAGGTACATTCCATCTCTCCCCACCAGCCCTCATTGCTTTGAGAGAATCCTATGATCAAAAAAGCTAAAGCCTTGTCTTAAATACCTTCTGAAAACTAGAACAGAACAGAACAGACCAGACCAGGTTGGAAAAGACCTTCAAGATCATCAAGTCCAACCTATCACCCAACACCATCTAATCAACTAAACCATGGCACCAAGCGCCCCATCCAGTCTCCTCTTAAACCCCTCCAGTGATGGTGACTCCACCACCTCCCTGGGCAGCACATTCCAATGGCCAATCTCTCGTGAAGAACTTCTTCCTAACATCCAGCCAGACCAACACTTACCTGCACCAATATAACACACCTGTTGAAACCACTGCAAGGAGCATCTTGCTCAGGCAGTGCAATACTGTTTGCAGACAACACTGAAAGCGTAAATCAGACAGAACTGAATTCAGCAAGGCAAAACCTGGCCCTTGTTGTGCCTTGCTAAGCCAGTAAACCCAGCACAAGTCTACAAATAAAACAGGGCCATGAAGTCCTCAAGATGCACAGCCTTGGTGTACAGAGACAGTAATCACTCAGCATACACATTTTACTTCTTTCCTGCAGCTACCTATCCCCTGCTTTAGGATACAATATTTGCAAAGGCAATAGAAGTCAGACATGATTACCTTGAATTTGTTTACATACTAAATGACAGCACCAAAACATGCTGTAATGACTGAACACTTACTTGTAACTCTCAACCTGTTGACAAGAAGACACCGTAATGAAAGAATCTGTCCGAGAGCTGTAAGTCAAGGGTCCAGGCAGGAGAAAACCAGGTAAAAAACGGCCAAAAGCATAGCTCTCCTGTTCAAACAGCATCAGCATCCCATCCATGGACTGTATGCAGATCAGATCTCGCCCTACAGAAAGCAAAAGAAACAAAGCAAGTTCATTCACATCATTTTAATTCTGTAGCTAGCTTTCTGCACCTGAAGCATTCAAGAGGTTACAACAACTACCGATCAGAGTCAAAACAAACCTCTGCTTTGGTGCTTGTACTGTCTCTGACACACCAGCCAAGAACACTGCAATGACTTTACTAGCATACAATTCAGAAATTACTGAGAGGGAGCTATAAATTCCTCATGTTTCAACTGAAAAAATAAAGCAAGACACATGTTAACTCAGAAGTTATTTAATATTAAGGCTCCTACAACTCTCAGTGTCCTGCTTTTCATCACTAACAGTCAACACCACTAACTATACATTAAAAAAAGTATTCATAAAAGAATTGTAGCAACCAGACAAGTTCAAAGAGTATAATTTGAATCACACCAACTCTGTGAGTACACAAGTGAGTGAAACCAATTTAATGCTTTGCTACTGCTGGCAGGAGCAGTCCTGCTCACCTCCTTCCCTCAGGGCTCGTGGCTTCCCTTGCCCAGGTCACATAGTTCTTACCCGCTCCCAAGCCAGATCTGCTACTTACCTGATGGCTCTTAAACTGATAGAAGGATACCATCCCAAATTTGCAATTTATTGTTTTTTTAAAACTCTTTCAGATAAGGCAATTGTCACCCCCACAAATAACTCCACACAAGCTTAGCAACTGCCAGAGGAAGGGATTCGAGAGGAAGGCTGCAGAGGGACTTTTTGTGAGTACATCAAGCAACAGGACAAGGGGGAATGGTTTGAAGCTGAGGAAGAGAAGGGATAGACTGGAGCTTAGGAAGAAGTTCTTCAGTAGGAGGGTGGTGAAGCTCTGGAATAGGCTGCCCAGGGAGGCTGTGGCTGCTTCCTCCCTGGGGGTGTCAAGGTCTGGCTGGATGAGGCTTTGAGCAGCTGAGTCTAGTAGAGAGGTGTCCCTGCTCATGGTGGGGAGGTTGGAGCAGGTGATCTCTCAGGTCCTTTCCAACCTAAGCTATTCTATATTGTATGAAATAAGACATGGTTCTGGAGGTGATATGGTTACAGGACCATGGCAGTTTTCATCCTTGATCCTGCTGAGGAATGGGAAAGGCATGAGGAAGACTGGAGGTATCCCGTGGGTCAACAATTGGTTGCAGAGGAGGTAGTCACAGCAAAGCTGTTTTACAGCCACATGACCCTCTGAAGATGGACAGCTGATCCAGGCTTGCCAGCAGCCACTTTAAATTAGAAATGCCAGGTTGCTATTGTTTTGAAAAGCTGTACATACTGCTTGATACATAAGATTTAAAGCCTTTCAGTTGTAAAGTGAATGGCCTCACTACCACAGAAATCCTGTATATTTTCCAATAGAATTTAATTTCAGGTACTACTGGTTGTGCTGACAGCAGTGAGAAAGCTATCTTCTAGATAGCTTGTAGCCACAACCTTTAGGGTTTAGCTTGTCTGACATACAAGTTACTTGTTGATTTCTTTCCTTCTGTTGGCTTTTAAAGATGCCCTCCAGCAGATAGAACTGATGTCATGAAGAGAAGCATAGCCAGCAGGTCGAGGGAGGTGATTCTCCCCCTCTGCTCTGCTGAGACCACACCTAGAGTACTGTTTCCAGTTCTGGAGCCACTATTACAGGAAGGA
This sequence comes from Dryobates pubescens, assembly GCF_014839835.1. Classification (NCBI taxonomy): domain Eukaryota; kingdom Metazoa; phylum Chordata; class Aves; order Piciformes; family Picidae; genus Dryobates; species Dryobates pubescens. The sequence goes on along the minus strand of NC_071649.1, from coordinate 632,039 downwards.
TCTGGAGGTGCTAGAACATGTCCAGAGAAGGGCCACAAGGATGAGCAGAGGGCTGGAGCACCTCTGCTATGAGGTCAAAGAGTTGGGGTTGTTCAGTCTGGAGAAAAGAAGGCTTTGAGGAGACCTAACTGTAGCCTTCCAGTATCTGCAGGGGACTACAAGAAAGCTGGGGAGGGACTTTTGAGGGTGTCAGGGAGTGATAGGACTGGGGGGAATAGAACAAAACTAGAAATAGGTAGATTCAGATTGGATGTTAGGAAGAAGTTCTTCCCCATGAAGGCAGTGAGACACAGGCACAGGTTGCCCAGGGAGGTGGTGGCAGCCTCATCCCTGGAGGTTTTGAAGGCCAGGCTGGATGTGGCTGTGAGCAACCTGCTGTAGTGTGAGGTGTCCCTGGCCATGGCAGGGGGGTTGGAACTGGCTGATCCTTGAGGTCCCTTCCAACCCTGACAATTCTATGCTATGCAGAGGTAATCTAGCAGATATATTACAATCAAAATCACAGAATAAAGTAAAGGTCAGTAGAAGTGTGAATGTGCTGCTGCTGAAGGAACAAGTAGTGATAGGTTCTGCTCTCATGTATATTATAAATACCAATCTTATTAATTTTATTATATCATAAAAATGCTAAATAGAAAATCTAGCACCTGGGGTTAGATTTTATGATTTCCAGAGGTCCCTTCCAAACCCTAACATCTTGTGATTCTACAACCTGTCTCCATGTCATAGATGCCCTATCAGACACAGAAGTGTTCATCTTTACATTCATCATCCCTAATCACACACATTTCCTGCTGTAACAGCAGTGATACTATTGAATAATAGGACATATGACAACTGCCTTAGAGCACTCCAGTGATTTCCAAGCACATGGCAGCACTGAAGCATCCTGGCTGAAACAATAAATCACAGGGCACCTAAGGCTGAATTAGTAATCACTTCTTTTGCCTTTAAGCACACAGCACCACTTCTTAACGTGCCTGCCACTATTTTCATCATATTTGTGGTGCTCAGCTCCTTCTCACCAATTCTGAGCCTTGGCTCTTAACTAGCCTGTAGTATTGGCTCAACCCCCAATGATCCTAGATACATGGAAAGCATAATTAAAATTAAATTGTGTATTAATTCTCTTGTTTCCCCCCCCACCTTTTGATAGGACAACTTACTCCTTTGGCCACTTGTTTTTGTTGTGTGGCCAGTGAATCAAGTTTGTGTTTCACTATAAGAAATGCTGTCATCCAAAGACACAAGCAGGAATGTCCACTACAAAACAAAAGAAGCTTTTTGCATCTAGTTGGCTTGGCCAGTGACATGTTTATGAAGTGAATCACTGAATCAACCAGGTTGGAAAAGGCTTCGGAGATCATCAAGTCCAACCTATTACCTAATACCTAACACCTCCTCACAACTAAACTATGGCTCCAAGTGCCACATCCAAGCCTTTTTTGAACACCTCCAGGGACTGGGGTCAAAGTGACTGGAGAGCAGCCAGGCAGAAAGAGACCTGGGGGTACTGGCTGACAGCAGCTGAACATGAGCCAGCAGTGTGCCCAGGTGGCCGAGAAGGCCAATGGCATCCTGGCCTGCATCAGGAATAGTGTGGCCAGCAGGAGCAGGGAAGTCATTCTGCCCTGTGCTCAGCACTGGTTAAGCCACACCTTGAGTCCTGTGTCCAGTTCTGGGCCCCTCAATTAAAGAAGGACATTGAGACACTTGAATGTGTCCAGAGAAGGGCAACTAAGCTGTGAGGAGAGGCTGAGGGAGCTGGGGTTGCTTAGCCTGGAGAAGAGGAGGCTCAGGGGAGACCTCTGTGCTCTCTATAACTACCTGAAGGGAGGCTGTAGCCAGGTGGGGGTTGGTCACTTCTTCTAGGCAATCAGCACCAGGACAAGAGGACACAGTCTCAAGCTGTGCCAGGGCTGGAGGTGAGGAGAAAGTTCTTCACAGCAAGAGAGATTGGCCATTGGGATGTGCTGCCCAAATACAACCTTTAGCATTTTCTGCAGATCAGATGGAATCACTTAACATACTCTACATAGCTTCAGCAGCTTGTGTCTCTAGAGGAACATCCCTCAGCCAGAAAGTGTTACTTCTAAGCACAAGTCCAGCTACTGTTGTTTTGAAGTTGTGCTATTCTAGCGTGATACGGGGAGTACATTTACGTCACAATTCAACCACAAGGTATTTTTAGAGCTAATGCAAAGCCAAAATGAGAGACAGGTGGTAGCTCTTTGAAATAAGCTTTTAATTAAAGCTAGCTTGGAGCTCATTTTTTTTCTTTGCATGTTAATGATTTCCTCCACTCTAAGCCTCCCCTCTATCACCAGATAGTTTTCATAGAGAGTGCATTATGTAATCACATGTGAAATCATGCAGCATCAAATGGCAGAAATGAGAGAAAGCTTCATCAAGTCACAGATTTTAGGGAAGTCACAGTGATAACTTCGCTGTGACTAGGATGAAATTCTTCCCAGCAAGAGAGATTGGCCATTGGAATGTGCTGCCCAGGGAGGTCACCATCACTGGAGGTGTTTAAGAAGAGCCTGGATGAGGCACTTGGTGCCATGGTTTAGTTGATTAGATGGTGTTGGGTGATAGGTTGGACTTGATGATCTTGAAGGTCTTTTCCAACCTGGTTTATTCTATTCTACTTTCAATGGTCATCAAAAGCTTCAGGCAAACACCTCATGTGAAAAGAAGTGGCAATGAAATGAATTGAAAAGAAAAATTGGCATTTACAAGATACCCAGGAGCAAGAGAACACAGTCTCAAGCTGTGCCAGGGGAAGTTTAGGCTGGAGGTGAGGAGAAAGCTCTTCCCAGCAAGAGAGATTGGCCATTGGAATGTGCTGCCCAGGGAGGTGGTGGAGTCACCATCCCTGGAGGTGTTCAAAAAGGGATTGGACGTAGCACTTGAAGCCATGAGGTGTTGGGTGACAGGTTGGACTTGATCTCTGAGGTCTTTTCCAAACTTATTGATTCTATGATAAAAGCCCTTTAATGATATGTAGTCAAATGTTCTCCTAACAGGATGAAAGTTAAACCCACAGTCCACTGACCAGCGAAGGAATGAACAGAAACTGTATTCCCACACACTGGAGCACAAATTACTGTCCTGACTTGAAACAAGCAAGTATGTTTTCCTTCATCTCTGAAATCTGCCCCCAAAAATTTCTCCCAGCCTTTAGGAAGGGGAAAAGGAAAAAAAAAAATAAAAGGTTTCTGCAGTTCAAATCCATTTTGGAGAATTCAACCTGCTACTGAGTGTAGCTCCTGAAGCACAACAGAGCTGGGTCAACTGTGAGAAAGGCACTTCAGGAATCACTTCTGACTAATGGAAAAAACATTTGAAAAGTATGTCAAGGCAGTTCTTAAAACAATGTATGCCCCCTGAAAGGCAAGGCTAAGGTTACTTTCCTAACCCAAAGCAGGAAGCACATGTCAGTGTGCATTCATAAAGAACTCTGAACTGACTAGCTTGGTGGTCTGGGAGCTGCTCATTGATCCCTCCTGTAGCAATGCAGCAAAGTTCAGGACTTCAAGCTGCAGCCATTCATTCTAGGCCAGAGGATCTGACAGCGCTGCCAAGGCAGTGCAACACCCAGAACACATGTAAAGAGGAAGAGGAAAAAAACCCTGCATCACTCAATGCTACTACTGCATGTATCCAGCCAAACAATGCACCAAGCATGCACATGTTCCAGCTGACAATGACTAAGTGCTTTCCTGCTGGAACTGAAGCTGTCACTCCAGCAGGAAGGAAATAAAAAGAGAAGTGGACAGGAGTTTAACAGAAACTCAGGAAAGTGTTTAAGGAAAACACTAAATCCATATTATACTGATGTCAGCTTTAATTACTGTCTAATCCCTTCCAGATCTATGGTATTGCAGTAGAACATGTTCACAAATCCCAACACAAGAGATGGGTTTAGGGCTCTCTGTAAGAAGCCTCCCTGGTCAAGATGCAGTAAAGCATGCAGTTAGGGATGCCATGAGACAGGCCTCCCAGGTGGGGGTTGGTCTCTTCTCCCAGGCAACCAGCACCAGAATAAGAGGACACAGTCTCAAGCTGCACATGGGGAGGTTTAGGATGGATGTTAGGAAGAAATCCTTCCCAGAAAGAGAGATTGTCCCTTGGAATGTGCTGCCCAGGGAGGTGGTGGAGTCACCATCCCTGGAGGTGTTTTCGGAAGAGCCTGGATGAGGCACTTGGTGCCATGGTTTAGTTGACCAGATGGGTGTTGGGTGATAGGTTGGACTTGATGACCTCAAAGGTCTTTTCCAACCTGGTTCATTCTGTATCTGTAAACAGCATCTTTTTACCTCTCTCAGCCACCATACTGAACTCTCTCTACCTAACCTCTTGCTGATTTCTGCACACCAGAAAGCATAGTGAGGACTGTAGATGGAAAAGCAATGTTGAAGTATCTGCAAAGGCCAAATCAGCCCTATCTCATAAAATCATTTACAGAGCTGCAAGATGCCTCTTTGTTCTTGATCTGTCTCTTGCCACAGAAGATGACATTGTTATGTTACACAACTTGAGAATGATCCCTTTCAGGCTCACATCGACCTGAGCTGGTGGAAGAACACTTAGGAGAAAAACAAACAAACAAAAAAACCCACCCACACACTGGATGCTTCAAAAGGGCCATAAAAGACTGACTTTCAGTGGAGAGATCTGAAAGTGACCTATGTCACTTTCATCCAGCACATAAAAGCTCCTAACTGAAGGAAACCTGGCACCGTGCAGACATGAGAGGTGAAGCCTCTAAACAGATTACACAACTAAAATTTAGCTGTTACAACCTTCATATGAAGTGAAGGACTTTGCCCACATTCAAAAGTGGATGTTCCTACCTAGTGCAAGAAAAAGTCTATCTACTACAGGGAATAAAAATGTTCAGGCAGCTGTGAAAGTAGTATCACAAAGTTGTTGTTTTTCAACACAGAAGACTAATCACAGACAGCAAAAACACAGTCACTCTTGGAAAACAAACAATCATTACCCATGCGAGGGAGAATGGCTATATGCAAAGATGCAGTATGAATAATAATGACTCCTGAAGAAATGGTACACATTTTACCTTAAAATACTTCCTTTTTTCCCTTATTTTCCTTATCACAGAATCACAGCACGTTAGGGATTGGAAGGCACCTCCAAAGATCGAGTCCAACCCCCCTGCCAAAGCTGAATCACCTAGGGCAGGTCATACAGGAACACATCTAGACAGGTTTGGAAAGCCTCCAGAGGAGACTCCACAACCTCTCTGGGCAGCCTGTTCCAGGACTCCATCACCATACAGAAGTGTCTCCTCATGTTGAAGTGGAACCTCCTGTGCTCCAGCATGTACCAGTTGGTCCTTGTCCTATCACTGGGCACCACCAAAAAGAGCCTGGCACCTTCATCCTGACACCCACCCCTCAGATATTTATAGCCTTCTCTCCAGAATAAACAGCCCCAGGTCTCCCAGCGTTTCTTCACAGGAGAGATGTTCAAGTCCTGCAGTCATCCTGCCACTAGAGAACACACTTAAACATACTCACAACACAAAATCTTCAAGAAAATCTCTCTTGGATCCTAGAATGGCTCAGGTTGGAAGGGACCTCAGAGATCATCTACTCCAACCTCCCCACCATGGGCAAGGGACACCTCTCAACTAGACACAGCTGCTCAAGGCCTCATCCAACCTGGCCTTCAACATCCCCAGGGAGTCAGCATCCACAGCCCAGGGAGGGCAGCCTATTCCAGAGCCTCAACATCCTCCTGCTGAAAAACTTCTTCCCCAGATCTAGTCTAACCCTGCTCTCCCTCAGCTTCAAACCATTCCCCCTTGTCCTGTCTCTAGACAGCCTCATGAAAAATCCTTCTGCAGCCTTCCTGTGGGATCCCTTCAGCTATCGGAAGGCAGCTCCAAGGTCTCCCTGAAGTCTTCTCTTCTCCAGGCTGAACACCCCCAGCTCCCTCAGCCTATCCTTTTAGTAGAGGTGCTCCAGCCCTTGGATCATCTTTGTGGCCTCCTCTGGAAGCACTCCAACAGCTCTGTGTCCTCCTCATGATGTAGTAGAGTGGTTTCCAACAGGGATGATTTGCACCAAACACAATAACCCAGAGCACAATTAGTAGAAAGATATTAGAGAAAGCAACGAAGGCGGCTTTGGCGAGAAGACAAGAGGGGCTGTATGGTTAGAAGCTAACACTCCATTCCCCTGGATGGAAAAACATGGGGCAGCAAACAAATCTGACAGGCAGATGGATCCACACAAAACGTTGGGATATTCAATATCAAAGTACATATGTAAATAATCAAGCTGGACAGAGGTTTGAAGTACCAGAATATCCATCATGCCAAACTGTTTCTTAGGCAGGGTAATAATTTTCCAGTGCCTTTCTAAACTTTAGAGACAGTATCTCTAAACTTCAGTAAACCATCTGATATGATCTCAGACAATTGTCTCACAGGAAGCCAGGGAATGGCAGGCAAGAGCACTAAGAATCTGGGGATCAGAGTAGGATGATGAATTAAATATGAGTCAACAATATGTCACCAAAAAGACAAATGCAAGCTTGGGTGATTATTAATATACATGCACTATTAAAAACATATGAGGTCATTATTGTTCTGCTTGGCACTCACTGATTCTTGGCAGGAGTGCTGCAGAAGCCATAACCCCACATGCAAGACAAAACATTTCATACTACCAGCGCAGAAGGACTGCACGCATTTGGGTACCATATTTCCACAAAAGGAATTAGCAAAAGCATCCTACAGAAACCCATCCAAGTTTTGAAAAGTCAGTCTTCCACTTCCATGGGCAGCTGCTCCCAAACTTAGGGATTTCTACAGCTGCTTCAACTTTTTAATGACAGTGCTTCAAACAAAATTGCAGATTAAGTGGCACTCGGAATACAGAATCAACCAGGTTGGAAAAGCCCTTTGAGATCATTGAGTCCAACCCATCACCCAACACCATCTCATCAACTAAACCATGGCACCAAGTGCCTCAGCCAGGCTCTTCTTTAACACTTCAGGGATGGTGACTCCACCACCTCCCTGGGCAGCACATTCCAATGGCCAATCTCTCTTTCTGGGAAGAATTGCTTCCTAACACCCAGCCTAAACCTCCCCTGGCACAGCTTGAGACTGTGTCCTCTTGTTCTGGTGCTGGTTGTCTGGGAGAAGAGGCCAACCCCCACCTGGCTACAAACTCCCTTCAGGTAGTTGGAGAGAGCAAGAAGGTCTCCCCTGAGCCTCTTCTTCTCCAGGCTAAGCAACCCCAGCTCCCTCAGCCTCTCTTCACAGGGCTGTGCTCCAAACCCCTCCCCAGCTTTGTTGCCTTTCTCTGGACACATTCAAGCATCTCAACTCCTAGCAATTTGTAAGTGAACAAAGTTCTGGCACACTGAAGGCAATGGGAGCTTTTCCCTCAGTTAAGTCACAATCCTGCCCATTACTGTTAAGAGAAATTGAGGAAGGTAAAAGAAAATGGTTAGAGATTCAGAGAACATCTTCCTTGATTGTTTTTCCAGTCACATGTTCAATTTAAAGAGGTCCTAACTGCCTTATTTAAAACAAATCAAAGAGGCAAGCAAAAAGCACCAAACCCACCCCCCTCACACAACACTAACAGGTTTCCAAAGCTGTACCAGAAACCATGTAGTCATCAGCAGATCTACAACATGAGAACTCACGAAGACCAAGCCTTCCAAACAATCCTTCCTCACCCAGAAGCAATTTAACAGGAAGGCAACAGTTAAACATTCTGCTGCTTAGCAGAACTAACCAATAAATCAAAGCCCAAATTTCTACTGCTGTTGTATTTAAACACAGCCCTAAGAATCATTTAACCTTACAGTATAAAACTCAGCTGATAATTTCTTTTTTTATTTTTTCCCCCCTGACTAGCACCTAATAAAATTCATTCTTGCAGGATTGTGGAAAAATCTAAGCACAGTCTAAGCCTTCTTACAAAGTTTCCTGTTACCAGCCTGCATGGTTTACACATATGTAGTATTTCATTATTAAAAGAATTCCTCCATATAGCACCCTCTTTGTTGCAGCACTCCAACATGCTTTGCCTCTAGGGCCAGTGCCATAATAAAAGTGAAATGAATTCAAGGCCATTTGCTGAGAAAAAGATAGGACCAAGGTATTTTCACACTTTCTTTGCTTGTAACTTTTTCATGTCTGTGGTCGTTTGAGGCTGTGCCTTTAAGAACAAACACTGCTGGAACACACTGGCTAATGTTTTTGGTACTAGAACCAAAACATTCTGATATTCTAAACGAATTTCATTGGTTGATAAACAAAAATGCAGCTTTAGATTGTGAAGCGGTTGGAAAATTTTTTCCTCAGTTCAGTTCGGTTTGGGAGTTGGGGGAGTTTGGTGTTTCAGCCTGTTCTCCCTGCCTGCTTCTTCTGCGAACTGCTGGACTTGGCCTTCAGATAAGCAAAAACTAATCCTGCATGGGCTTTTGAAGCTTGCTAACAACTCTTTTCCTTAGTAACTTGCCTTTCTCTCTCTCTAACCCCTTTTTGGGGAAAAAGGGAGGTAAGGGGGGGAGAGAGGGGGTTCCAAAGAGGGGATCCCTCCCTGAGGGAGGGATTTTTGTTGTGTTATTTGTCTTTGCTGTGTATTTCTGTGTATATATTGTAAATACCTGTATATATTGTGTTATATATAACCTGCTTTCCATATATGCTTGTAAATATATAGCTTTTGCTCTTCGACTGAGTTAGCTGTGGTTTCTTACTCTGTGGAGGAGGGAGAGCTAAGCCCTCTCTCAACCTACCACATTTAATTGGCTGCCCAACGTGGCGCTTGCTGACAAATTAGTTTGATTTATTGCTTGCTTAAGTCGAACGAGCAAACATGAAGGTGTTTTGGCTTTTTGAGCGTCTGCTCTTCTCGGTCTTCAGTGTATTGATCTACAAGTATTGCCTGGGTATGATTATCGATAAGATAGGTAAATATATAATGCAAAAATTATATTTGTGGTTTAAGTACAAGATTCGGCTTCTGTATGATCAGTGCCTGGAATTCTTTTATGTTAAAAAGTACAGGAATGTTACATCTAGCACACTCCCTATTGAGATAAAAGAGTTTAAGATTCCGCTCGGTGAAAGGGTAATTTTAAGTGATGGCTGGGATCCAAAGCTGATTTTCTTGATGTGTGTAGTCCTGCTGCTGGTGATAAGTAATGTGTATTTGTTGGTAGCACTGTACCGGGAGAAAAAAGTGTCCAAGGCATGTTTTGTTATAAAACGGAGGGTTAAGAGACGAAAACGCCACCCTAGCTCTGTTTCAGGAACATCCAGTGAGGATGATAATGGAGAATCTGTGTCAGTTAAAGATAAAGCTAAAAAGTCAATCGGCAAGGCAGCTCTGAATAGCACTGCTAATGATTCTGGCAAGCAGCCAGGGGCTGCAGTTGCCCCAAACATGGCGGCTCCCGTGTCCCCAGCAGCCACCATTAACGAGGCAAAGTCATTTCCTCCTTCTTCCATGGCAGGAGCGGAAGCGTCCTCCAAAGCAGCTAATCTGTCTCAAAGCTTATCAGCTTCTGATAATAAGGCAGCTGGAAACCCAAACACAGCTCCAGTAAAGCAAGTAGCAGTTTTAACAACAAGGAAGGGTAAGACTAAAGCTGATTCAGGAGCTGACGGGGATGCACAGCAAGGTTCTTCTGCTGGGGAGGAAGAGAAAATCTGTCTTAAAAATATAGCTGAGTTATTGAGATCATCAGAGGATCGAGATGCATCTCTTGGTAGGACAGCAGCTAGTGGTGGTGCTTCTCAGCTTAAAGGGATCTTTGAGAGGTTGTTGGGACCACAAGTTGAGGAACAGGAGGCAGAGGAGCAAGAACAAGATGACATAACCGACTGCTCTTCACCACGTGAGGAGCTTAGAAATGTAAGAAAAGACTATCTCAGAGCAGATAAGGAGCCAGTTCTCGCTTGGCTTGGTAGATGCTATGATACAGGTGCTCCAGCTCTAATGGTTGGAGACAAGTCAGCAGCCCAGCTAGGAACTCTCTCGAAGGATAATGGAATAGATAGACATCTAGGCAAGGCTCTCGGTAAGGTTAATCTGTGGATACGCCTTCTAATGGCGGTTCTCATGAGATACCCTTCCCGAGATGATCTTCCATGGAATCCTAAGCCCTGGACTACCATAGATGAGGGAATCAAGCGTCTGAGAGAATTTGCTGTTAGAGAGGTACTCTATGGTGAACATGAATCTCTGAATCCTGATGATGTTCCTGTAGGAAATGGTCTTACTAAAAAGCTCATCAAGCTTGCTCCTTCCAATTATGCAAACATTCTGGCAAGCAGAATTGTAGCAAGAAATTATGGTGGAGCTCCTCTTACGGTTGGCCAATTCACTGATCAATTGAGACAATTGGATGATAGCATGACACGTGTTTCTTTGGTTTCAGCCATTGAAACTCTGTCTGGAAAACTGGAGAATTGCATGAAAGAGCTGAAGGATGAATTTAAAAACACCATCTCCCAATTGGCACAAAGAGATGATTCCAATTCTTCCTCCAGGTGGGTACAGGTTTCATCTGTGAGGAATAGACATCCTCCAAGGAGGTCATTCCAAAACAGATCAAACCAAAACAGACCACCAAGGCAGTCACGTAGGACTATTTGGATTACCCTGCGTGATCAGTTTGGTGAGAACATGAACAGGTGGGATGGTCAACCAACTTCTAATCTTTTCAGGAGACTGAGAGAACTGCAAAGTGGCAGAACCCGAGGTAGCAATACCAGAAGGGTAGCTGTTACTTCTACAGTTCCCCAGGACAACTCTAGTAGCTCCAACAGTGGCTCCAGTTCTAACACTGCACAGTGTGCTCGTTGCACCTGTGGACATGTTCCCCATAACTAGGGGTGCCCTGCCTCCCGCCAGGGGGAGGAGAGGGGTAATACAGATAACAGAATCTATTGGGATGTGTACATCCAGTGGCCTGGCACTTCACACTTTCAGAAGTACAGGGCTTTGGTTGACACAGGAGCTCAGTGCACCATATTGCCATCAAATTATCAGGGATCAGAGTCCATAACTATTCTGGGAGTCACTGGTGGATCTCAAGAGTTAAGTAAAGTGGAGGTTAATATAAGCTTAACTGGTAAACAATGGAAAAAGCATACAGTTGTGACCGGACCTGATGCACCTTGTATTTTGGGAATTGATTTTCTGAGAGAAGGGCGTTTCAAAGACCCTAAAGGTTACAAATGGGCTTTTGGAGTAGCTTCTGTAGAAATTGATGGACAAAAACTGAAGCTGTCTGCTAGACCTGAGCTTTCTGATGAATCTGCAGTTGTGGGACAACACAAGATTCAGGACATTAAGTTGCCGGTTGCTTCTCGGACTGTGCATCACAGACAATACAGAACCAACCGTGACTCTTTGTTGCCCATTCAGAATCTGATTCGTCAGTTGGAGAGTCAGAAAGTCATCAGCAAAACTCATTCACCTTTCAACAGTCCAGTGTGGCCTGTGCGAAAGCCGAATGGAGGCTGGCGTCTGACAGTGGACTACCGAGCCCTGAATGAAGTAACTCCGCCTATGAGTGCAGCAGTACCAGACATGATGGAACTCCAGTATGAGCTGGAATCCAAAGAGGCCAAATGGTATGCTACCATAGACATTGCTAATGCCTTCTTCTCTATTCCCATAGCAGAGGAATGCAGGCCTCAGTTTGCTTTCACCTGGAGAGGAATCCAGTACACTTTCAACAGACTGCCAATGGGCTGGATCCACAGCTCCAGCATCTGTCATGCAGTAATCCATGATGCTCTGGAGGAAGGTGGTGCTCCAGAACACATCCAGTTCATCGATGATATCATCATCTGGGGTAAAACTGCTGAGGAAGTCTTCAAGAAAGGTAACAAAATCATGGACATTCTTCTGAATGCAGGTTTTGCCATCAAGAGAGACAAAGTGAAAGGTCCTACCACAGAGATCCAGTTTCTGGGAGTGCAGTGGCAGGATGGACGCCGACACATTCCAGTGGATGTGGTAAATAGAGTCTCTACCATGGCAAATCCCACGAACAAGCAAGAAACTCTACGTTTCTTGGGGATAGTGGGATTTTGGAGACTACACATTCCTGGATACAGTCAGATTGTGAAACCTCTCTATGATGTGACTCGAAAGAGGAACAGTTTCCACTGGGGACCTGAACAACAAGCAGCCTTTGACCAGATAAAGCAAGAAGTAGTCCAAGCAGTGGGTCTGGGACCTGTGCGAGATGGTCCAGACATTAAGAACATTTTGTACACGGCTGCAGGTGACAATGGTCCAACCTGGTGCTTGTGGCAAAAAGCTCCAGGTGAGACACGTGGACGACCTCTTGGTTTCTGGAGTCGAGGTTACAGAGGTTCAGAGGCTAATTACACTCCAACAGAGAAAGAGATTCTAGCTGCCTATGAAGGAGTGAAAGCAGCTTCTGAAGTAATTGGAACTGAGTCACAACTTCTCTTAGCTCCCAGATTGCCAGTTTTGAATTGGATGTTCAAAGGCAAAGGTTCCACACCACATCATGCCACAGATTCCACCTGGTCTAAGTGGATGGCCCTGATAACACAGAGAGCTCGAATGGGAAATCTTGAAAGACCTGGTCTGGTGGAGGTGATCTCAAGTTGGCCTGAAGATACCAACTGTGCTAAACCTCCAGAGGAGAGAGTAACTCGTGCTGAGGAAGCTCCTCCTTACAATGACCTTTCTGATGATGAAAAGAAATATGCTTTGTTCACAGACGGTTCCTGTTGTCTCGTCGGGAACAAGCGAAGGTGGAAGTCTGCCGTGTGGAGTCCAACACGCCGAGTTGCAGAGGCGAAGGATGGAGAAGGAGAATCCAGTCAGTTTGCAGAGGTAAAAGCTGTCCAGCTAGCTCTCGACGTGGCTGAACGTGAGAGATGGCCAAAGCTTTATCTCTACACCGACTCATGGATGGTAGCCAATGCTCTATGGGGTTGGCTAAAGAACTGGAAAAAGAATGGCTGGCAGAGGAAAGGAAAACCCATCTGGGCAGCTGAACTGTGGCAAGACATTGCTGATCGAATCGAGAGAATTCCAGTGAAAGTGAGACACATTGATGCTCACATTCCCAAGAGCAAAGCTACTGAGGAACAGCAGCACAACCATCAGGCAGATCTAGCTGCAAGAGTTTCTCAAGTAGACAAGGACTCTGAACTTGATCTCGACTGGAAACACCGAGGTGAGATATTCTTAGCTCGGTGGGCTCACGATTCGTCAGGACATCAAGGCAGAGATGCAACATACCAATGGGCTCGTGACAGATCCATAGACATTTCCATGGATGCCATCACACAAGTCATCCATGACTGTGACATTTGTGCTGCTATTAAGCAGGCAAAGAGAATTAAGCCCTTGTGGTATGGTGACAGATGGTCCAAATACAGGTATGGTGAAGCTTGGCAGATTGACTACATCACTCTACCACGTTCTCGTTCTGGTAAGCAGTACGTGCTTACTATGGTAGAGGCAAACACTGGATGGCTGGAAACTTACGCAGTCCCACATGCAACTGCACGCAACACCATTCTCGGTCTGGAGAGACAGATCCTGTGGAGACACGGAACTCCAGAGAGGATTGAGTCAGACAACGGAACTCACTTCAAGAATAACCTTGTAAAGAGCTGGGCAAAAGAGCACGGTATTGAGTGGATTTTCCATATTCCTTACTATGCACCAGCTGCAGGGAAGATTGAACGCTACAACGGTTTGTTGAAGACCACTCTCAAAGCCATGGGAGGTGGATCTTTGAAAAACTGGGAGAAACATTTAGCACAAGCAACCTGGCTGGTGAATAGTAGAGGTTCAGTGAACCGAGCTGGACCGGCACATTCAGATCTGCTACGGAGAGTAGAAGGTGATAGAGTTCCTGTTGTTAGAGAAAAGAATCTGTTAGGTAAAACTGTTTGGGTATTTTCGCCCTCAGGAGAGGCTAAACCTGTCCGAGGGGTGGTTTCAGCAGAAGGTCCGGGTCACACTTATTGGGTAATGCAAGAGAATGGTGAAATTCAGTGTATTCCACAAAGAGATTTAACTTTAGCTGAGAGAGTTTAATTTCAGAATGTTGTACAGCTACAGCGCGTCCAAAGGAAAGAGTCCCTGAGGAATCTACGGTGCACGAACCCTGAGAACCCTGAGAGCCCTGAGTCAACTGAGAGTCCCTGAGTCCCTGTTTCCCTTTTTCTTCGCTTCGTCTGCGGAGAGACAAACTGTTTTCCATTTTCTTGATTTTGGATTTTCTTGGACTTCTGAATCATCTACATCTGAGTATAGCCGGAATGGACGATGAACTTAACTTACGAACTGTAAATATTGTTCTGGATTGGATGGACAGTACGAACAGCCAATGAAATTGTTTAGAAAGGGGTGGACTGTGGTCGTTTGAGGCTGTGCCTTTAAGAACAAACACTGCTGGAACACACTGGCTAATGTTTTTGGTACTAGAACCAAAACATTCTGATATTCTAAACGAATTTCATTGGTTGATAAACAAAAATGCAGCTTTAGATTGTGAAGCGGTTGGAAAATTTTTTCCTCAGTTCAGTTCGGTTTGGGAGTTGGGGGAGTTTGGTGTTTCAGCCTGTTCTCCCTGCCTGCTTCTTCTGCGAACTGCTGGACTTGGCCTTCAGATAAGCAAAAACTAATCCTGCATGGGCTTTTGAAGCTTGCTAACAACTCTTTTCCTTAGTAACTTGCCTTTCTCTCTCTCTAACCCCTTTTTGGGGAAAAAGGGAGGTAAGGGGGGGAGAGAGGGGGTTCCAAAGAGGGGATCCCTCCCTGAGGGAGGGATTTTTGTTGTGTTATTTGTCTTTGCTGTGTATTTCTGTGTATATATTGTAAATACCTGTATATATTGTGTTATATATAACCTGCTTTCCATATATGCTTGTAAATATATAGCTTTTGCTCTTCGACTGAGTTAGCTGTGGTTTCTTACTCTGTGGAGGAGGGAGAGCTAAGCCCTCTCTCAACCTACCACAATGTCAAAGCTGGAATTCTCTCTCTCCCCCCCCACCCTTTTCCTTCTCTTTGCTATTGTTTTATTATTTCCTTTTATTGGTACAGTGTCCATTGAACAGATCCAAATAAATCTCAATTATTCTGGAAGCCAACTTAAGGTATTAAGGTCTTAGGTTGAAAAATAAATTCAAAGCCTGTACATTTAGAATTGGATCCTGATGATAATCATTCAATCAACTCGTTTGAAAAGGGTTTTGTAACAACAGGACGAATTCATGCAGTCAGATAATATGAAGTACCACCCAGCAGGGTGGTGAGAGACTGGCACAGGTTGCCCAGGGAGGTGGTGGAAGCCTCATCCCTGGAGGTTTTCAAAGCCAGGCTGGATGGGGTTCTGGGCAACCTGATCTAGTGTGAGGGGTCCCTGCCCGTGGCAGGGGGGTTGGAACTGGCTGATCCTTGAGCTCCCTTCCAACCCTAACAATTCTGTGATTCTACAATGCTAGTCTATTTTGCAGAATTGCACAAAACATTAACCCTGGGTTTGCAGCAAAAAGTAAAAAAAAACCACAACATTATCCAAGAGAATTCCAGTCAAAAAAAACTTGGCCACTAAGAACAAAGGCATCCAACAAGGCTTTCTCTGTCACTAAATACAACCAGCGCTCCGCTCAAGGGCAACCCTGTGTGTCCCACTGAGAAGCCATCACTTTTGAAGGAGAAGGCAAAAAAATCTTAACATATATTGAAAAAGAAGACTGGAAGCATTGAGAATGTTCACACACTCACCTCAAGTACCATTCATGCCCTGCAGAACACTCACAACTCAACCCTCACTTGGGAAAGGACATAGAACCAATAAGGTTGGAAAAGACCTCAGAGATCATCCAGTCCAACCTATCACCCAACACCTCCTGACAACTAAACCATGGCTCCAAGTACCACATCCAATACTTTTTTGAACACCTCCAGGGATGGTGACTCCACCAGCTCCCTGGGCAGCACATTCCAATGGCAAACAACTCTTTCTGGGAGAACTTTTTCCTCATCTCCAGCCTAAACCTCCCCTGGCATAGCTTGAAACTGTGTCCTCTTGTTCTGTCACAGGTCTCTGGGAAAAGAGACCAACCCCCACCTGACCACAATCTCCCTTTCAGGGAGTTGTAGAGAGCAATAAGGTCTCCCCTGAGCCTCCTCTTCTCCAGGCTAAGCAACCTCAGCTCCCTCAGCCTCTCCTCATAGGGCTGTGCTCCAGACCTCCCCCCAGCCTCATTTCCCTTCTTTGGACATGTTCAAGAGTCTCAATGTCCTTCTTAAACAGAGGAGCCCAGAACTGGACACAAGACTCAAGGTGTGGCCTAACCAGTGCTGAGTACAGGGCACAATGACCTCCCTGCTCCTGCTGGCTACACTATGCCTAATGCAGCCCAGGATGCCATTGGCCTCCTTGGCCACCTGGGCACACTGCTGGCTCATGTTCAGCTGGCTGTCAACCTCCTGTTACAGCGTGGAATCATTCACACACTTCCTAAGCCCTTCAGACAGTAGCTCAGGAAACCTACACTTCATAAACCAGTGCTTGAAGCACTGAATTTTAGTATTCTCAGCTTATTTGCTGTTTGTTCACAAGTGAGCTGCTATCCTGCCTGCCATTCAGCCTCATGCACAACTGACTGCAGGAAATTTATGTGCTAATCTCCAAAGCTACCTAAGCTTCAAGGAACAGTGGCTTTGTTTTTTCCTTTAAAGCACTTGGCCATTCTTTACATCATTTCAGCAGAAATTGATGGCATATGCTTTCCTCAAGCATAAATCACATCTGACTCAAGGCAAACAAGGCAAAGAAAGAATTTATAGCCTGCTCTGCACATTTTTCAAGGCAGTAGTAAGGGCACTTTTACTACACAGGAGCATAATACCATCATTTCTTATAAGCAGCCTACATGTCAGTAAATCTCTCTTTAAGAACAGTCAGGCCAAGCAGTACATGGAGCCTCTCAATACAGAGGACTCAGTCTCAAGTGCTGTAAGCTAGCTGAGTTGTAATCCCTTCAACAGAAACTGGCCATGAAGAGTGAGCTCCCAACTTAGTCTCTCTCTCAGATTTCTGTAAGGACAGGACAACACACCATGTCTAAAAGCCGTCTGTGTGATAAAGGCAAAGCCAAGGCTTTGTCAGGACAGAGTTTTTTCCTACATGTTGATATAAAATTAAGATAACTTCAGTACATCAGATTAGCAAAATGCTGTAAAAATTACGGAGCAATAGGAATTTATTTGAGCCGAGTCAAAAAATGACTTCTGCCTAATGCCAATTTCCTGCCAATATTCCCCTGTACACCACGTGCAGATTCAGGAGACTAAGGGGGCAGTTGATAATCATATCCACTCTTGAGTGATCCTTCCTCATCTAAAACAAGTTTTAGTATTACAAGAGGATAGTTCAGCCTATGGAGAAACTAACCTTGGAGTCCTAGAGGACAGCAAGCTCCCCATGGGACAGCAATGTGCCCTTGTGGCCAAGGGAGACAATGGTTCCCTCCTGAGGTTCTCCTCCCCCCCCTACTCTGCCCTGCTGAGACCACACCTGAAATTCTGTATCCAGTTATGGGCTGGGCTCCCCAGTTCAAGAGAGACAGGTCCAACAGAGAGCTATGAGGATGACTGCAGGGCTTGAACATCCCTCCTATGAAGAAAGACTGAGAGACCTGGGGCTGTTTAGTCTGGAAAGGAGAAGGCTGAGAAGGGATCTTATGAACGGACATAAGTATCAGAGGAGTGGGTGTCAGGATGAAGGTGCCAGGCTCTTCTTGATGGTGCCCAGTGACAGGACAAGGACCAACAGGTATCAGCTGGAGCACACGAGGTTCCACCTCAACATGAGACACTTCTGTACAGTGAGGGTGATGGAGCACTGGAACAGGCTGCCCAGAGAGGTTGTGGAGCCTCCTCTGGAAGGAAACCCACCTGGATGTGCTCCTGTGCAGCCTGCCCTAGGTGATCCTGCTCTGGCAGGGGGGTTGGATTCAATCCCTAACATTCAGGGATTGCTTCATATAACTGAAGCCAATGCTGGTAAATTTATTAACCAAAAATTCCTGCACAGCTCTAACAGATCCAGTCCAGCATTATTTAATGGAAAGAACCAGGCTTACCTGACTTTGGTGGGGCTGTAAATACAATTTACGAGTGGAATTTAATGATCTAATTATGTCAATCACAGCATTTAATATTGGCTCCAAATCAATTCACCACAGAGCTAATGAAAAAAAACAACACCAAAACCCTCTGTTTCTCATTCAGCTTTGTTTTAACTTTAAGACTAAACAATATGTAGAATATTGCTTAATAGGACTTGACTATTTCTAGATTAATATCAGATTTATAACCGAACAACAGAACTGGAGGTATGCACTGCTGCACAAAAATAAGCAAGTGAGCTCTTAGAATAGAATAGACCTTTGAGATTGAGTCCAACCTATCACCCAACACCATCTCATCAACTAAACCATGGCACCGAGTGCCTCATCCAGGCTCTTCCTAAACACCTCCAGGGATGGGGACTCCATCACCTCCCTGGGCAGCACATTCCAATGGCCAATCTCTCTTGCTGGGAAGAGCTTTCTCCTCACCTCCAGCCTAAACATCCCCCTGGA
Organism: Dryobates pubescens; assembly: GCF_014839835.1. NCBI lineage: Eukaryota > Metazoa > Chordata > Aves > Piciformes > Picidae > Dryobates > Dryobates pubescens. Next base: position 613,375 of record NC_071649.1, on the reverse strand, counting down.
AGTGGCAGAAATCACTAAAACACTTTTTAGCTGTCCAGATATCGCTTTTGTGTCTTCCAGGCTTCATGAGGTTTTGCAGGGAATACACCTGCGGGATGGGCTCAGGGGCAGCAGCAGCTGGAGCGCTGCAGCCGCCAGGCCAATGAGCGTGATGAGAGCGCCATCTAGTGGTGACCACCACCACGCACACCCTGCTATTTTAAACGCCAACGCACGCTGGTCATCCCGGCAAGCCACCGGACAGCTTCTCAGCCTTTTTGGCTTTATTCCATAGGTTTGATCGATCATCTAACTCAATGGTCAACCTCCTACGACCAACCCCCACCTGGCTACAACCTCCCTTCAGGGAGTTGTAGAGAGCAAGGAGGTCTCACCCGAGCCTCCTCTTCTCCAGGCTAAGCAACCCCAGCTCCCTCAGCCTCTCCTCACAGGGCTGTGCTCCAGACCCCTCCCCAGCCTCACTGTCTTTCACTGGACACCTTCCAGCAACTCAACATCTTTCCTAAACTGAGGGGCTCAGAACTGATTCAGAAGACTTTCTGCCTTGGTAATGTGCTAACTCTGCGAGTAGTTTAAGGACACTACTCATTAGATGACTACCACACCCCAAAATTATTAGGCCAGCTTTACTTCTGAAGAGACAAAGCTATGATGTAGAGCAAACCTAAATGCCTCCAGACTGGAACACAGAAACACAGTTATAATTCTGTCAAGCTCAAGAAAGTCTGCTATCTATTAAACTCATTCAAAACTACAAACACAGCATAATTTTTCACTCTTGTGTTTTTCCAGTCATATATATATGTATATATAATTACTTTTTAAAGTCTGCACTACATATCTTTAAAGAGAGTTGATAATTTAAGCTCCGAGAATGGTTTTCCTTTGTCCAGGATAAGCAAGTTGCTGAAAAGCAAAACAGAATTCAAGCACAGAAGAAACCAATCACAGAAGAAACCAATTGTTTCAGATGTGAAAATGTTTTACAAAGAGCCAGGGGTTTGGGATTGTTTTCCAAAAATCATTATTACCCTTCTAAATTCATCTGGTTCCAGATACAAGGTGGGGGAGGAAACAAAACAAGGCTGAACTATTCTGCTTGTTCTACTGTTTGCCTCATTTTAACTTCAGTTCTTTTCTACATGCATCAGCTAAAAGGCAGCATCATTCATAGAAAGATGGTTTCCTCTAGACAGCAACACCATGCTGCCTCTCAAAGTTTCAGTTCATCTTCATCAGAGTTAAACACCTAGAACTATGGAATGCATCAGGTTGGAAGGGACCCTCAAAGGTCTTCTTGCCTAACCTCACTGCAGCAAGCAGGGACATCTTTAACTAGATCAGGTTGTTAGGGCCCCATCAAGTCTGACCTTGAGTATCTCCAGGAATGGGGCCTCCACCACCTCCCTGGGCAACCTGCTCCAGTATTTCCCCACTCTCCTCCTACTATCCAAACTAAATCTACTCTGCTCTAGTTTCAAACCATTGCCCCTTGTCCTACCCTCCCAAGTCCCTCCCCAGCCTTCTTGTAGGTCCCTGTCTGATATTGAAATGCTGCTGTAAGGTCTCCCTGGAATCTTCTCTTCTCCAGACTGAACAACCCCAACTCTCTGAAGCCTGTCTGTATGAGAGGTGTTTCAGTCCTCTGATCTTTGTAGCCTCCCTCTGAACCCACTCCAGCAGGTCCATGGCCTTCCTGTATTCAGGACTCCAAAGCTGGGAGCAGCACTGCAGGTGGCATCTCACCAGAGCAGAGTGGCAGAATTGCCTCTCTCAACCTGCTGGCCTTGCTTCTTTGTTAACTGAAAATAAAGAACATTCAACCAGGAGCTTACCTTTGACACCACCAAAGGGACCATAAGTCATATTACAGGCAGTTCGCTGAAGATTGTGTTCATACATCAGCTTAATCTGGTACTGGTTCCCATGTTCCACATTCCCCAGAGTTCCTACACACACACACAAGAAGAATGGTATATATTCTATTATCCATGCAATGGGGAAGAAGTAAAGGAGCACCAGTATGAACAACCTCACAAAAAATGTAACCTGCTTAGAATCACAGAAACAGTAAGGTTGGAAAAGACCTCAGAGATCATCAAGTCCAACCTATCACCCAACACCTCATGACTAAACCATGGCTTCAAGTGCCACATCCAATCCTTTTTTGGACACCTCCAGGGACAGTGACTCCACCACCTCCCTGGGCAGCACATTCCAATGATGAATGACTCGGTGAAGAACTTTCTCCTCACCTTGAGCCTAAACTTCCCCTGGCACAGTTTGAGACTGTGTCCTCTTGTTCTGGTGCTGGTTGCATGGGAGAAGAGACCAACCCCCACCTGGCTACAACCTCCCCTCAGGTAGCTGTAGAGAGCAATAAGGTCTCCCCTGAGCCTCCTCTTCTCCTGCTTCTACTGACTTTGAGATAGAAGTCTCACATTGCTCCATCCTTTAAAAGAAATCACCAAGCTTCAAAATTCCTGAAGGCCATAATCAGAACTAAGGTCTCATTCTACTCATTATGGCACGAAGATTAAGCAAGAGGTTGAGATTTTATTACTGAAATGTATTTTGCTTCAGGGGAAAAAAAAAAAGCCTGCTCCAAGGGAAGTTCTCATGACTTTCCAGTTATAGGTTACAACAGCCACCCTCAGCTGTAACAGCCTGTCTCAAATTAAGCTGCAGTTAGTCATTAGCTATGATTTCACACAACTCTGCCCAGGCCACATTTGTCACTTGTCTTTACTTTGCCTGAAATTCAGTGCAGTGATCAACAATGCAAAGGTAAGAGTCAAACAGAGTAATAAACACAATATTATGCTATGCATCAGGTTCCCTGAGAAGGTCTGCATGAACTTTAACTCTGCATGCCTTGACTCCTTCAGGGAGCTAGCAGAAATTCAGAGTGTTTCTAAAGAAACTGAAGTTAAAGCTTCCCTTTCAATCAAAAGCCTTCCCTGCACCCCATGAAGAAAAAGTTCTTCATCACAGCGTAACACTTAACAACTAATATTAGCAAACCAAATGAAAAACCCAAACCTTTGAGAACAGTCACAACAGCAGGGACTGAAGTAAAACAAAGCTAAATCCTACCACAGCTTTGGGTGTACAAAGATTATTCCAACACCCTCTTAAACAACAGGCTATGAAAGATTTGTGGCTTAAGCTAACCCTGTAGGCAATTTCTCCAAGTGAAATCAAAGCAATTGGCCCTCAAGCAAGCCCATGATAGGGAAAGTAATGTAACAGACATGAGTTAAAAAAGCCCTGGCTGGATAAGCACCTAGCTGAGTAGGAGTATCAGAGGAAGAAGTGAGGAAATATTCAGTCTGTGTATGCTGCCTGTAACAGAATATTGTCTACATTTAGCCCTTATCTGGGGATCCACTCTAGTAGTTGCTCTATCACCCAATGACCTGTCCCCAGCAGAGGAGAATCAGGGCAAGAAGAGCTGTGAGCTGAAATGAAAATGGATTAAACAAAGCAGACAAACTAATGCCAATGCCAATATAAAGTATACAAAGTTAAACTCAGCCCAGTAAAGAAACAGTGGTGACAATAAACAAGAAGGCAAACCTCTGGAGAGGAAAGAAGAAACCCAAACAGGAGACTCACCATTGTCAGCAAGCTTGCCCCTTTACACTGAGCATGACATTTATGGTCTGGGATACACCTGCAGCCAACCTGGGTCAGCTGCCCTGGCTTGACTCCAAATTGCCAATGGACTGCAGACCATTGCTGGCCTAGGATTCTGTCTCAGCAAAACCAGGGTAAATATCCAGGCCATATTTAAGCCAGGCTGTTTACACTGGTTGTAATACAATATCCAGGCCATGCTTTAGTCAGCCCTGAAGGATGCTTTCATTTGTTGAAGAGAAGCGATGTGGTTATTTTATTATGAACAACAGAAATGGCAACTTGTGTGAAGGAAGTGAAGATCCCCCTTTATGACAGCATAATGTAACATGAAAACTCTGTTATTGTTGTAAGACTTTACTTTTCTTATTACCTAAATGCTTAAGCCATGCAGACCAAATGATAACTGGAAAAGAATTCTAGACTGACAGATTGTTCTATGATGTTAATGCAAATTTGGGGATAAATTGTTTTAATAAAAGTTGTACTGGTAGGCTGCACTCCTAGGATCTACTACAGAGAAGGCAAAGTATGAAAACTCCAGTACATCTCAAAGCATCACCCCTCAAAGATCAATTTTGCAGATGTCTCCAGATAAGGCATAGAACCTGGAGATCCTTGAGTACAAGTCCTATGAGGAGAGGCTGAGGGAGCTGGGGTTGTTTAGCCTGGAGAAGAGGAGGCTCAGGGGAGACCTTCTTGCTCTCTACAACTCCCTGAAGGGAGGTTGTAGCCAGGTGGGGGTTGGTCTCTTCTCCCAGGCAACCAGCACCAGAACAAGGGGACACAGTCTCAAGCTGTGCCAGGGGAAGTTTAGGCTGGAGGGGAGGAGAAAGTTCTTCACCGAGAGAGTCATTCACCATTGGAATGTGCTGCCCAGGGAGGTGGTGGAGTAGCCCCCCCTGGAGGTGTTCAAGAGGGGATTGGACATGGCACTTGGTGCCATGGTCTAGTCATGAGGTCTGTGGTGACAGGTTGGACTTGATGATCTTTGAGGTCTCTTCCAACCTTAGTGATACTGTGATACTGAGTGTTTGCAACTTATCTGCCTACAAGGCTGTGAACAGGAATCAAGCTGCTCCTGCAATAGCACCAAGTGAAAGGAGACACAGCTGTCCATGCACAGAAAATGAGCAATGCATGACTATTTGATTCTGAAGAATCAAATTTGATTGAAGAATCAACTGAATTTGACTGAAGAATCTACTATTTGATTCTGAAGAATCAAATACCATCAACAACCTCCATGCTTTGCTTTAAGCATGTCAAGGAATTCAATGTACACACATCACTGCAGGTGTTTTGTGCCTTGCCTCTTTGCATATAAAGAGAAAAAAGCAATTTAGAAACTCCAGAAAAAGGCAGTATAAGAAAGAGGATTTAAGGGGGGGGGGGGGAGAAAACAAAGCAAGAGTTTCACCCTCTCACCAGTATTCACTTCCTGTCTTTTCCTGGGTTACACTACCAAAACTCAGGCCTTCTAAAACATCACCTGGGTTTTTGAGTTCAGAAAGGACTGTCAATGCTTCAATTTGAAAGAGCTAAGCAAGCTGTAATTAAACAAGTCTTTCTGCATTAGCATGCTGAACAGTTCAGAGTCACAGATTGCACTGGGTTGGAAAGGACATCTTGTCCAACCCCCCCCATGCAGTCAGCAGGGATACCTCCAACTGGATCAGGCTGCCCAGGGCCACACCAAATCTGATCATGAATATCTCCAGGGACAGGGCCTCAACCACATCCCTGGGCAGCTTGTTTGTGTTTCACTACTCTGATTGTGAAGAACTTCCTTATGTCCAACCTAAATCTGCCCTGATCCAGTGCCAAACCATTGCCCCACTCCTACACCCACTCCTAAAATCATCATGAGAACTAGCTGCTCGCAAGCACTACCAACCCCAGACCATCACACACATCACAGCATCTCAAGCACTGAGCATGGTGATCAGTAACCTCAGTGGGTGCTGGGAGAACTTAGAACTTGTAAAAATCCAAGTCAAGCTTCCTACATACAAGTTAAGCATGTAATTATGGGTAACAGGGCAGTTCCAACTCACGAGAAACTGAGGTCTGTTAGGCAACCCTACATTAGACAGTTTCAAGGCCCAGCTTGACAGGGTGCTGGGCTACCTCATTTAAACTATGTTCTTATCCTACAAGGTTAGACTAGATGATCCTTGAGCTCCCTTCCAACCTGGTATTCTATTTATCTCTATTTATCTATTGGGAAACACCTAACTCCGACTACTAACACTTCTCCATACATCAGTCTGAGTGAGAGAACACAACTGCAGCTCTTCAGGAAGGAGAAGCAAACCCTGTACAGGTCAAGTTTAGCATTAACCTAATCCAAACTTAAAAGATGACTGGAGAGCTTGTGTTTGCCAACTGACCTGAGACAGCATACACACAGAGTTTTCGGCAATGCAGCACAGCCAGGTGAAGTCCTTCAGTACCCCTGTAAAACAAAAACAGAAAAAGGCTTTAAAAGCACTCTTTTCAGCTATTTCCAAGTAAAAGGCATACAGAATAAAATCCAAGTGCCAAGATGAAAATACTTCCAGGTACAGACCAAATCCAGAGGTGTGGGTGATAGCTGCTGACATGAAAATGCGGAGTACCAACCTCCCGAGATTCAGGCTGCAGCATTTGAAGTTCAAAATTAAAGTGCATCCTTTAAGGAGATATTTTCAGATTTAAGTATGAAGAACAAGTAAACCACTTTCACAGTTCAGCTTGAAATTCATTTCAAATGAGGTGGTGCCAGTTCTCTCCAAAGCCAAACGGCTATGAGGATCACCTCCCCAAACAGGGACTCAGCAATCACGCAGATTGCCTCTTCTCAAATTCACTTCTGCCCTGGCTGCTCAGCCCCTCAATCCACTGAGACCTAAGGCAGAACTCAAAGTTAGAATCTTCTGTTCACATTCCTGGTCTGCATCAGGTGTGGCCAGCAGGAGCAGGGGAGTCATTCTGCCCCTGGACTCAGCACTGGTTAGGCCACACCTTGAGTCCTGTGTCCAGTTCTGGGCCCCTCAGTTTAAGAAAGATGTTGAGCTGCTGGAAGGCGTCCAGAGAAGGGCAACAAAGCTGGGGAGGGGTTTGGAGCACAGCCCTGTGAGGAGAGGCTGAGGGAGCTGGGGTTGCTTAGCCTGGAGAAGAGGAAGCTCAGGAGTGACCTTACTGCTCTCTGCAACTACCTGAAGGGAGGTTGTAGCCAGGTGGAGGTTGATCTCTTCTCCCAGGCAACCAGCACCAGAACAAGAGGACACAGCCTCAAGCTGTGCCAGGAGAGGTTTAGGCTGGATGTTAGGAAGAAATTCTTCCCAGCAAGCGAGATTGGCCGTTGGAATGTGCTGCCCAGGGAGGTGGTGGAGTCACCATCACTGGAAGTGTTTAAGAAGAAACTGGATGAGGCACTTGGTGCCATGGTTTAGTTGATGAGATGGTGTTCGGTGATAGGTTGGACTTGATGATCTTGAAGGTCTCTTCCAACCTGGTTAATTCTGCATTCTTCCCTCAACCCTAAGCAGTAATTCCTGCAGAGGATGTTCTAATCTACAGCTACAGAAAATGGTTCAGACCATTTCACAAGGTAAGGCACTGGAATTCCTGCACAAGGTCACCCCATGAGTATCTGAATAGAAGAACACTTTCCACCTGATGAAGGCCTTTCAGCTTGTGGACTGTGGTCTCAGAACAGAAGAATTTCCTGTGGTTAGTAGAGGGGGGGTTGTCGTAATTTCAAAATAAACTTTTCTGAGGTAGATTCTTTTACAGCAAACTAAATGCAAAGCATCTCTCTTCCACCTGGCCACTTATTTCCACTAAATTCATTGGAACTAAAGATCTTCAACCCTCCACCAAACTCAAAGCAGACGGCCAATATCACATCTGAGGCCGTAACTAGCTACTCAAGTTTGCTTACCACCTAAAAAAATAACCCAAACCAACCACTGGCAATATCAAATCTTTCCTGTTCTACACACTTCTAAAAAGAAATCATGCAATAATCAGGAGCTCCACACAGTTCCTTCTCCATTGCCCTGTCAAGCCAGGGGTTGCACTGTCAAATTCCATCCTCCCCAGAGGCGTTGTGGAGTCTCCTTCTCTGGAGACTTTCAAGACCCATCTGGATGTGTTCCTGAGTGACCTGTGCTGGATTCTATGGTCCTGCTCTGGCAGGGGGGTTGGACTCCATTCTCCAGAGGTCCCTTCCAACCCCTAAAAGCCTGTGAGCAAGATTAGCCTCCACATACACACCTGTAACTGAAAATTCTCCCCTCAAGAAGCAGACCAAATTCATACCACAGCATTCATAGATGTGCTTAAGAGTCTTCCACCTGAGAACTCAGCCCCCAAAACAGAGAAAGGGAATGCCATATAAGCCTTGAATGAGCAGCAGCATGACCTGCTGTGGACTTACGAAACAAACTTTCCCACTTCCACCTGCAATATCGGTTCTTTCAACTGCACCTCCAAGAGCAAGTCTTCAACTTGGGCTCCATCTCCAGGTTTCACAGGATGTGGACTGAAGATTCGGAGGTATCCCATGTAACTGCCCACAATAATTTTATCTACAAAACAAACCCAAACAGAACACAACACCACATGTAGGATTCAATCTGCTGCAGAAGAACACCTTGCAAAGATGTAGCATTTACATGATTTGATGACGTCTTCTAGATAAAGATTAGCAACCAGCTTTATGCAGATCCATGAATACCTGTTAGCAAAGGGTTCAATAGGGCACTGATCACCACTGCTCCTCTATCAGAGAATGGCTTAGGTTGGAAGGGACCTCAGAGATCATCTACTCCAACCACCCTACCATGGACAGGGACACCTCTCAACTAGACTCAGCTGCTCAAGGCCTCATCCAACCTGGCCTTCAACACCCCCAGGGAAAAGGCAGACACAGCCTCCCTGGGCAGCCTATTCCAGAGTCTCACCACCCTCCTACTGAAGAACTTCTTCCTAAGCTCCAGACTAACCCTGCTCTCTCTCAGCTTCAAACCACTCTCCCTTATCCTATTGCTTGACACCCTCATGAAAAGTCCCTCTGCAGCCTTCCTGTAGGATCCCTTCAGGTGTTGAAGGGCAGCTCTAAGGTCCTCCCAGAGAGGTTTCTCTTCTCCAGGCTGAACAACCCCAGCTCCCTCAGCTATCCTCATAGCAGAGGTGTTCCAGCCCTTGGATCATCTTGGTGTCCCTCCTCTGGACTGACTCCAACAGCTCTGTGTCCTTCTTATGCTGGGGACACCAGAGCTGGAAGCAGTATCGGAGGTGGGGTCTCTTCAGAGCACAGTCAAGGGGCAGAATCCCCTCTCTTGCCCTGCTGGCCACACTCCTCTGTATGCAGCCCAGCCTACAGCTGCTTGCTGTGCTGCACAAGGGCACTGCCAGCTCACAGTGAGCTTCTCACCAATCAATGCACCAAGGCTCTTTCTTTAGAGCTACTCTCAAACCATTCTGCACCCAGCCTGGATTTGTGCCATCTCATACTTGTCTTGAGTAGTTCCAACTTTCAACTCCTACACTTGGGATTTGTGCACACACATCCCACAGCAGCAGACATGTACAATTTTAGAACTGAGACCAAATGCTAACTAAAGCCAGGTAATTTACCACACCACGTCAACAAAGCTAGGCCTTGAGATCACCTGCTTTTGAGTCATTCATTATCTCAAAGAGGACTGCAGTAGCTCCATCAGAGCTCATTCAGAATCAGCATTTTAAGCAAGTACTCATTTGGTTGCTAGTGAAAACCAAACAACTATTCATGGAAACATCCCAAAGTGGTACCTGCTGTGCTCACAGCCAACAACTCCAGCTAACTGCCAGTACTTATTTCTTCCAGCTAGAGGACATCATATCAATGCAGATCAAAATCAAACCCAATAAAGCTTGTCCACAAGTCAGGAGAACACAACAGCTCTTCCTGACAGCAGAGATCACTGCACATTATTAATGTCACAGCAAAGTAGGGTTTATTCAAGCAGAGAAATTATTCCCAGAAAGAGAGATTGGCCATTGGAATGTGCTGCCCAGGGAGGTGGTGGAGTCACCATCCCTGGAGGTGTTTAAAAAGAGCCTGGATGAGGCACTTAGTGCCATAGTTTAGTTGCTTAGATGGTGTTGGATGATAGGTTGGACTTGATGATCTCAAAGGTCTTTTCCAACCCGGTTAATTCTATTCTATTCTATTCTAAAGAGTGGCTTAATTCAATGCCCCTGATTTTTGAGGCAGAAAAGGATGTTCTTCTAAATTCTCATCTTATTAGCTCTCACCTTTCTTGTTTTTCCCTGAAGTTTATGCAACTTACATGTTTGGTCCCATGACTAACTCAAAATGTTCTACTTTAAAGGTATCTACAACTGAGGGAACAGTACAGGAGAGCAATTACTACTGAACACAAGCAAGAATTAAGATGCATGGAAGAAGTTCTTCCCCATGAGGGTGGTGAGAGACTGACACAGGTTGCCCAGGGAGGTGGTGGAAGCCTGCCTGGAGGTTTTGAAGGCCAGGCTGGATGTGGCTGCAAGCAACCTGATGTAGTGTGAGGTGTCCCTGCCTATGGCAGGGGGGTTGGAACTGGCTGATCCTTGAGGTCCCTTCCAACCCTGACAATTCTAAGATTCTATGTTTTGAAATCTACAGATATACAAAGACAAATGGCACCAAATTGGTCTTCTTAAGCCTCCTAGGACACATTAAAGGTAGTGGGCTTAAACTAACCAACTGGCTTGGCTGAATATACGCATTGGTCAAAGCCAACTTGTAGCTATGTAATTCTGAATTTACCTTGTCCACTGCCACTATTATCAACATCAGCCACACACAGGCAGCCCTGGTCAAATTCTTCATTTTCTCCAAGTACAGTGGACCACCAGTCTCTAGCTTTAAACAAGGACATTCTTCTTTACTGAAAAGGAAACAAACCACTGTTTGTTAAAGTGTAAGCCAATATATATACACACAAATGGTTACACAAACAACCTTAGGGTTAGCAACTATGAAGTGTGTTCTCTCTCTTAGCTTCACACATCTCCAGTGTGAGCTGAGTCCATGTCAATTTCACATCTGGGGTTTCTGGTTGTGCAGCTCAGGAAACAACCTTAGGAAACTTCTTGTCTTTAGTTCACAAAGTAGTTGTGATAAACACTGCAAGTTCCATGAAGAAAAAAGGAAAAAAAAAAAGAAAAAAGGACATTTGTTTTTCAAAAACAAATAACAAGCACTAAGGAAGTAATGTAGGGGTTTTTTAAGTTACAGAACCGAGGTTTTCACTCTCTTACCAAAAAGCACCATAAAAAAACCCTATTTTGATGCAAGTATTACAGAAGAGAAATTGCTTTTAGGAAAGTAACTGAAGACACAGACAACATCGAAACCTCCACTGAGTAATCGCCTTGAAGATGCCCCTAGTGACAGGACTAAAGAACTCGGTCAGATAGGGCACAAATCAGCTTTTCTGCTCCCTACCTGCTGCTATTTTAAGAGAAGGGCGGGGGGAGGACGGGACTAGGAGACTAATCCCTTCGGAGGCATCTTGACACTAATATCATCCCAGTTCAAAACTCACAGCTCCATGCCTATGCTCTGCCCTAAGGAGCCGAAGCTGAACGCACTCTATTCCCACAGCCCACGGAGGAGGTGATGGGCATCGGGGCAGCGCCAGCTCCGACGGTTCTTTCCGGGAAGAAGGAAAAATGATGCGCTCAACCCTCGTTTTCCTTCGGAGCGAAGGCAGCCTGCAAGCCCGTACCTTCCCTCTGTAAGAGGAATCACGGCCAGCAAACACAAACATGTATTTGGCTCACCTCAGGCGGTGCCCGTCGCTACGCCAGCTAGGCAACCTGCTGCAGGCGAGCGCGGACAGCCCTCCCCACGCACCCTCTCCCCGCCCAACCCCACGCCACCTGCACCCGAGCCCTGCACCTACAGACCCGCGCCGGGACACGTCCACACCCACCCCGGAGCGACAGAAGGGACACAGAGACCGGCGGGGGCTTCCCTGGACGGCAGACGGCACCTCCCGGGCGGGGCGCGGCGCGGGCCGAGCTGCTCGGGGGCGGCAGCCTCCCCGCCTTGCTGGCGGGAGGTCCTCGCCCAGGCGCAGCCCGAGGAGAAGCCACAGATGAAGTTACAGCCCCCTCCCCATCATCGCCGCCGCCATCGCCAGCGTCCTCCTCCCCGCGCGGTGAGGAGCAGCGCCGCCTGGCCCTGGCCCCGCCCGGCGGCGGCCACAAGGGCCGCCCGTGCTTCCCGCCCACGCTGGGAAATGTAGTTTGGGAAGCGGCGCGGCCCGCCGCCGGGTTGTCGCATTCCTGGCGTCGCGGGAGGGGCGCGGGCAGCCAGGCAGGCCTTCGGGTTTCCCGGGGCACAAAGCTAACTTCCGCGCTGGCGCTTTTCCGTCTCCGGAGCCCTCGCAGCCGCGACTCGCCGCGGCGGGCCGCGGGAGGTGGAGCCGCTCCGCCGGCCGCGCTCCTTCCCTCCCCCCTTTTCCCCTCGCGTGGTTCGGCCGGCGGGCCGCGCGCACGTGACGTGTCGCGAGGAGCCCGAGCCCAGGCGGCGGCGGCGGGGCGCGTGCTTACGGGGGCGGGCGGCGCGCGGCGGCCGTCGTTGCCGACTCGCCCGGGCCGGCGTCGGTGGGGACCCGCGCGGGCCGGCGCCGAGGGGCGCACGCGCCCCGCACACGCGCCCGTCCTTCGGCGACCGGAGGCCGGGCTCGCCTCCCTGCAGCGGCTCTCGGCGCCTTGGCGTGCCCCTGGAGAGCTACCATGGACAGGACCGCCGTGGCGAAGATGGGAGCGGTGGCCAGCGCCAGCGTGTGCGCCCTGGTCGGCGGGGTGGTGCTGGCCCAGTACATCTTCACCATGAAGAAGAAGACGGGCAGGAAAACCAAGATCATCGAGATGGTACGTGGTAAGAGGCCGCAGCCGTGGAGCGGGGCGACGCAGAGGAGGCCGGCGCCTCCCCGGTGGGCCGGCTGCCCCTGGCCGCCCCTGTGTCCGCGGGGCTACGTTCCCACGCCGCCGGCGGTCCCGCAGCCCCCGGCCACCCCTGTGTTCGCGGGGGTACATTCCCACGCCGCCGGCGCTCCCGCACACGCCGCCCTCAAACACCAGTCCCCTGCCCTCGGAACACGGCAGTCCTTTCTCCTTGACAGACGTGCCCTGCAGATCCTGCTGTAGGAGGCTCGTCAGCTAGCTCAGACCGAAGCGGTGGACTTGGATGATCTTAAAGATCTGTTCCAACCAAACCGATTCTATGATTCTGTGCCATGGAGGTTAAGATCTTCAGATGTGTGTGGGGTGTTTCTGTGTCTGGTGGCCACCCCTTGAGGCGAAGGGGCAGAGCAGGTATGTTGAGCCCAGTTCCAGATAAGGACAGACGCAGCTGCTCCACCACAGCATGACCCAGTAGCGCTAGAAATGTCAGCTCCGTCCTTTCCTGCCTGACCCATGTGTACCTATATGTCTTGGTGGCAGTTTAAATGCCTGCTTGTAACATGTTTAAAAGAAAAGGGGGGGCGGGGGACACACGTGTTCAGCCATCTGTTGAAACCGGGAAGCAGTGGCTGCTCACGGTTACTATAAAAGGAAGATGGAGCTGTCTCTCCAGTGCCCTTGTTAAACTTGTTATTTAGGGTGTTATTTCACTACCTGCCTACCTGTAAAATCGTTTAGACAATATGCTCACCACCTTGAAATCCTTCAGCATTCAAGTTTTATGACTTGGACACCACCGTGCTGAAGAGCTGAATTGAAATCATCAACTCATTTGGTGTTAGCCAAGGGATCTTTTGTGATCTCACTTGCAAAACATTACCAAAAAAAACCTCTCAGATTTTATGTGTTTTTTAATTACACATGGAAACAGGTATTTTGCTAAGAGCTAGGGTGCTGTATGTAAATTGTAAGCTATCTAACTGCACACTTACTTACTTACTGTGTCCAGTTCTGGGCCCCTCAGTTTAGGAAAGATGTTGAGTTGCTCGAAGGTGTCCAGAGAAGGGCAACAAAGCTGGGGAGGGGATGGAGCACAGCCCTATGAGGAGAGCTGGGGTTGCTTTGCCTGGAGAAGAGGAAGCTCAGGGGAGACCTTCTTGCTGTCTACAACTACCTGAAGGGAGGTTGTAGGCAGGTGGGGGTTGGTCTCTTCTCCCAGGCACCCAGCACCAGAACAAGAGGACACAGTCTCAAACTGCACTAGGGGAGACTGGCCATTGGAATGTGCTGCCCAGGGAGGTAGTGGAGTCACTGTCCCTGAAGGTGTTGAGGAAGAGACTGGATGGGGTGCTTGGTGCCATGGTTTTGTTGGTTAGATAGTGTTGGACGATAGATTAGCTCGATGATCTCAAAGGTCTCTTCCAACCTGGTTTATTCCATTCCATTCCATTCCATTCCATTCCATTCCATTCCATTCCATTCCATTCCATTCCATTCCATTCCATTGCAAATATATACTTGGTCATGTTCTGCACCACTTGCCAGCGGAAGTCATACGATGCGGTTTGTGATAGTGTGGGCCCAGAAAAGAGTTCTGCTGTGCATTTTTACTAATCCTAGAGGCATCACACCTAAGAGTTTTTAGGAAGTTTGAGTGCTGTTTCTAGTCATCAGTCACATCATTCAACAGCCTGGAGGGGAGAGCCTTGCCTTACAGCTTCAGTTTCACTGAAAAAACAGCTTGTGGGAGAAGAGAAAGTTTGCACTGCTGCTTTGGAGAGGGTTTAGCTCTGCTTCTAAAAAAGGACTCCTGACTCCACAGTAGGAGTTTACAAAACTCACTTGAAAACTTGCAGTGGGGTAACGCTGGTCAACAATAAAGTATTCTTTTTGAATTCTAGTACTAGAGCTTAGTACAGTGTGGACAAGAAAATGGCATTTGAAAGCCTGATCACACAAACACTCAGTGGGCAGACCCAAGAGTTTCACCATTCACAATATCCCCTTGGAGCTGTAGTTCAGAAAAGTGCCTAATAATTGCTAAAGATCTACTAGTGTTAACTTTCAGTACAGTGTTGAGATGGTGTTTTTGCTAGGGAAGACTTCTGTCTTTGTTGTAAAGATTTTGCCCTTAAGTGGGGGGGCGGGAAATTTGTTGTGCCCAATGTTAAATTGATTTCTGATGTGTGAATTTCTTAAGCATGTATTTCACATAACATTTTCAGAGCTGTGTTCTTGGATGCCAATCTGTGCTCCTAAAGAGATGCTTCCAAAAATTCTTCTTTTATGATCAGAGCTTTTCTCAGCCTTAAATTGCAAGGGAAAAATAAAGCATGGCAGCTTTCTCATACAAAAAAAAACCCAAAACATGTTACCAATCAAATGCAACAGATTAAAGTTCTCCAAGAGGACACAGTCACAAACTGCACCAGGAGAGGTTTAGGCTGGATGTTAGGAAGGAATTCTTCCCAGAAAGAGAGATTGGCCACTGGAATGTGCTGCCCAGGGAGGTGGTGGAGTCACCATCACTGGAAGTGTTTAAGAAGAGCCTGGCTGAGGCACTTGGTGCCATGGTTTAGTTGATTAGATGGTGCTGGGTGATAGGTTGGACTCGATAATATCAAAGGTCTTTTCCAACCTGGTAAATTCTATTTATTTATTCTATTTCTAACAATCTTCAAGCTGACAACTTCCTCAGATAACAAGCAGCTTTAGTTCGTCAGTTGCCACTCTTCTTTCCTCCTCCGGGAGTATTTGCAGTGGACATGTAACCAGGCTGTGAAATTTCTTTGAAATAAGCGAAAGTTATGTAAACTTCACACCAGGGAGCTCAGTTTGAGGAAGGAGGACAATGTTAAACCTGTGTGTTTGGTTTCTTTGAATAGGCTGCATTTTGGAGAACTTTCTGAAACACTTTACTCAGCCAGTGTAGATTTGATTCAGTGTTTGTCATCTGTGCCAGGGGAGGTTTAGGCTGCAGGTTAGGAAGAAATTCTACACAGAGAGAGCGATTGCCCATTGGAATGGGCTGCCCGAGGAGGTGGTGGAGTCACCATCATTGGAGGTGTTCAGGAGGAGACTTGATAGGGTTCTTGGTTGCATGGTTTAGTTGATTAGGTGGTGTTGGATGATAGGTTGGACACGATGATCTTGAAGGTCTCTTCCAACCTGGTCTGGTCCTATTCTAGTCTAGTCTAGTCTAGTCTGTGTTTCCCATGAGAGAAACCTTCCTTGGAGGAGCAGAAACCTTCCCTGGATGAGCCGGTGTTGTTTTGCAGTCTGTAGTTTAAGTTTAAGGGGTGGTGGGGAGTGGTAATGTAGTTCTTTTAATACCATACCAGGTGGGTCTTCTGTGTTAGATTAAAATGACAGGATTGTTCTTTCATTGTGATTAACCACAGCAATAATTCTTTTTTTTTTCCTTAGTTAAAGTTGGATACATATTAGACAAACATAAGTAAAAAGCTAACTTCCAGCGGTGTTTAAATGCACAAAGACAGTGATGGTTGCACATCAAATAGAATATCTATAAGACATGACAACCTCATGAGGTTCAACAAGGCCAAATGCAAGGTCCTGCATCTGAGTCAAGGCAATCCCAAGCACTGATACAGGCTGGGCAGGGACTGGCTTGAGAGCAGCCCAGAAGAAAAGGACCTGGGGGTGCTGGTGGAGGAGAAGCTCAACAGGAGCCAGCAGTGAGCACTTGCAGCCCAGAAAGCCAATCGCATCCTGGGCTGCATCAAGAGAAGCAGAGCCAGGGAGATCAAGGGAGGTGATTCTCCCCCTCTACTCCACTCTGGTGAGAACCCACCTGGAGCACTATGTCCAGTTCTGGAGCCCCTATTACAGAAAGGATCTGGAGGTGCTGGAAGGTGTCCAGAGAAGGGCCACGAGGATGAGCAGAGGGCTGGAACTGCTCTGCTGTGAGGACAGACTGAGAGAGTTGGGGCTGTCCAGTCTGGAGTAGAGAAGGCTTTAAGGATACCTAATTGTGGCCTTCCAGTATCTGAAGGGGGCTACAAGAAAGCTGGGGAGGGACTTTTTAGGGTGTCAGGGAGTGATAGGACTGGGAGGAGTAGAACAAAACTAGAAATAGGTAGATTCAGATTGGGTGTTAGGAAGAAGTTCTTCCCCATGAGGGTGAGAGACTGGCACAGGTTGCCCAGGGAGGTGGTAGAAGTCTCATTCCTGGATGTTTTGAAGGCCAGGCTGGATGTGGCTGTGAGCAACCTGCTGTAGTGTGAGGTGTCCCTGCCCATGGCAGGGGGGTTGGAGCTAGATGATCCTTGAGGTCCCTTCCAACCCTAACAGTTCTATGATTCTAAGACAAGTTAGTATCAGGGATTATGATGCCAGGAATACTCAATGTGAAGAAAAGTGGGAAGGATTCACAAGCACTGTAGAAATTACAGGGCTGACCATGTTTCCTTGTTGAATAATAAACATCAAATTCTGAAGTATGCCTCACATTTCTGTGGAGTCATCCTTTAGCAAAGTAATCAGGCTGGTGCTGAAATGTAAGCTTTATAAAAACACCATAAAAGTACTGCACCTGATTTGGAAGCAGAAGTTTGGGACTAAAGTACTAACATTGTGCCTTCATTGACCCATCCGAAGTTTGCAAATAGGGAGTTTCCCTTGGGTGCAGACACATGTAGACAGTAAGAGTTCAGCTCCACTCCTGAAGTAGCAGAGGCATTAATAGTAGATAGGTAGGCAGCCTGTGTGTTGAGAAACACCTCCCGAAGCCTTCTGTATTACTTTGCACTGCCAAACTGCCATTGCTGTCCAACTGTGAAGAATTCCTACAGTCAGGCGAAGAGAAAAGTTAGCCACAAGTTTGCTGACTTTAATTGAAAGAGGAGGTTAATAATTAATTAGAGTCTTCAAGTAAATTATTCGATAATGTTTAATAGCTACCTTTAAAAAAGAAAAGAGAAGTCAAACTTTACAGTGATTCTCAAATCTTTTGGATTTCTCAGGCCCCAGATAAGTTTGAGATGAAGTCGTGGATCCTTACAAATCAATTCTACTGATAGTAGCCTTCAGTTTCTTGCTTACTCTTTGCAAAGCAAATCAGTTGCTCACAAAGTCGTGTGAAAAACGTTGCCTAAGTCTTTTGAAAGTGCTCATCCATTTGGAACAGGCCCATGCTAACTAAAATAAGGGATTAGTGTAAGAAAGGCTGCTTCATGAAGCAACAGGATTTCTCCTTCTTTTTCCCAGTAGTTTGTTCCTCACTCTTGAGTCTTGGAGGGATTTTTGTTATATTTCTCATGCTTATAAAATTAATACAACTGTTTGGAAACAAAAGATCAGAATGCCTTAAACTGAGACTTCATCTCTCGGGTATGTTTTCCACAAAACTGGGCAAAGGCTTAGTTACAATTTGTCTATTCCTTCCATTCTCTCCCTGAAGTGAGAGTATCCAGTTACCTGAAAGACTTTCTATCAAATTTCAACCACAGCAAATTAAGAATCAGTTTTAAACACACTTTCTCATTTTACAGGAAACTTTTCAACCAGCCACTGTTAGATATCTCTGGCCTGGTGCCTTTCTAATATGGCAGAGGAGGCAAAGGAATGCATGGATATTTTTTTTCCAGGATTAGAATTTAGCTGGAAAGAAATAAGCAAACAAACAAGTGAGGTGACTGCTGTTTATCTACATATTCTGTCAGTGTGACTGACACAGGCTTTGTGCAGGGGCATTTGACATGCCAGTCTCTAGTGAGACTGGCTTCTTGCTCACAGGGCATCAAAGCATTTGTGCCACAGATAAAGGATCCAGACCTTTACAACTGGCAGCAATCGCATACCACTCACTTCTTTATTCTTGCTTGTTGCTAGTAACTCGTTGTTATAGTAACTGTGATGTTCCTCTGGCAGGAGACAGTGATGACTTCCACATAGAGAAGAAAGTAAAGGAGTTTGTCATAAGTAGCATACATATGCAGGAATATAAACAGCTGGTATGTGAACCTCCTTCAGGCAGACTTTTTCCTTTGCAAAGACAAGCCTGAGCCCGAGCAAATTGGAATCAGTCAAAGGGGAATGGAAGGAACATTGGCTGTATCTAATGATACCACTGCAGGCCACTAGCACTTTCTGGGTAGTGCAGTGATAATATTTAAAATGCTGTGACCTTGAGAGCTCTTTGGTGGTGTGATCCATGTAGGGAGTAACACTGATCCAAAGGAATGGTGCCATGCTATAAACCTAAGTAGTGAAACAACTCCTGACACCTAATAATGCTCCTATCTATTGACATGTGACTGAGAGCCCTCACATTACTAACAACTGAAGTATTAGAATATTACTCTAGTTTTTGCAATACTGTTAAACTTTGTAAACCAAGATACCTTTAATATGATCACTGGAGATGTCATACAGCTATTTCTAGGAAACTTTGGGTTGGTTTCTCTAAGGTCTCTTCCAACCTTATTGATTCTGTGATTCTATACCTGTATTCCTGAACAGAAGAATCACATGGACAGAGTGGTAAACACCAGTGTTACCATAACAACCTTGTGTTGCCCACAGGCATATTGCACAGATAATTAGCATGTATAATAACCTGGAATGTGCTTTGTAAAGCAAGCTTACATAGGCCAGGAAAAACAAAACACTGTGAGCATAGTTCGTGTTTATACAACTTAGACACCAGTAATAGGTTCTTTATTCTCACTGGAAAATAATTCTGCTGGAAGTTTGAAAAAACTTGGATCCTAGGAGAAGAAAAATTGACTCAGCTTCAGTGGTTTTGTTCTAACCCTGTGAAGAATCAAACAGTAGTTTGCTATACAGGTTATGGACATACTTTGTCTAGTGTAATAAGCTGATGCTACCATTTAACATTCTCTTGCAGAATTAGGCTTCCATTTTCTGCAATTGCTGCTGCCTTTTTCCATTTGTTTGTTTCAATTCAGTAAGTCTTGAAACACTCATAGAAGGAGTGGGTGTGGAGAGATGATTAAATCTTTTAACTCTGCTCTAAGAGCTTTAGGACTCATTTATCCTAGTTTATCCTCATTTCATCCTCATTTATCATAACTCTTATGATGAGCCGCACCTGAAGATTGAGCTCCAAGTAGTAAAGAGAAGTAAATGTTGGGATGGTCTAGATAGTGTAGCTATGGGCTCAGAAGAGCTCATTAACTACTTTCTTATACCCTCAATCTTTCAATGAATCATTCTGCTCTGGAATATGTTTGCCTTTTTGTAAATGCTTCAAGTGTATTAAGTCATATTTTAATAAGTATTTTTTTTCTCCTCCTTACAGTAACTCTTAATTATTGGTTGAGCCCTAATGATATCTGTTTTAATAAATTCTTTTTACAGACTAAAGCCAGTAGCAGATACTGCAAGTATTAAACATGTTACCTTTAGCTGTCAAACAATCATAGAATCATAGATTCAATAAGGTTGGAAAAGACCTCAGAGGTCACACACAGAATCACACAGAATCACCAAGGTTGGAAGAGACCTCAAAGATCATCAAGTCCAAACTGTCACCACAAACCTCATGACTAAACCATGGCTCCAAGTGCCACATCCAATCCTTTTTTGAACACCTCCAGTGATGGTGACTCCACCACCCCCCTGGGCAGCACATTCCAATGGCCAATCTCTGTGAAGAACTTTCTCCTCACCTCGAGCTTAAACTTCCCCTGGTGCACCTTGAGACTGTGTCCTCTTGTTCTGGTGCTGGTTGCCTGGGAGAAGAGACCAACTCCCACCTGGCTACAACCTCCCTGCAGGTAGTTGTAGAGAGCAATAAGGTCTCCTCTGAGCTTCCTTTTCTCCAGGCTATAAGAAAGTATTTTTTTATTTGAATACACAAATCATTGCAAATTTGTTCCTATTATGACTTGAAGTTATGTGGAATTTTAACAGCCTCAACAAGAGTTACCAACTTTAATACCAAATAGCTAAACTGATCAATATAGGCTTTGAAGAGAAGAGACCCAGGGTATGCATCCATGCATTTCTAGGCAGGAGAACAGTAGCTGTAAATTCAGTAGCAATTGTAAATGCACCTAAATGTAGAAATGTGTGGAGACTTCTTTGAAACACCTGAACTTTTGAAGGTCTTTCATTCAAAAAAGAAAAATTCTAGAACAGCTGCCTCTCAGCTTTTCTTTTCACTTGAACTAATTGCATCATGCAAAATACATCAATACATATATTTGCTTTCTGTGTTGGCTAGTTCCAGTTTACATTAATAACTTTCAAGCTATCACCCACCTTGCTTCCTTCCATGTGTGCATACAGACACATAGTCTGTGCAAGAACACTACAGCACACTCTTCACTTACTGGGAAGAGTAGCTCTGGGAGAGAGTTGAAGGAAAAGACCAGAAGAGAAGCAGACTGTTAGGCTGGCTTGCTCTCACATGGTGCCTTTGTCCCACGGGAATTCATTTCCAAGATTCAGATTTTAGCTGCTTGAGCTGCAGCAGGCAGTGAGGAGCAGCAGGTGGCACTGGTTTTGCACAGTAGATCTCTGAGGATGGATTTGCCCTGTTTTTTGTAAGTAACCTGGTATGGAGAGAAATCTTGGGCCACAGCGACAGGCATTTCTTGGCCACTACCTGACTTCAGGTCAGACACGTGCAACTGAGCTGCTCCTGAGTGCAGAGGACCTACACTGGCAGCCATGTCTCTGCTGCCTGTCAGATGCTCACCACTGAAATTTGCCTGATCCCATCACATGCAAAGTGCAACTGATAGTCAGGAACAGTTCTCTTCCTGGCCTCCTTTTCTGACCAGTGTGCAAAGAGAGAGAAGGCCAGGTAAGAGCAGGCAAGAGAGTTGGATAAATCCACTGTCTTGGAGCATGTGGGAAATAAAAGTTAGGACACAAAGTCTAACTTCACCTGTGGCCTTCTTGCAGTCACATTATCATGCACCACTTGAACTGCAGCCACTGTTTCTCCCTGGGGCAGACATCTTCATGCAGCAGTTATGTTGAACAGTTGCTCAATGTCAGCCTCTTCCTCCTGCCCAAAAGTGGTTAATCATCAGTGGTCAGCTACTGTACAACCTCAGAAGTCACAATGGTTTGCAGTAGGCAGATTTTCAGTCCCATGTCAACAATGCAGCAGCTTGACTAACACTGTGCCATGAAGTTGGAAACTACGGCTGTGGTGTTGGCCTGAGGTTATTTGTGTGGAGGGCTCATTAAAAGTCCTGGAGTTTTTGGTTAATCCTTACATATCAACAGAGTGGTTTGCTTGAGTGAAAACTGTCACAAACAAATACAGAACTGCACAGACTTGGTCCAGACAACAATGGCCAAAATACTTCTAATAACAGTTCCATGAGTTATGTACATAATGTCTGTTGATAGAAGGAGATGTGGCTTCTGCTTTCATATATGCCCATCTTTTTAAAAACAAAGAGTTAATCTGTTCCATTTGTAACTGTTTATTAACTGTTTTCTTAAAGGGGTGGGGCAAGGCCCAGCCTTGGACACTGAAGATGAAGTGACTGAGTATAGAACTTCAGAAGTTTTTGAGCTCGTTTCGCCACCAAGAAAGGTTCCTGCTCAGATGTACTTGCTCTTATTTCCCCACTCATCAGCTGTAACTTCCTTCCTGCACTCTTACATAAAGAACTTTTAGTTATGCTATGCAAATTGGACCACCAAAATAATCCCAAGTTTATCAGAGCTTTTGTTTTCACCTGGGAGTAGGGTTTACTCCACCTTAATGCTGAAGGAATGAATACAGCTGAAGTGGAGTATTAACTCTGCTCCTTTAAAGCTTTCCCTCCTTGGTGGAAACATATTAGGGATAGGATAGGATAGGATAGGATAGGATAGGATAGGATAGGATAGGATAGGATAGGATAGGATAGGATAGGATAGGATAGACCAGGTTGGCAAAGACCTTCAAGATCATCGAGTCCAACCTATCACCCAACACCATCTAATCAATTAAATCATGGCACCAGGTGCCTCATCCAGTCTCTTCTTAAATTTAGTTGTTGATGCAGCACTTATTATCCTGGACTGCATCTGGTCTGCATGTTACCATGGGATGGTTTTGTGTGAAGCTGAAAGGTGCACATTAATACACTCAGTTAGCATGGAGCTGTAGCACTATTAGTACAGTAGTAATAGTGTAGTACAATGAATAGTAGCATTACAGAACCAAACTGGCTTTGAACATGTCCTATATCACTTCCAGAAGGTGAATACACAGAGATACAAGAAATAAGGAACATCCAGTTGCATCTTTGAATGAGATCAAGCAGTGAGAAATACCCATAAAAGGGTGACAGCCAGAGGCAAAACCCATCATGCCTGAAGTCATCCTGCTGTCCCTTACCTTGGAAATGAGTGTATGGTGGCTGTGTTTCTTCTTTAGATTTCACAGATTATTTTCTCAAGAATTTTAAAGACAGGTCTGTACTCAAAGAGATCCTAATGCTTAAAACCTTAAATTAGTCCCAATATGCAACTTTAATTGGAATATTATACTAGGACTAGATTCTTCCATCAGAATTGTGGTGTCTGGTAGCACATTGCAGATTAAACTTTGTCCTGCTGACTTTGCTTTCAAACAGGGTCCTGCAACCCCTACTCAAGGGTCAGAGTTTATTTGATCTAGATACAGCATTCTTAGGCTTAGTGAGAAAAAAAATCTAAGCAGATGGGGTTTTTCTTAGAAGCAGATAAGAGAAGAAGAGAATCAGCAGCAACTACTTCAGTCCAGGCCTTGGGCTTAATGCTAATTCCATTCTGGATAGGGTTACAAGGGAGGCTTCTTGGGAAACAAGCATTTAAGATCTTTCAAGGCCTGTGCATATAGATATGTGCAGGACATTTCAGTCTAAAAGGTGTCCATGCAAATGGACAGGTTGGGGGAAAGTAGTGTAGATCATCAGAATTACATTATTATGCAAGGTGCACACCTGACAGCTCATTAAGAATTTATCAGTATACCACAGTATCTACATGCAAACAGAGTTCTCTCTTTGTTTGCCAGGATATTTTTAAGAAGGATTAGTTGTACTAACAGCCTCACCTGTGAGCACTCTTTCAGTAAGCAGCAGATTCTGTGTAACCCGAGAGGGAAGTGGATCTGTCAGCTAGCCAGACTCCCAACATGTACTACCCTGTTACCAGAGCAATATTAAAGGAAAATAAGAGCACCACTCAAAGGCAAGAGTCCTGATTTCTCAAATACTAATCTTCTGTACCTGTGCTCTCTGAAGAAGATCCAGTGAGAAAAAAGCAGCACGGGAGGAGGTTCCACCTCAATGCAAGGGGGAACTTCTTTACTGTAAGGGTCACCGAGCACTGGAACAGGCTCCCCAGAGGGCTTGTGGAGTCTCCTTCTCTGGAGACTTTCAAGGCCCATCTGGATGCATTCCTCTGTGACCTGAGCTAGATTGTATGGTCCTGCTCTGGCCGGGGGGTTGGACATGATGATCTCTTTGGGTCCCTTCCAACCCCTGACATCCTGTGATCCTGTAAAAGAAGGATGGGGTAAAAAAATAAGATACTTGAAATTAAATTGAAGCATTATCATGAAGAGTAAATTATTTCCCTGTGTTACTTACAGGGAGCACTGACACCTCCCATGCAAGGTCTTGCCTGGTACAGATAGTATTGTCTCTCTAGCAGAGGCCCAGGGAAAGCATAAGAATAAAGCAAGTTATCATGAGGTTTTCCCCAGATGATTTTTCCAGCCTCCAGGAGCTTGTATTTTAGAGGCAGTTCTACAATCTGAGGTTTTTCATGTTGTTATCCAGTACCTTCCTAAGGCTGTGTAAACTTACACAATCACCACAAAGGAATTCCATATCTTACTACTTACTTAACTGTGTGACCTGTAGCTGACTCCTTTCATTTGGTTTGAATTTGCCTCCTGTTAATTTTAGTTTATGACCTCTACCCCTTGCTCTGGAAGAGATGGTGAACAATCTTTCCCTGTTAACCTTTCCTATGCCATCCTGTCATTTCTTTTCCAGGCTGAAGAATTGTATTGTACTCAATTGTTCATTCTGTGGAAGCTTTTCATATTATGGCTCATCCTCAGTGCCCTTCTCAGGGCTTTTTCCAGTTCTGCTGTAGCCACTGTAAGGTAGGGGAAGCAGAACTGCATTTGGTTTTTGAATTGCAAGTGTGTAATGCATTTATAAAGAGGGTTATCCACAAAGCATTGGCAAGAATAGTCACCAGTGAAATGCAAGTATGAAGGCCAAGAAAAAAGGCTCCGTTTTCTTCTGCCCTGCACTGAGTGACACAACCTTGATTTCTTTCTTCTTTCAATTCTAGTGCTTTAGAAACTATTTGTAAAAGTTAAGCATAATATAATAACTTCTTAGTACTGATCTGAGCTTGCTTGTATTTAGAATGTTTTTACATCCTTTGGTAAGTGGAGGAGAGGAATGGTTAAGAAAAAAAACCTCAGGTGAAATTCTGGCTCGCTCAGTCATTTCCAGATACTCAGTATCAAAGGTTAGCTGTCCCCAGAGGGTGGGAGCAAGGCACAGAGATAGGCCGTTCCCCCAACATACAGAAAACCTGCCTGCACTAAGCTGTATTCACTCAATCCCAGAACTGTGTCTATATGATCTTGAAGGTCTCTTCCAACCTGGTTTATCCTATGTATATTCTATGTATGTATTCTCTCTGAAGGAGGCTGAAGGATGGAGAGAGACCATTTCCAAAGGCCTCTAGGGATAGGATGAGGGGCAATGGTTTCAAACTAGAGAAGATAGATTTACATTGGATGTTAGGAACAAGTTATTAACACAAGGGTAGTGGAACACTTGAACAGTTGCCCAGGGTGGTGGTTGAGGGCCCATCCCTAGAGATATTCAAAGTGAGGCTCCACAGGGCTCTGGGCAACCTGATCCAGTTGAGGATGTCCCTGATGACTGCAAAGGGGGTTGGACTGGATGACCTTTGGAGGTCCCTTCCAACCCAAACCATTCTATGATTCTGTCATTCTATTGTTTGTAGCAAGTATTCTAATTGTAACGAACAGAAAATGCTCCTAAGTATGACCTCTTTCTGGATCTCTAAAGCTGATGCCAGTTTAGTTGAAGTATCCAACTTCTAACTTAGCAAAAAAGAAAAGCTCAGCTTGCTTGCTTACGTAACTTCTCTGTGCTGTGCTCATTTCTTTCCACAGATAGGTGCAACTTAGGGCAGAGGTGTGCAAGGACCAGCAGAACCAGTTGTTCTTTGCTTCAAAATAGAAATTCCAGTGCTTCTTACTCTGTCAAAAGCATCCTGAATCTTCACAAAACAAGTTCATCTAACACACCAGCATATAAAGTTGAACCTTTACCTAGCCTTTTGTGAATCATCTAATGGTTGAAGCATTCTCTCTCTTTTTTTTTCCCCTCCCTTTTTTAATGTGTAGAATATTTTGCAGTCAGGATATGGCCCTCAGCCAAAGAGAAAAGTTTTAAGTAGACCCTATCTGTTGAAATAGCTTTACCTCTTTACTTACTGCTTCTTAAAATATATTTAAATGCCCTCTGGTATTGTGAGAGTAGAAATACTGTGCTGGGCTTTGTGTCATTAAAAAAGAAGTAGCAATTCAGAATCATCTCTTTTCAGAAGTTAAACACTAGGAAGGAAATGCTCAGCTGACGCCAGTCAGCAGTAACAGAACTTGGTCAGCAGTAGCCATTGCAACTGAAGTGTTTGACGCACCGCTTTTAGAGCTGCAAAGGCATCTTGTTCTGCAGATGAGGAGCTTAATGCACAACATTTTCATTGAAGTGAAAGTGCCCTGTTGATAGAGATAGAGGAGATGTTTTTCTAGGAAATAGGTGGTGCCTGCATTAATGTTTACAGAACTTTTGCTCACGTCATTTTCTAGCTCTTTTACCCAACACTCCAGTCATTCCCTTCAAATGCTTTCTGATCTGCTCTACCAAAAAAAACCATTCTGTAGAGGATGGACCTCTTTTCTTCAACTTCTCAGTCTTGAAATGGTATGTAAATTTAAAATTAATTAACTAAATGAATAGAAAGTAAATAAATAAACCCCCCAAAACAAAGCCCACAACACAACTTGCTGCTGCTGCTGGTGGTGTTCTTGTTTCCTAACTTCCATAAAGAGCAAGCTGAGTTTCTTTGAATTGTTGATAGCATTAGAATTAATTTTCTCACTGAATCACATCTGAGAATATCAACAGGCCAGCCCCTCCACATCCCAAGTCTCACCTAAGAGGTTCACAAGGCGCCTTTGAAACACGTAAAGACTCAGAGACAGGCACTGTGCAAATGGAATGCATAAAGTGATGCCTTTCCTTGAAATGCATGATTCATGCATTCACCTAGCAAGCATCTTCTACTTCATTCTTCATAAGACTTTTTTAAATCTGGAAATCCAGCACTGACATCTTCTAGTTGTGCCAATGATTCATGTTTATTCATAGCTAGCTTGCCCAGACATTACTATGGAGATACTATTAAACAAAAGCCTGCTAACCCTATTAAAAGAATAGGCAAGTTCCTATTTCCTGTGTATTGCCTATTACAACTCTACAAATGCTGTAAGAAGTAGACAAATGGGAGCCATGGATCCTGGCAAATACCACTGCCAGGCTTTGCAGGGATTATACTATGTTTTGAACAGACCTTTCAAACTGCTTTGTTGCTTCAGGATACAGCAGCCCTTAACTTGCATGGGTTTGGGGAACATCTCTCAGTTCTGAGGGTGAGTGTTGAGGGAAGTTGCTTGGTTTGTACCAGGTGAAGTACTCAGTAGGTGCTTCATTCTGTCAAACACAGCACAAATGAAGAAAAAGATAATATTTGTGTAGGTCAGAGTTTGAGCAATGCTGATAGACTACAGACTGACCTACAGGTGGAATGCAGACACAAAACATATGAATCTACTGTCCTCTTCAGAAAAAGGCTAATTGTTTTCTGGTTGTTGGGGTTTTTTAAGCACATCTTCCTTAAAAGGAAATGCTGATACCCAATTAATTTCTGGAGTCCTGGTAATGAGGGGCAGAGGGGAGCTTGGGGTGGATGGAGTCTACAGCATTAGGGGGTTTATACATGCTACACTACTAACCTTCAGTTCTGAAGACTGCCCTGGCCATGACAACATATGAATTGGGCTGATGTTTGTGATATTTTCTGGCAGCCCAAAATGGTGATCAATAAACCTAAGGTTGAGTAGGGATAATAGGATAGCATAGGGAACCTAGCACAGTTGCTATAGCAAGGGGTGACCTCATGTGATACTTCCAGGCATTTACAGAACTGCAGAGTATAACTGTGATTAGACAATACTTCCTTCAGTTTCTGAGTGAAAAAGATTCCTTCTCATAAATATTCTGTGCCACCTCGGCACTGTCTTTGACCACCCACTGTGCCTAATGACAGACTCTGGAAAGCACCTTGAGTTGCCTTCTCTCTGAAAAATCCTGACAAACAAGCCGCCTGGATTTCCTGTTACAGTATCACATAGCTAATTAAAGTCAAAGCAAAGACTCACTGAAGTAATTAATTGCTGCTTCCACCCCAGTAAAGGTGTGCTCCCCTGTGAACACTGATGAGACCACAGCAGTGAGCTGCAAGGAGTCTGTGGCACTCCGCAACAGGAAATCCCTAAAACGCTTGGGAAGGTTTTTGTAAGAGGGTTTAAAAGTAACGAAGCAGGCAACTTCTGCTTTGAAAAACAAGTGCCTTCCTCTGCCCCAGCAGCCCACATTGGCTTGCTGCATGCATGAAAAGCCGTTCATTCAGTGAAGGTCAAAGGTCTTGTTGTTGGTACAGCAGCTGATGGGCCGTAAGCCGGTCAGGCTGTACTGCTGAGCACAACAAACCGCTGCGCGCTGCTGCCCTGCGTCACAGGAGCCTGGGGTTTTGCACGGGGATTAGTCAGGCTGCATTTGGAAACGCCCTCAGCTGCACCTCCTGCTGCTATATTAGTGTTTCTCAAGCAAGAGGAATTTTCTTTTGCTGCTGCAGCTGCTCCTGTAAACCCTCTCTGGTAAGTGTGCGCGGCTTCTGTCAACAGCGCTGGCTCTGCCTTCTGCCAGGGTTAGGAGCTGAGGACTTACAGTTGTTTATTGTGGCAAAAATGTGGTTTTAAAATAAATAAGCTGATAGCACAGAATTGGCAGCACCTTTGAGGGAATAAATACATGTACTAGTTTCTGTGGAATAGGTTAATTCTGCTGTAATTAAAAGTGGAGGAACAATCTCTAGCGGAGTAGCCTTCGGTGTGGGTGTTGTCAGAGTGGCATAGCTATGTACCATGCATGTCTGCTTCTATTTCTGTGCAGCAGGGAAAGCAAAGTTCACATAATATAGCAGACCAATTCTTAAAAGGATTTGGTTGATTTTTGTTGGCAGCCTGTATGCAAGCCCTGCATCTCTGGACTCTGCTTGCCACCTCTGCTGTTGCAGTAGGACAAAATCAAGGACAGAAGAATCAGGAGTGCCCTAAGCTCAACGCACAGGTACTCTCCTTTAAAAGCTCAAGAGGAAAGCTGTTGTCATGTTTGCTCTGAAAGCTCTCTCCCCACCCTTTTTTTTCAATAGGGTTGTGGGTTGTTGGTGGTTTTTTTTCCCCCAAGTATCAGAATCCAGCACATTAGGCATAGAAAGATGTAAATAATTAACCAAAACAGGGATGATTATTTTTAGTGCATATCCTATTCCTTTTCTTAAAATAGGTAGTGAAGCTGCTTGCAGTTGTTTAATGTAAGCTGTGCTGGGGATCTAGTTCTGCAGCATGTTAGCAAGCAGCTGTGCAGATACTCAGTACTCTGCTGTTTCATTTCCATCAAAACATTTGCCTGTTTACTTTCCAGCTATGTACTCCTAAGGCTATTTATTGGTAAATATACCCAGAGCAATTTGGTTATTACTAGTTACTAAGGATTTCTTACCATATTTGAGCTTCCATTCTATGGATATCAAACTTGTTTTGCTGATTACAAATGCAAATGGATCTGTCCTGAGCTGGGGTTGTGCTAGCAGGCTGCACCATCACAGTTCTATCGAGCTCCACAGAACGGTGTGACCCCTGTGCCTGCACTTACAACCAGTAGCTGATTGTCTTCCTGTCTCAAAGATGAGCCTACTAACAGGTGGGGCTGCTAAGAGAAACCCCTGTTGCATTCATGGGGCAAAATTCAACTTGTCTGAATTAAAGCCAAGCTTGCTTTATACATATATGAGCACTTGAACCTGTCTGTAGTATATACAGATGGAGGAAAAGATAGGCACACACACTCCTGTTCTGTGGTTTGTGTTATGACTCTCTGGCTTCTCATAACTCTTAGCTAGCAAATAGCAGAAGTTACATGAAGTAGAAGGTTTCTGCTGGGTTTTCTTTTCTAGAGCAAGTAGGTGATAGTAATGGTCCATGGTACCGACAAGAAAAAGGGAGTGGAATAGACTATGTAAATGCCAATTAGGCAACCTGCCCCTTTCCTTTATCATTTCACCCAAGGGTTGATTACCTTCTGCCACCAAAAACACTCAACCAATTTTCTGCAGCTTGCCAGGGTATCAGATTTCACAGTGGTCACTGATGCCACCTCTTGCCTTTTTTGGTACGTGTGCACAAGGAAGTGTATGTGATAGCTGGGCTCAGGCTTTGCAACTGGAAAGCTGCACTTGGCAAAATAAATTTAAGTTATTCTTGGGTTAGCCTCCTTTACTTGGAAACTGTGGACCTAGACTAGAAATAAAATGTACAAATAATTGAATCCTTCCATTTGATCACTTTGGTTTGTATTTTCCTTGTTTGGAAATAACATTTCCCCTCTCCTTGTTTGTCCTGTACCAGAAGTTCATAGGTTTGGAACCTAGTCTAGGCTAAGGCAAAAAAACCCTCCAAAACCAAAATCAGTTGTGCAATAACTGCAATTCCCATCCTGTCAATGCTACTGCAGCTAGTTCTTATTCATTGGCTTATCACTTTTATCACATTATAGTCAGCTGAAAATTTGTGGGCACTTGTGTGAGAAGAGTTGTTGTTGTTGCTCCTGACACCTCCCAAAGTACCTTTTTGGCCTTCAAGGATTACAGAGAAGTTCCCTTGAAAATTTTCTCCCCCCCATAATGCAAGGTATTTTCTTAGCAGTGATTTTTGGGAGGCAGTCCATTCTAGGTTGGGCTTTGGAAGACAAGAAAAGGTTGGATTTGCCAAGTAATGGAGGCGTACAAGGCGAAAGCGTAAAAATACTTTGCCCCATTTTTTATGTCCTTGGTCAAAGCATTACTTAGCAGACTGCTGATGATAACCTCTTATATATTTAGTTATTACTGCTGTCTAGATTTGATTGTGAAATCCATATCTCCTTGCAGTTAAGATAGCAAATCATTCATCCTTCCCAGCTTAAAGTTACAGACAATGAAAACAACAGAAGGTGCCACAGCTGTTGCCTTTTAGATCAAATTTCCTTTTTCACTGGATTTTTTGGTTTGCTTGTCAAATCATAGTGGCTTACATTGTTGTTTTACTGGCTAGGGAAGAAGCTGCTCTGCCTCAATGCTCAGCAGACCCAAAAGTTTGGTATATTCTCAAATGCAGAAGATGACATCAGGCCTTGTGTACACAAGCAGTTATTCATTTCCTAGGATACCTGATTGGAAAAGCCTATTTCAGCAGCTGTCAATGCACTTAGATACCTGTCTCTCATTTTAGTCTTTTCCACCTAGTCTTCTTTTCTAACTGAACTGATAGAGCATGCACTTAAATATACACAGCCTCAAATATGCCTAAAAATATCTGTCAGCAGCACCCAGCTACAACATAAAACCAGCTCTGTTTGCACTCTTGCTACCCAACTGCGTATAAGAAACATCATTTGAAAACGAGAATTCAATATGTTTCTTACAGTAAATACTTCTTTTCCTCTTTTTTTTACCCAGCTACACAGATGCATGTCTCATGTATTTGTAATTTTCAGAGCTATCCCTGTTGTAAGTGAGCCATTCTGTGGTTTGTAGGACTGGGGGATTTCCAAAGCTGCGTGAATCCATTACTGGTCATTCATCAAGGTATGACTGTAACGCTGTCAGCTACAAAAGAGTTCCCTTATTCCAGTTAATTGCTACCACAAACAAGCATAAATCCCCTTAAGCACAACCTCCAAAATAATCTTCTTCAGTTTTGGTTTCTCTTTGAAGGCTTCCCACATATCATAGAATCGTTAGGGTTGGAAGGGACCTCAAGGATCAGCCAGTTCCAACCCCCCTTGCCATGGGCAAGGACACCTCACACTACAGCAGGTTGCTCACAGCCACATCCAGCCTGGCCTTCAAAACCTCCAGGGATGAGGCTTCCACCACCTCCCTGGGCAACCTGTGCTAGTCTCTCACCACCTTTGTGGGGAAGAACTTCTTCCTGACATCCAATCTGAATCTACCCATTTCTAGGTTTTTTTATCATTTCCCCCCCCCGAGTCCTATCACTCCCTGACACCCTATGTTAGAGACTAGAAACTTAAATGTGTTTGTGGCCAGGGTAAGTGCCAAGCACGAGTAACTTTGGGAGTTATATCATCTTTTAACATATACCTTAAGAAAGATACCTGTCTCTGAGCTATTTCAGCCCTTGGTAAGAAAGCAGAACTCTTCTTGCACTTGCATAAATTGAAAGAATAAATAAGGGCACTTCAGTGAGTCACTCTGCTGGACTTTCAGCTGTCCCAATCAAACATGAATACCTTTCCCTGTGCTTATTTACTTTAGTTTTGTATGTTGAAGTTCCTTGTTCTGAAAAGCTTTCTTGCCTTTGTCAAGTGCTTGGCTGTTTCTCTGTTTATTTTCTTCACAGACAGCTGGGCCTTCTGTGTTTCCTGGGTTTACTCCTAGAGCTTTCTTAAACTATTAATGGAAACAAATGTTCTTAAATGCTTGGAGACTTGATAGGGTTCTTGGTTGCATGGTTTAGTTGATTAGGTGGTGTTGGATGATAGGTTGGACACGATGATCTTGAAGGTCTCTTCCAACCTGGTCTGGTCTATTCTATTCTATTCTAAATGGACTGGATTTTTCTTATTAGCAGTTTTTTCACTCTTTGTTCTCTCACCTGTCTTACCAGTTCTTTCCAACTTGAACCTGCTTGTCTCTTTCAACTCTCAGGTGGCAAATAAGCTATAAAATAAAACCCCACAGCTGGACTGGGCAGAAGAATGAGACACTGAAGGAGTCTGCCAGAGAACTGATGGATGACTGCTTGTTAGACAGCGTTATTTGCTTCTAAGATAACAGTGATAAAGCCTAAATAAATACATTGCTACTTCATGTGCTAGTTATTGGTACAGAGATTGTTTTGACTGACCTTATTTGTCTGAAGCTTTATCAGATGCTGAATCTGTAATGAAGAGTTGGTCTTGCCTATGAAAGTATCTGTGAAAGCAAAATTGCCTGGGTTATGCTCTCCAGCTGGCTTCAGTTCTTGTTCACAAATGAAAGATGCATCAGAAATAAATGAACCTTAAAACCTTATCTTTAATAGGAGCATCAGTTTACAGCATCAAAGCAGGAAGCTTTCATCATACTTCAAATCTTAAGCTGTAATTTGTTTAACATCATCTACTGAAGTGTTTATTAAGGAGGTTTTTTCTTTCAGAAGCTTACAAAAGGCCTCAGCCAGAAATAAAACAGTTGCCAGCAATTCAGGTTTCCTCATACAGTTCCTCCCTCTGATGTCCCCATCTCCCCCCACCATTTGTTCTGTTTAATTCACTTATGTTAGGGAGTCTGTTGCTTAGTGGCTAAGTGAACCAAATAATGTTTTCACTGCTCCTCACAACAGCATGCATCTGGATGTCACTTTAGTTTTGCATTCTAAGTCTAAAACTCTATACATCGTTTGCCTCCTGAAAGGCAAAGGAATGAGTGACAGTGAAAAGAAATTACAAAACAGAGTCAAAATGCTCTCTTTCACTCTGGAGAAGAAAGGCTGTATACTAAACAAGCACTGAGGTTATTTTGTTTACCAGCACTGCATGACATACAGCAGAAAAACACAGAATCACAGAATGTTAGGGGTTGGAAGGGACCTCCAGAGATCATCCAGTCCACCTCCCCTGCCAGAGCAGGATCACCTAGGGGCAGGTCAGACAGGAATATATCCAGGTGGGTTTTGCAAGCCTCCAGAGAAGGAGGCTCCACAACCTCTCTGGGCAGCCTGTTCCAGGGCTCCCATCGCCCTCAGCATGACAAGTGTCTCCTTGTGTTGAATTGGAACCTCCTGTGTTCTACCATTGTTCCTTATCCTATCACTGACTGGAGCCAATATTTAAAGCTCCCTCCTGTTCCTTCTTGACCCTGATGCAGAAGAGTCCTTTCCATTACAAAGATATGTTTGCATGACTTTAAAACACCATCTTTTGCTTCACTGATACCTTTATTGCAATTTCACTGCAGGTTGGTTGCTCCTACTAAATAAAAGGCTCAGTAGCATCGAGTAGGAAGAAAGAGTTTGGTGTGTCCTACTAACAGGTGGTGATGCAGAACCTCTGCTTCCAGAAATGTGGCTGGAAATAGAAGCTGCTTTTTGTGTATTTTAATCAGCTCATTGCAGCAAAGAGTCTATGTTAGGTATAAGAGAAGGAAAGCTGAATGATCAGATGTATTTCTACTAGATGTACTCAAGCTTCAGGTAAAGCTAAGAGAAGACTGAGGAGTTCATCATCTCTCGACTTTTATATGCACAAAATTTACTGCTCACAAATGCCAGACTGCAAATACTCAATGCCTTTGCTTTAGAAACAGTCCCTACCTGATTATAAAGGAAGAAAATAGAGGCTAAAGAGGGAAATTCTATCAATAAATAGTTCTTTTACCATTGCTGCAAGGGTGGGAAGGGTGTTGGTTGGGAGGGGTGGAGGGTTTGCAAATGTCAGTCTTGTTTTCTCCTTTGTCAAATTCAGCATGTACCATAATATCCCAGAAGTATTCTTCATTCCAAAGGAATGTGTGGTGTGATAGCATGTCTTACTTCAAAAGCACGCAGGAAAGTGAGTGATGGAAAATGATTGATGGACAGGCTAGGGAGCAGGAATTACTTCACAGCCTTGTAGTGCAGTACTCAGTAGGTACATGCAGCATTCTCAACAAGTGGTGTCTAAAATCAGCCTCTTCTCTTTACCTGTGTTGAAACTTTAAGGACCTGTTAATTGCACAAAGAGCTGGATTCAAGGCTCCCCACCTCCCAGTAATATGCTTGTAGCACAAGGCAATCCCTTACGTCCCACTTCTGTGTATCTCTCCCTTACTTCCTACAGATGCAATTTTCTGTGCATGTCAGACAATTGAACAATCTGATATTGGGAAAGAAAATAAAAGGAGATGTCAAAGGCAAACAGAACTCTGAGAGTCATCGGTTAATATATCCAGATTATTTTCTCCTTCTCCTTAAATTGCCTTCCTGTCCTGACCACATCTCGATGTCACATGAAACTGGTTACAGAATCATAGAATCAGTCAGGGCTGGAAGGGACCACAAGGATCATCTAGTTCCAACCCCCCTGCCATGGGCAGGGACACCTCACAAGATGCAGAGCTTAAACCACCTCATAGATGCAGAGCTTCCACTCTGATGGACAGAAGAAGTATTACCTGGTATGTTTTCCACTGTAAGCATATTTCTATCTTTGTTCTTCTACTCTCCATAGATGCCAGAATTCCAGAAGAAGACTGTCCATATTAAGGACCCAGGGAGAGTAGAGGAGATTATTTGTGGCCTCATCAAAGGTGGAGCTGCCAAACTTCAGGTAAAGACAGCAGAAGGTATAACCAGTTTGGAGTGAAATCAATCAGGTGCCTGTTGCTCTAGACCAAAACATGCTAAGTGTGTGTTTACATGTTCCACAAGTCAGCCTTCAAGAAACCTGCAGAACTTAGACATCTGTTAACCTCTTTTAACAGCCCTTGTTGGTTCAACTGTGATTCAGCCAGACAGGAGGTAAATAAATGATACAGACACAAAAAGTTAGTCATTTCAGGAAATATTCTGACCAAGAGAAAACAAAAAGTTGTTCTTGTGGGATACTGTGAGCTGGCATTGCAGTGGTTGGATATAGCAGGGAGATGATTGCTCTGGCACTTGCTACTCAGTTGCAGCTAGTGGTGATCATTCAGAATTTCTAGCCAGTCTTTTATTTTGTCCCTCCAGTGTTGTAAGACAGCTTTGCTTTTTCTTTCCTTAAATAGATTATTACAGATTTTGATATGACATTAAGTAGATTTTCCTACAATGGAAAAAGATGTCCATCTTGTCATAGTGAGTACTTTTTTTGTTTGCTTTTTGTTGTTGTTAATATGGATTTCTTGGTTCACTCCTTTCAGCTTTTACTAGATTTGAGTTTTCTATCCAATTTATTCCCTGACATGTGAGATTTTACATTGACTTGTTACCTAACCTGTCCATCCTAATGAAGGTCATTCTAGTGACTGTCTGTATGTGGGTTTATGTATTAGTAAGTCAAATCAGATCAGCTGTCATTCACAAGTAAAGCATTTAAGTTCTGAAATGTTAAGATGTGACAGAGCCCTGGAGCAGGCTGCCCAGAGAGGTTGTGAAGCCTCCTTCTCTGGAGGCTTTCAAAACTCACCTGGATGTATTCCTGTGTGACCTGACCTAGGTGTTCTTGCTCTGGCAGGGGGGTTGGACTGGATGATCTCTAGAGGTCCCTTCCAACTCCTAACATTCTGTGATACGGTAGAGTTGACTTTTTTAAGAGCCCATAATAATCCCAAAGCCAAATGATAAACTCCTAAGGATTCTTGACATTTTTATCCTGGAACCATTTAAAACAAACAAAAATAATCCATTTACTAATTAACTGGGTATCCTAAACCACACAGATACCTCATGAAACAGTAAAAACTCCAGAAACAGATAAG
This sequence comes from Dryobates pubescens, assembly GCF_014839835.1. Taxonomy (NCBI): domain Eukaryota; kingdom Metazoa; phylum Chordata; class Aves; order Piciformes; family Picidae; genus Dryobates; species Dryobates pubescens. The sequence goes on along the minus strand of NC_071649.1, from coordinate 576,916 downwards.
AGAGCTTGTAACTGACCTTTTAATTCAGAGGTGAGGGGAAGGACATCTTCATCCTTATGAAGAAAAATGTGCCTTTTACTGGTTGCTGGAAAGGAAAGTGGTATGTAATCATCATCATCATCATCCATGCCACTGACAGTCTTGTAGAACAAAGTACAAGAAAGAGACCAATTTGTTTGACTTTTCTTTTTGTTTTCACCCCCAGACATCATTGATAACTCTAAGCTCATCACAGAGGAATGTCAAAAGAAGGTAAAGAGAAAACCTCCTAAATGTTGTGGTGGTGTACTGACAGCTGGCACTGTTCCCTGCCTGTACTCTCTGTTGAATTAGGCAGCACAACAAGGGATGCTTTCCAACCCTTAAAGCTCTCTGAGCTTTCTCACTGACTGCAAGATATCCCATCACTGGGAGGGAAGAGAAGTGTTTGTGGTCTTGAGGTCAGCACCTAGTTCAGTTTAACATCATCCACTTTTTCCCTTCATAAATAAATGTAGAAGCTAACCCTTTGTTCCAAGAGCATTTCAGATTCCGTTTGAGCTAAATGATGTCATCAGAAGGGAAAAAAAAAGTCCTGTTGATTGGTTAGGTCAAATAGTGAATGTTACTTTAAAAGGAAAAAAAAACCACATTCAACATCTGTGGGGTTTTGTTTTTCTTCCCTTCAGTTACTGCAGCTGAAAGAAACCTATTATGCTATTGAAATTGATCCAGCTCTCACTATTGAAGAAAAATACCCATACATGGTAGAATGGTAAGAGCCACCTCCCATCTTCTAATTGTACTAAGAGGAGATTTAATAAGGTTTTTAAAGCAAAGTAATTGCAGTCATGAGCTTTTAGGCAAAGCATCAACTGAGTGAATCTCTCAGAACCTTGTGCAACAACGAGTTTTGCTTTGCTCCTAACTTAAAAGGAGCACAAGTTAACCACCCAGGATGCTTTGAGATTTAATGAAAGAGGAACAAGTTGGTTTTGAGCCTCTTTGTTTCTATTCTAGGTACAATAAATCTCATGCACTGCTCATTGAGCAAGGCCTACAAAAGGAGAAGTTTGCAGAAATTGTGAGGGAATCTGATGTCATGCTGAAGTAAGTTCCTTTGGATGTGAATGAGCCTGGTTCAGAGTGGTTTCGGTAGGTTCTTGCTGGTTGCTGCAGACAGTGGGAGGAGGAAAAAAAAACCTAATAACTCCCCACATTTCTGAGACTGTGACACTTGAATCTTGGAACATAGTGAGCAATTTGGGCTCCCACAATCTTTGTTTTGTGGTAATCATAGAATGACCCAAGAGATCATCTGCTTCAACCTCCCTGCCATGGGCAGGGACACATCTCAACTAGCCTCAGCTGCTCAAGGCCTCATCCAACCTGGCCTTCAACAAATTCTTTACAGAGAGAGATTGGCCATTGGAATGTGCTGCCCAGGGAGGTGGTGGAGTCACCATCACTGGAGGTGTTTAAGAGACTGGATGAGGCACTTGGTGCCATGGTTTAGTTGATTAGATGGTGTTGGGTGATAGGCTGGACTCGATGATCTCGAAGGTCCTTTCCAACCTGGTTAATTCTGTTCTATTCTGTCCTCAGGGAGGAGGCAGCCACAACCTCCCTGGGCAGCCTATTCCAGAGTCTCACCACCCTCCTACTGAAGAAAAACTTCCTCAGCCCCAGTCTAACCCTGCCCTCCTTTAGCTTCCAACCATTCCCCCTTCTCCTGTCTCTAAACACCCTCAGGAAAAATCCCTCTGCAGCCTTCCTGTAGGATCCTTTCAGGTATTGGAAAGCAGCTCTAAGGTCTCCTTGGAGTGTTCTCTTCTCCAGGCTGAACAACCCCAGCTCCCTCAGCCTATCCTCATAGCAGAGGTGTTGCAGCCCTTGGATCATCTTTGTGGCCCTCCTATAAACCCTATAAAAAGTCAAATCTTTAAGCAAGAAAGATCTAAAGGAGAGGTACAGCCTGGTAGAAGCTAGAGCTCTACTGTTGCTTACTTGTTCTGGGAGAGGGATGTGGGTTTAAAACTTTAAAACACAATTAGATGGTTGGGGGGGCGGGAATTATACAAACCAAGAGCAAATAGCTTGGTGCAACAATTTCCTGCTAAAACTACATGCCTTGGGTTGGGTAGGTGATGTTCTTGCTAACCTGAAAAGGTGAGGGAGAAGAAATAAAGTGAAATGCTCAGGGAAAAACCTTTTCTAAAGGTGATTTGTTGTCTTCTGAAGCTGGGATTCCTCTTGACTTTCTTTACCTGAGACTTGATTTGTATTTTCTTTCTGTGTTGCAGAGAAGGATATGAGAACTTCTTTGATAAGCTCAGTGAACATAATATTCCTGTGTTCATATTTTCTGCTGGAATTGGAGACATCCTTGAGGAAGTTATCCACCAGGCTGGAGTCTACCATTCTAATGTCAAAGTGGTTTCCAATTTCATGGATTTTGATGAAAATGTATGTATGAAATACCAGAGCCTTGCCAGACATGACTGGTTGTGGTATTGAGTAGCTATTGGTGTCCAAGCTGAGCAGTTCAATGCAACAGGAGGAGAAAGTTCTTCCCAGAAAGAGTAATTTGCCATTGGAATATGCTGCCCAGGGAGGTGGTGGAGTCAATGTCCCTGCAGGTGTCCAAAAAAAGGATTGGATGTGGCACTTGGAGCCATGGTTTAGTTGTCAGGAGGTGTTAGATATCAGGTTGGACTTGATGATCTCTGAAGTCTTTTCCAACCTTACTGATTCTATGAACAGATACAGCCACCCAGAAACCTAGAACTGCATACTTGGCACTGTCTCAGGCAAAACACAAGCAGAGGCTAACAGCTCAAACACTGCTGCCATGCTGGGACTAAGATACAATGCAATTTCAGATTGCGTTGGGTTGGAAAGGACCCTCAAAAGTCACCTTGTCCATCCCCACCACCACTACACACAGAGTCAGCAGGCACACCACTAACTAGATCAGGCTGCCCAGGGCCACGTGGAGTCTGATCTTGAATGTCTCTACCTCACACTCAGCCCAGTACATCATTACTGCTGCCCAAGGCAGTAGGAATCACTGCCTAGCTGTAGCAATGCTGTTGCAGTCATCACCTTATTTAACAGTCAGTTCTCTTGTGCATCATCAGAGATGTCAGAGGTCAGTGTTAGTTCAACAGTAGCATCACCTAGGGCATTCCAACCTCTCTTGAACTGTTACAAAGCTTGGGTGGCACTGGAAGTAACTGCAGTGGGTTTATGTTTGTTTGTTTTTTTCTAACAGGGAATATTAAAAGGATTTAAAGGAGAATTGATTCATGTTTACAACAAACATGATGGTGCCTTGAAGAACACAGAGTACTTCAAACAGCTGAAAGATAACAGCAATATCATACTGCTGGGCGACTCTCAGGGAGACCTGAGCATGGCAGATGGAGTAGCAAACGTTGAGCACATTCTGAAGATTGGCTATCTCAATGACAAGGTAAAGGAGCTCCATGTAATCTTGTGAACTTGGGAGTCAAACACTGAGCGGTATGGACAGGTCCACCATAATAAGCTCCAGATAACAAACCAAGTGTTTGGCCCTGCATTTGCTTTGAGATTTCAAGTGTTTTTCCTGGATTTCTCACCTTTCTCAAGCCCATAAGCTACAAAACCACAGATGGAAATTCACAGATTTATAGTATGGTTTGGGTTGGAAGGGACCTCCAAAGGTCATCTGGTCCAACCCCCTCTGCAGTCAGCAGGGACATCCTCAACTGGATCAGGTTGCTCAGAACCTTGTCAAGCCTCACTTGGAGTATCTCCAGGGAAGGGGCCTCAACCACCTCCCTGGGCAACCTGTTCCAGTACCCTCATGGTGCAGAACTTGTTCCTAACACCCAACTGAAATCTCCTCTTCTCTAATTTCAAACCATTGCCCTTCATCCTATCCCTACAGGCCTTTGCAGACAGTCCCTCTGCAACCTTCTTGTAGCCCCCTTCAGGTACCGAAAGGCTGCTAGTAGGTCTCCCCAGAGCTTCCCTTCTCCAGGCTGAACACCCCCAGCTCTCTCAGCCTGTCCTCATAGCAGAGGTGTTGCAGCCCTGTGATGATTTTTGTGACCCTCCTGCACCTCCAAATTGCTTTAGTTTTTGTACTGAACTACATCCAAAAAAGGATGAGAAGTAAAACTAATTCTCTTAAATTGCTGTGGCTCCTCCTGCTCCCTTCAGTACTGGATTGGTAATGGAGCAAAATTAGTCTTTCCAATAACCAATTGTTTGAGGCAACACAGAACTGGTTGTTTGCTAACTTATGATGCACATCACTTGCATTCAGGAGAAAGAAAACTGCAGTGTTCTACTTCTCTGTGCCTTTTGGGAAGCTAAGGAAGTGTTTTTCTTCTTCACTATCTAAATGTGCAAGCTCCTGGGGTAAACATGAGGTGCATCCTGAAACACACTCAGGGTTCTGTCAGGCCACTGCCGCTCTGCCATCTCCTAGCAGAGATCCCTATTTGCATGGCTCAGTCCCTGAATCTGGAGCATAGCCTGGGCAGTATTTTAACCACACCAAGTCTTTCAGCAATTAATTCTATAACTCAGTTGGTCTTTCCCTTTCTTCCCTCCTGCCATTAGGTGGATGAGCTTCTGGAAAAGTACATGGACTCTTACGACATTGTCTTGGTGAAAGACGAATCCCTGGAAGTAGCCAACTCCATCCTCCAGAAAATCCTGTGAACTGCAGCCTTGAGACACTCCATTCCTTCCAGGAGGCAACTGGACAGCAGAGCACGTGTTTTGCTATCTTAGATGTGTTCATTACTCATTGACAGAACTGTTTATAACTTAATTTAAATACTTTACCTTCATTTGGGTATTTTTCAAATGCGTACGGGATCCATTGTCAGCTGGAAGCTCCTTTCATTGCTCTTCTGCTCCTCTTTGTTGTCTCACACTCCTGCTATTAACTAGGTTTAAATTGGATTTGTAAATGTGAGAACCTGCTGCTGCTGCTGGGATACTGTGCTTCACTGTCTGGTCAGCAGACATTTCAGAGGAGCAGTTCCAAACCCGTGGGTGTTCTGTAACCCAGAAGATGTAAAGGTTCTGTGAATAAGCAGCATGCACTTTTGTGTTGCCTTTTCTTCTCTCAAAGAAGACACTTCAGTCTCAGCTGGACTTTGAGGGATCTTACCCATCTGCTACAGACTTGCACGGGAGAGTTTCGTACATCTATTTTTTTTTCTTCAGTAAAAACGCTTTCTTCACCCAAATCCAGGCAAAGTGTTGCTTCTTAACTGGCTTTTGTAGCACTGCAAACTATTCCATGTCCTTGCTGTTATTTATATCCTCTGTGGAAGGGGAAGAACATTTTAAGCTACTCTTCCTGAGGTAGAGGCTCTCATCAGGTTGGACTTGATGATCTCTGAGGTCTTTTTCAACCTGGCTGATTCTGTGATCTTTCTAACAACAGATAGTTCCACAAGCTGATCACAGGCACACAGGATGTTAGGGGCTGGAAGGGAGCTCCAGAGACAGAATAGAATAGAATTAACCAGGTTGGAAAAGACCTTTGAGATCATCAAGTCCAAACCCCCCTGCCAGAGCAGGGCCATAGAATCCAGCACAGGTCACACAGGAACACATCCAGGTGGGTTTTGAAAGTCTCCAGAGAAGGAGACTCCACAACCTCTCTGGGCAGCCTGTTCCACTGCTCTGTGACCCTCACAGTGAAGAAGTTCCTCCTCCTGTTGAGGTGGAAGCCCCTGTGTTGTAGTTTCTATCCATTACCCCTTGTATAATACTACACTGCCATAACTTCAGCCCCTTTTCAGGTCTGATTTTGTGTACTGCTACTCCACTTCAAGCCTGCTGCTTCATGGCAAAGCTAGCAATAGCTTGTCTAAAAGAATTGCTCTTGGAATTCTCAGTGAGCTGCTCTGGGTACAAAAAACCAAAACAAAGCTGGATCTTGCTCTTGAATTTCAAAGCTCACTCTGCCGTCTTGCAAAATCTTTTCTTGCTACCAGCCCCATGCCTCAGAAACACCCTGGAACACCCCTGAGGAACTGTAATGCAAGTAGGGGGAATGGCCTCTTTCCATCCACCCTGGGGGCTGTTATCGAAAGTCTGACTCATGGCACCATTTTCTCCAAGTGTTTACATCTGTTATCACAACTTGTGGAACTCTCCCAAGAAGGCAGGATGGGGGTAGTTCCCTGACCCATCTGAAATGAACCATCCTGTGTTCTGGATGCACAGCCTGAGGCAGGTGAGCATCCTCTCACCAGCACACTGCACTGTGCTCTTCCAGCAGGGAACAGCTGAGTACAGGGAGCTTGAAGAAATTCCAGCCTGCATCTGAACAGGCAAAGACTGTTTGAGGGATGGTGTCCTCTTTATACACAACCTACAGGAGAAGCTGTCCAGCGGAGCAGAAAACCCCTTAAGCCACAAGATGACTGAGAATAAGATAAGGGTCTTGGCTGCTCCCCATCTGACAGCCATGACTCAGGCAGCGGCAGCCTGCAGGAGCTGAAAGCACCCTGGCAGTGTCAGTGACAGGAGGAGACAGGAGCAGCAGCTGCCTCAGCCCTGGCCTGCCAAGAGCCTGTCAGCCAAAGCCAGAAGATGGAGAGCCCAAAAGCAGCAGCAAGAGCTGCTGAGTCAGCAGCATCAAGAGAGCTGTTGTCCACCCTCTCATCCACACACCCCCAAAACCAAGCTGGGTGCTGCAGTTGTTTTGTGACTGATGGGAGCAAAGACTGGCAGAGTGGGAAGCACTGCACAGAGAGGGCTGAAGGTGAGCAGGACTACAGAGCTTAGGTTAGCTGAGCTAACATCAAGGTTTTAGGGAGGGCAGGGTTGGCAGGCTTCTTGGTTGTGGTGCTGGTTGTTTCTCATGCAAGCCATCACGCTGGCTCTTTTGTCAGAGGTGCCAAATTAAAGTCCAAAAGGCAAAAGGCCTTGTGAAAAACACCAAGGTGTTTGGATGCACTGCTTACTCAACCAGACCCCAGTTGCAAGAGGCTAATTCCCAGGCATTACTCCCAAAGTTTGCACTGGGACACGATTTTCCATTTACAGGCAGGTTACCTTTGGAATGCAGATAAGAGTTAAAACTGGGAACATGTGGCAAGTGGCCCACAGCCACAGCAGGAGGTATGGCTGCTCTTCACTCTCTGGCTACACCACTACAGACTTCCCTGGCCACACTGGTGAACAGGTAAGGGCAATTCTGCTCTCTCTGGGTAGTGTTTCTGAGAGGCAGGACCAGTGCTTCTCATCCAGCTGGCCTCAGGAGTTCACAAACTCAATGATCCTCTGTCCAGAATTACTGCTCAGGCTCACCCAGACCTTGTAGAGGGATTTATTTACTGTGCAGGTGGTGTGCAGGGGCTGTGCTGAGCTCTGCCAGTCCATGGCAGCACAATTTCACTTCCCAGCCAGTCTACAGGCTGTGGTTTGGTTAACTGGCAGGCAGGCTGCCCTTGCTGTCAGCAGGCTGCCACACAGGGTGAGAAGCAATGGGGAGAGGAGTCGCCGAAAGCACAACTCTGAAGAGAAAGCTGACCCTGAGCTTTCCTAGGAGGGAGGAGCTGATGGCTGCCCCCAGAAAGGAAAGGAACTGACAGGGTCTGTGTCAGTAACCAAACATTCTGGATTTTATGCAGTTTTGGCTTCTGTTGCTTTTAGGCAAAGAAATGCCTGGTATGAAGACAGTGATTGCACCAAGCTTTTCCAGTTACTCTCTGCTTTCCCTCAAAGCTGCCAAAATGGCAGCCCCCAGACCTGGGGGGATGAGGTGAGTAGGCAACAAAAGCTTCCTTCTTGACAGAAAAACACTTCCAAAAGAAGTCCAACTGAGTGCAGGTGGTGCACAGGGCTGCTCCTTGTCCTCCATCTGCCCCAGAGGACAGCTCCGCTGTCCTGCTTTACTCTTCAGGCCACCTCCTGGGAATCATCCAGAACAATCCTCCACACACTGAGATTTTCTCAGATAAAACCATTTGGGACAGCCAGAAGACAGAGCTGGGGTTTGGGGGTACAGAGGAAGGAGATGTTTCCACACTGAGGACTACAGCTGGCAGTGCTCCAATCACAACTTGCTTCCCACCACTCCTTATCTCAGCTCCGTAAGTGTGCAGAGCAATGCATCAGAACTGCAGGGACAAGGGAGCAGGTGCTTCCAAACACAAGGGGGGAGGAAATGCGGTGCACGTCTCCTGGGAAAGCTGGCCCAGGTTGCCCAGAGAGGTGATGGATGCCCCATCCCTGGAACCATTCCAGGGCAGGCTGGACAGAGGTCTGAACAACCTGCTGTAGTTGAAGATGTCCCTGCTCACTGCAACACTAGATAACCTTTAAATGTCTCTTCCAGCCCAAACCTGTCTGATTCAATTTCATTCAGTGAGAGACCTGGAGCCACCAGCCCAGAGAAACATCACCCTCCCAATTGTCACAGCTGATGGCACAGTGGGATGGGTAATTTAAAGAGTTACAGATTCATAGAATGGCTCAGGTTGGAAGGGACCTCAGAGATCATCTACTCCAATCTCTCTGCCATGGGCAGGGACACCTCTCAACTAGACTCAGCTGCTCAAGGCCTCACCCAGCCTGGCTCTTCAACACCCCCAGGGAGGAGGCACCCACAGCCTCCCTGGGCAGCCTATTCCAGAGTCTCAGCAACCTCCTACTGAAGAACTTCCTAAGCTCCAGTCTAACCCTGCTCTCCCTCAGCTTCAAACCATTCCCCCTTGTCCTATTGCTAGACACCCTTAGGAAAAGAACATTTGCTTCAAGTTCTCAACCTATCAAAATACCAGGAGAAAAACAACAACAACAAAAACCCCCACCTTTAACAGCAGTAGTTGATCAACACTTTATTTAAGAAAAAGATCAGTTTCAGACTTTTAATTGTATCAAACTCCAAAAACAAAAGATAAAACCAAAGTATCTCACTGCACTTCCTACCACAACTGTATGAGAAACCACTGCAAAATGTTTCCACATCCAACTGAAGTATTCTACCAGTTCTCATGAAGTTCTCAGGGAGCTTACAACCCACATGTACAGATCAAGAGAAGCAAGAAACTAGGCACAAAGCATAAAAGAAAACATGACTCCCTTCCTTTCTACTTGCCTGTGGCAGTCTCTCTCTCTCCAGGTGTTTGAGCTCTTTCCAGGTAGTGTACTGAGGGGGGCCTCTTTGGTCTGGTTTCTGTGACACAGATTTAAGGGGTGACTGTCTCTGGAGTTCACAATCTGAACAGCACTCCCAGGGCTGATTTTGCACTGAGGGACAGGCTAGAACGTTTGCAGACACACCAGATGGGTCCAAGTCCTTGATTCCATCACTGTCTTCTTGTTTGTTCACCACCCCAGCCTGCTCTGCTGCACAAGTGCTAAGTTATTCACTCCTCAGTCTAACAATTCCCAAAATAGGAGACAGAAGCCCAACACAAAATCAGCTGCATCCAGGAACTGTGACAGTATTTGGAACCCAGCAATGCTAATATTTAAAGTCTAACAAGAAGTTTATAAATAAGGCTGCAACCAGAAAGGTTTGGGAAGCAGGGATTGGAGCACTGTTTCAGGAGGCCAGCAGAAGTCAAAGGGCTGTTAATTAAACACAAGGCAGCTGGGAGCAAAACTTTCTTTTTCCTGAAGTCAGAACCCAGCACATCCATGGCTGCAAATCCAGGCCTGGTTAATTTCATTCACAGCTTATGGAGACCCTGTAATGGCATGGCTATCCTCTGCATGTGCTGCTGGCAAACACTGCTATCAGCGTGCTCAGGAGTGTTCTGAGAGGACCTGGCCTCAATGCCTGACAATTTCTACAAGTTCTTTTCATGGGGAATATTTTCTGCTTCCTCCTGCTACCCAAATCTTTTGAATACAGGAAGGGCTTTTTAAAAGGTTAAAGGTGCATGCTAAGTTTTCTCCCTACCATCCATGCATCCAGCACTCCTCAAAGAGAACTTGCTCAGCCCCAAACCAGCCGGTGTGGTTCTCACAGCAGGCACAGCAGCACACTCTGTCCATCACACCCCCTGCCTGGAGGCACTTAACTCTTGCATTCAAACACACCCAGCAATTCCAGCTGAAAACCTCTGCCTGTTTCACCAGCACACAGGCAGACACGGGCTGGCTGCCCCAGTGCTAAGCTCTCAGAAACATGCTTGCCAAAGCCCCTTTCAGTACACTGCCTTCAGACAGTAGGTCAGCTCAGGACTCTGCTCTTATCTTTACAGTTCATCGTGTTCCTCCTCTTTGGCCTCCTGGTCTTTCAGCTTGAATTCTTCAGCAGTAACTTTACCATTCCCATCTCGGTCTTGATTGGTGAACATGTTTTTGACAATCTTTTCAAAATCAAACCCAGGAGCCAGTTTTCCTTTGCCAGAATCAACTTGAGCTTGAATGTACTCTGAAAACTAAAGAGAGAAGAAAACAGCTCACGATAAAGCAGGCACTTAAACCCAAGCATTTATTTGTTGCTATTTAACATTCTATGACTTAAGTGCAAGCAGAAGTCCAGAAGGGGTTGCTCAGTTCCTAGGTGGACTACTGCTGGCTCAGCAATGGCTCAAGACCTCACCATAACCTTCCAGTGAGCAGACAGTGAGAAGCCTGACACCATGAATTCAGCACTAATTCTGCCTCTCACACTTGTGCCCTAAGTATCTTATGTTGACCAGGGAGACCACAACAGGAAATGACCTCAAGTAGTTTGGCCAATCTTCTGTTTCTTTTTTGTATCTCTGAAGGTCAGTAACCATGTTTTAAATGACATGCTGCCCTCCTGTTACCCTGACAACAAAGACCATTGGGGAAGAAGGGAGGGAGGGAGAGGGGGGAGAAGGGAGGGAGGGAGAGGGGGGAGAAGGGAGGGAGGGAGAGGGGGGAGAAGGGAGGGAGGGAGAGGGGGGAGAAGGGAGGGAGGGAGAGGGGGGAGAAGGGAGGGAGGGAGAGGGGGGAGAAGGGAGGGAGGGAGAGGGGGGAGAAGGGAGGGAGGGAGAGGGGGGAGAAGGGAGGGAGGGAGAGGGGGGAGAAGGGAGGGAGGGAGAGGGGGGAGAAGGGAGGGAGGGAGAGGGGGGAGAAGGGAGGGAGGGAGAGGGGGGAGAAGGGAGGGAGGGAGAGGGGGGAGAAGGGAGGGAGGGAGAGGGGGGTACATTGATAGTGGTAGGATAAACCACTGCAAGTCTTTTCATTGTTTCAGCTTACCTCCTCCAGAAGAACCTCTCCATCATGATTCTGGTCTATTTCTTCAAAAAGATTGGGAGAGACCTCCCCATTCCACACAAACATGTACCCCTCAGGCAAGCCAGACACCAGCTCCAGCAGTTCGATGTCGAAAACTAACACAGCGCTGCCAGGCACTTCTCCTTCTGCACAATAAAGGGCAAAGAAGGGCATTTATCCTCACTTCACCAAAGGGGATGTTCCCTTTCAATCCATAACCACAGTTCTCTGCCTGCTCCAACAGCTGCATCACTGCTGTGATTCCTCAGGACCCCAACTCTACCACATCTTCCTGTTTGCTTCAACAGAAGCGATCAAAACATAAATGAAGTTTTCACAACAAACCTGCACCCCTTTTCCACTTACAAAGGTACCTGGGTACATATCAAACACCAGTGACTGGTCAGTGTTTGCAGTGTTTCAGACCATCTCTATCCAATGTCATCTGAACCATGGCAAAGACCTCTGGCAGGTATTTGACACAGCAGACTTCTTATGGCAGGAGGAAACGTTCTGTCTGTTGTATGTAACTGTGTGATTTCATAGTATCAAGGGTTGCATAGACAATACTCAGCATTTGCTGTGGAAGACAGGGGCAAGTGAAAAGGCTTCTATGTCATGGAATGGCTTAGGTTGGAAGAGACCTTAAGAGATCATCCACTCCAAACCCCCTACCATGGGCAGGGATGCCTCTTAAGCTCCCTAGGCAACCTGTTCTAGAGTCCCATCACCCTTCTACTGAAGGACTTCTTCCTGAGATCCAGTCTCTACTCCCCCTCAGCTTCAAACCATTCCCCCTTGTCCTGTCTCTGGACACCCTCATGAAAAGTCCCTCTGCAGCCTTCCTGAAGGATCCTTCAGGTATTGGAAAGCAGCTCTAAGGTCTCCCTGGAGTCTTCTCTTCTCCAGGCTGAACAACCCCAGCTCCCTCAGCCTGTCCTCACAGCAGAGGTGTTCCAGCCCTTTAATCACCTTTGTGGCCTCCTCTGAACTTGCTCCAACTTGCTGTGCCTTCTTATGCTGGGGACACCAGAACTGGTGTCTCTCAACACAAATTAATTCTCTGTGTTGAATGATAGACTTTATGAAATACAAACTGTTCTGGAGCTGTTGTTCTGGAACATAACTTCTACAACTGTTTGCTGATGATCTTGATCTCCTGACAGACTCCTTCCTTTTGAGGCTCTTCACTCAGAAGCCCAGTAACAAGCACACACACTGGGATATGAAAGGTCTTGTCACTTTTATATTTTCTTTTTATTACTGTTGCTCCTGTCATCAAAAATAGGTAAGCCTCAATGCTCCAGAACAGAGCAAACCTTGAGTCCTGTGTCCAGTTCTGGGCCCCTCAGTTTAGGAAGGATGTTGACTTGCTGGAGCATGTCCAGAGAAGGGCAACAAAGTTGGTGAGGGGTTTGGGACACAAGCCCTATGAGGAGAGGCTGAGGGAGCTGGGGTTGCTTAGCCTGGAGAGGAGAAGACTCAGGGATGACCTTATTGCTCTCTACAACTACCTGAAGGGAGGTTGTAGACAGGCGGATGTTGGTCTCTTCTCCCAGGCAACCAGCACCAGAACAAGGGGACACAGTCTCAGGCTGCACCAGGGGAGGTTTAGGCTGGATGTTAGGAAGAAGTTCTACACAGAGAGAGTGATTGCCCATTGGAATGGACTGCCCAGGGAGGTGGTGAAGTCACCATCACTGGAGGTGTTCAGGAGGAGACTTGATGGGGTGCTTGGTGCCATGGGTTAGTTGTTTAGGTGGGTTGGATTGGTTGATAAGTTGGACACGATGATCTTGAAGGTCTCTTCCAACCTGGTTTATTCTATTCTATTCTATTCTAAACTGCCTTAGATGCATTGGTGTTGAGGTTTCAACAGCAGTGCTGCCCTGCTTCACATCTCACATTCAGTTCCTGTAGTTTCTGCATGTTGAGTTTCCTCTCCCTCTTCTAACCTCTCAGTGCTGAGCAGTCACATTCGCTTTTGTTTCCTGAGTAACATGTGGCATGTCCAAGCCTAAGTACCCAGTTCCCTATCCCAGAGGACAGTGTTTACCCACTCTCTACAACACCAGAGTGCCTGGAGCTTTCCCTTTTGACAAAGCAAGGCTACCAGGGGCCTCTGTTCCCCTTTGTCCTGGGATTGCCTTTGTACTGGCCACAGGAACAGCAGTGGCTTAAAATGCAACACAGACAAGAAGTTCATTTCAATGGGGAACGGGAGGGTCATCTAAAAACACTCCATTCAAGCAGCTAAGAGACATCCTATGTCCTAATGCACAGCAAGCACCAAGCAGGCAGACTTGTGCTTCAGCTACTCAAGGGATGCTCAGTGGATGTGCAGTAGGTCTCACTCACTTACCAACTCCATCTTCTCCGTAACCAAGGTGAGGTGGAATAACAACGGTGCGGCGCTCCCCCACGCACATGTTTTGAAGGCCCATGTCCATCCCCACCACCACCTGTCCGAATCCCAGCACGATGTTGTAGGTCTTGCCAAGGCTGTGTCTAGAGAGAAAGGAGAGAAAAACTTACATAGCCCCTCAAGCACACAACAGAGAATTTCTGTTGCTCCAAACTGCCACAGAAATAGCAGTTTCTGGTTAGTGTCCTGTCTGCATGCCCAATGCAGGGTTCTACCACGCAGTCACCTGAGGTTCTCCTCAAGGTAGCAAGCTACAGCCAACACCAAACACAAGTATCCCTACTGCTGACAAGTCCTCTGGTACTAAGGTTGCAGACTTCTTGAACAAAATCCAATTAAAATCATTAATCCTCTCAATTAAACCCTCAAAGTACTGTATCTCAAGACTAGGGCTTTTACCTTTGACATATTTTTAACTAATGAAGTCAGACTTTTTAGCAGGTGTAAACATTCCAGATGGACATTTGTCCCAGAACTACCAGCCTCTGAAAATCTGGGTGCATTCCCATGGATCAGAATAGAATAGAATTAACCAGGTTGGAAAAGACCTTCGAGATCATCAAGTCCAACCTATCACCCAACACCATCCAATCAACTAAATCGTGGCACCAATCATGGCATCAGCCATCCCTTTGTCCCAGAACTACCAGCCTCTCAAGATCTGGGTGCATTCCCATGGCATCAGCCATCCCTTTGTCCCAGAACTACCAGCCTCTCAAGATCTGGGTGCATTCCCATAGCTCAGCCATCCCTTTGTCCCAGAACTACCAGCCTCTCAAGATCTGGGTGCATTCCCATGGCTCAGCCATCCCTTTGTCCCAGAACTACCAGCCTCTCAAGATCTGGGTGCATTCCCATGGCTCAGCCATCCCTTTGTCCCAGAACTACCAGCCTCTCAAGATCTGGGTGCATTCCCATGGCTCAGCCATCCCTTTGTCCCAGAACTACCAGCCTCTCAAGATCTGGGTGCATTCCCATGACTCAGCCATCCCTTTGTCCCAGAACTACCAGCCTCCCAAGATCTGGGTGCATTCCTATGGCTCAGCCATCCCTTTGTCCCAGAACTACCAGCCTCTCAAGATCTGGGTGCATTCCCATGGCTCAGCCATCCCTTTGTCCCAGAACTACCAGCCTCTCAAGATCTGGGTGCATTCCCATGGCTCAGCCATCCCTTTCAAGAAATCAAGCACTACAATGTGGGAGCCACTTAATCAAGACAGCTTGGGAATATCATTGCTACTTTACTATATTATACCTTGCTGCTGGTAGCCCAGGTCTAAAACGAGAAGTTATCAGGAGTTTAAAGCCCAGAAATTAAACAGCATGTGGCTAGTGCAGTGCTAAAAAGACTTCTCCCTCAGTTTATGTCCCAGCAGCAGGACCCTTTCTTCTGCTGGTCTCCTTTCTTTGGTTATTTGGCTTGGCTCTACCAGTGCAGGATGTGCTTGTAGATTTCTTACTTGGAAAAAGATCAATTCAGTGGCTAGGAGGTCAGCCTTCAAATCAGGAGCCCAAGTTTCATCATCTTTGATTCTCTACAAACTGCTCTGAATAAGAGAGTCTCAACATCCCTTGGGCTCTGCTCCAAAATAGGAATGGAGCATTCCTGCCACATAAGGTGTGTAGAATCCAAACACGTTACCTGCATGCATCCTTGCCTGCAGCATCCCATCATGTGCTCCAATGTAAGGAAGCTTCTCAGCTCTGAAAGCTATTGTGTACACTGGGGAAGCCAGGAGCTGCTTCCTATGTTAATTAGAACCTGTCTGAAAATAGCTTTTCCTTCTTCCCCTCCAAAATTAAAACATTTAGATGACTTGTGCTACCCCAAGAAAGAAGGCAGCAAAAAAAGCTAGCAGCAAACAGTTCTCAATGTGCCAGACTGGAGCAATCTCCTGCTTCCCCCAAGCATGCTGTCAGCAGGAAGAGGAACACAAACATCATCACTGCAGTCAAAGCAAGCCCTCTGATGTTTCTGCATGCTGATCAGCACTTGCTGCAGCACCACAATACAGGAAAACTAGCACCCATGTGTGGTGACCACTTACTACACTCAAACCACCACTGACAGGATTCCAGCAGTGCTCTCAGGAGCACTCAATCAGCACCAAGTGCAAACCCTGCCCAAGAAACTGAATCAGCTTCATAGAATCACAGAATGGCTCAGGTTGGAAGGGACCTCAGAGATCATCTATTCCAACCTCCCCATCATGGGCAAGGACACCTCTCAACTAGACTCAGCTGTTCAAGGCCTCATCCAGCCTGGCCTTGAACACCCCCAGGGAGGAGGTGGAGTCACCATCCCTGGAGGTGTTTAAGCAGCATGTGGACCTGGTGCTTAGGGACATGGTTTTTTATTGACCCTTCAATGCTGGATTGAAGGTTGGACTGGATGATCTTTGAGGTCTCTTCCAACCAGATGATTTCTGTGATTCTGTGAAGCAGCCACAACCACCCTGGGCAGCCCATTCCAGTCTCACCCCACCTCATATGGAAAAACTTCTTCCCCAGCTCCAGTCTAACCCTGCTCTCCCTCAGCTTCAAACCATTCCCCCTTGTCCTGTCTCTAGACATCCTCATGAAAAATCCCTCTCCAGCCTTCCTGTAGGATGCTTTCACCTATTGGAAAGCAGCTCTAAGAGCTCTAAGCTCTGGAGCCTTCTCTTCTCCAGGCTGAACACTCCCAGCTCCCTCAGCCTACCCACATCAGAGGTGCTCCAGCCCTTGGATCATCTTTGTAGCCTCCTCTGGACTCTCTCCAACAGCTGTGTCTTTCCTATGCTGGGGACACAAGAACTGGAGGCAGTATTGGAAGTGGGCATGCTGAGCCCTGTGTCATTCCAGCATGACTGACCAGACACCTGACTTAAGCCACTCAAACACTGCCATGCACACAGCCTGTTCCATCACTCCCCTGTAGTGTTTATGTTCTCCAACACACTCCTACACCCTCCTTGTTCCCAGTTCTTTCACTGTGCTCCGGCAGATGGCCTTTCTCTTTTCCTTCCTCTATATACCTTAGGCAGGGAGGTATAAAAGGAAAAGTAAATCCATTGTACAGAAATAACCACATTTTCACTGCAAAATCCTCTATTCACTGGCAGCCCACTTTGCAGGAATTCCTTCTGCTCTCACAGCTGCTAAGGATATTTCCTTCTTTGGCAGGCTGGACAGATGGGCAGAGTGCAAGGGCAGGAGATTGAACACGTCAAAATGACAGGTTCTACACATTGGCCACAACAACCCCATGCAGAGCTACAGGCTGGGAGCAGAGTGGCTGGAGAGCAGCCAGGCAGAGAGGGACCTGGGAGTGCTAGTCGATAGTAGGATGAACATGAGCCAGCAGTGTGCCCAGGGGGCAAGGAAGGCCAATGGCATCCTGGCCTGCATCAGGAATAGTGTGGCCAGCAGGAGCAGGGAAGTCATTCTGCCTTGGACTCAGCACTGGTTAGGCCACACCTTGAGTCCTGTGTCCAGTTCTGGGCCCCTCGTTTTAGGAAAGATGTTGAGTTGCTGGAAGATGTCCAGAGAAGGGCAACAAAGCTGGGGAGGGGTCTGGAGCACAGCCCTGTGAGGAGAGGCTGAGGGAGCTGGGGTTGCTTAGTCTGGAGAAGAGGAAGCTCAGGGGAGACCTTATTGCTCTCTACAACTACCTGAAAGGAGGTTGTAGCCAGGTGGGGGTTGGTCTCTTCTCCCAGGCAACCAGCACCAGAACAAGAGGACACAGTCTCAAGCTGTGCCAGGGGAGGTTTAGGCTGGATGTTAGGAAGAAATTCTTCCCAGAGAGATTGTCCATTGGAATGTGCTGCCCAGGGAGGTGGTGGAGTCACCATCACTGAAGGTGTTTAAAAAGAGACTTAATGAGGCTCTAGGTGCCATGGTTTAGTTAGTCATGAGGTGTTGGGTGATAGGTTGGACTCGATCTCAAAGGTCTTTTCCAACCTGGTTAATTCTGTATTCTGTAAGGCTCTGAGCAACCTGATCTGGTGAAGGATGTGCCTGCTGACTGCAGAAGGGTTGGACTAGATGACCTCTGGAGGTCCCTTCCAACCCAAACTACTCCCTGCCTGTTCAGCAGGCGATGTACTTACGTCGAGTCCAGCAGGGTACCATCCAGGAGCGAGGCGTTGTAGTGGTACTTCAGGTAGTCTCCCTTCTTACTCAGCACAGTGCAGTTGGAAGGTTTGTAGTTAACAGTAATGCTGACTGAATCTGAGGGGTTGTGGAAGTCAACCACATGGATGTCAAAGACCAGCACTGCAGATCCTGGAATCTTCCCTAAAAAGGAAGCAAATTAGGCAAGTCAAGAAAGAAAGGGTCCTCAGGCAGGCTTCTGATGACCACATACTGCACTCTCTAGGAGTAGGTATTGCCACTGTGTCTGCTACTGAGTCACTTTGCTCTCTTCATTCAGAATTAAAGGATTACATCTCCTCTGTATTCATCAGATGCAAGCTGCATTTTATCTAGGAAAGAAAAGCAGTGGAAAGGCACTCAGCTTGCACTCAATCCAAGAGTGAAGGGGAAAGTTTGCATGACTGAGAATCTGAAAATGATGCAGCAGTGAAGCAACAACCATAGATTTCCTGTGACCACCCTAAATAACTCCTCTGTGTTGCAGGTACCACTTCATTACTGACCATCAAAATTCATGTAGGGCCTCTCATGCACAAGGAATGGCATTGTGTCTAAAAGGTTACATTCCCTTAAAACATCCTGGTAGCAACTTCTTCCTCTCCTCAGGACAATGTGCAACTGCATTACCAGGAATGAGACACATCCAGATCCAGGAATGGGATTTGTTGATAGAGGAGTCTAATTCCCAGATCCACAGCAGACAACTTGCATTCTTACAAGAGAGGCTTTACTTCCAAGTCCCCTTTGGCAAATAAGGAGCCAGGAGGTACCTTTTGAAACTCTAGCCATAAAAGTGGGATCAGCTAGAAGGGTTCTCATATTCAGCCCCTCACAGCAATCTTTCAGGTGCTAACAAGCTTTCCCAAAGGAATGTTAATTGTATGTTATACATACACTGACACTGTGCTGTTACATGCATCCACTGCTTACACAGGCAGCTTAGGAGTCCACAAAACCTGTGGCTGTGGAAAGAACAGGACAGAAAACTTAACATGATTAATTCCTTTAGCATACAGAGCTGGTTAGACACACAGGAAGGAAGACCTAACACTGCCAGAGCTCCTGGCATCCAGCTACCAGTCTGTCTGAAACAGTGATTATCCAAATGAGTTCAGGTCACCAAGCAGCAGTCTGCCCGAAACACTAATTATCCAAATAATTTCAGGTCACTGATTACATAGGACATTGGTCTGAGTTCTCCTTGTCCCACCTATTCAGCTGATTAGAATCATTTTGCAACTAGTGGGTGTAATCCTGTCAGCTGCATGCCCATAAAATTATGAACTAATCCTCAAGCTTTTCAAGTGCCCCCCGGAATGACACCAGGCACAGAGGCACTAAACAACAGTGCACTACAGAATCACAGAATGTTAGGTGTTGGAAGGGACCTCAAAAGATCATCTAATCCAATCCCCCTGCCAGAGCAGGATCACCTAGAGCAGATCACACAGGAACATATAGAATAGAAGAAGAACAGAATAAGAACAGAATTAACCAGGTTGGAAAAGACCTTTGAGATCATCAAGTCCACCCTATCATCCAACACCATCTAATCAACTAAACCATGGCACCAAGCACCCCATCCACTCTCTTCCTAAACACCTCCAGTGATGGTGATAGGTAGGTTAGGATAGGCTATCCAGGCAGGTTTTGAGTATCTCCAGAGAGGGAGACTCCACAACCCCCCTGGGCAGCCTGTTCCATTCATTATGGAAGACTTGAACGAGAAGCCGAGCTCACCTCTTCCTTCTTCTCCATATCCAAGATGAGGAGGGATTATTATCCTTCTTTTCTCCCCAGTGCATACACCTAGCAGACCTTCATCCATTCCAGCAATGACATAGCCTTTGCCCACATAGGTGTCGTAGGTGCGGTTCCGTGAGTAGCTGTGGGGAACATCTGCATTTTAGCAACGTCAGGTGTGCTGCAGAAAACACAGAGCCCTGCAGGAGGTCTGCAGCACAACTCTTACACCAGTCAGCACCAAACACACAGACATTAACCAGCACCAGAGAGGCACGAGGCAGTCACCACGCTCAATGAATCTAGGCCACCAAAGTTTCATCAGCAGGCACCATCTATTCGCCAGCACTGGCTAGGGAACAGCTTCTTTGCAAATCCGTTTCTTCTACACTTGGGAAGAAAAAGCTCACCTATGTATTTTAGACTAAACAGAAAAGATGGGGTGATAAGCAACTGGGGGGGGGAAATGGTTTCTCCTTTATGCTTTCCTCTGTCCTGAACTCTACTTCAGTGTTTATCAGCTGGATATGGTTTACATTCATGAGACACCCTTCAGACTATCATTCCACAGCTATGTATTCAATGACTACAAGGAGGAGCTGAGACCTATAGGTTCCCCTGGGATGCAGAGCATTCAAATGAGTCATGACAACAACACAGAGTCAATATTCTCCGTCCCTTCCAAACCAGACAAATCTCTTGTACATGGGCTGCAGGATCTGCTCCAACAATACAATACAAGAAGCCCACAGCAACGGACTGTGTTTATTACAAGGAGGTCTCTGCCTTCTGCCTTTCTTCAAGGCATGCTACACAAAGGCACAAAGGTTTTATTTCATCTTTACAAGGTAACTCTGGCAAAGAGCAAGACCAGTACAGACCCTGATACACTTCAGAGGTTTATTCAACTGCTCTAAGTCCAGACAGCCCTGCCCACAGGCAGCTCTGCAGCTGAATATTGCAGGGGGGGTTAGAAATGAAGGAAAATATCTTTAGAGATCTTGACCCCAGACAATCAGTGCTTTTGGCATGCTCCCTGTGTGACTCTTTTCCCAGGACAACTCCAAGGCTTTCAATAACTGTTAGCTGACCTATTTCTTCATAGATACTTGTTAGATATTGTCCTTTCTTGTTGATTCTGCTGGAAGACAGGACGTGACCCTCTAAGAAAGAAGCCCTCGAACAACTGCCAGCACTTCAGAATGCTGCAGAGGCTGCTGTCTACAAAGCCATTATTACTATTTAGTAACAACAACCCTAACACAAACACCACAGCCATTTTCAAAAACTGTCTAATTACTACAGACCACAACAATTTACATCTCCACAAAGAGAGGTTCTGGGCAGATACCCTCTGGAGAAGCTTAAAGTTCTTCACTTAGAAGTCCTCATAAGCTGTAAGCTGAGGTCTGCAGTGATAGCTGCTGATCTGGTCTCTGGCTTTCTATCCTCCCACCAAGCCAGGCAGCTGAATGGGGAGGTCAAGGTTGATTCTGAACCTTACCACACCTCAAATTCCATTACATGAGATATACAACTCCCTGACTCCTCCTCATGGGAAGCAGCACACATGGCATACTACACAGCTTTTGTTGACAAACTGATCCTCAGCTTCAGCTTACAGCACCTGTAGTGGTAGTAAACATTGTTCCATGAGTTTGTTTCATAAAGCACTTTACAGAGGCTCTTTTTCAACTCTTTTTAGCTACTTGTACCAGCTGTTCTGAAAACTGGAGTGGGAACAAGTTCAGAATCACTCAATAAAGAGCAAACAAAAGTGACAGAAAGCTACAAAGGCACTATTCATCATATCAATCTGCATGTGAGGCTCATGAGTCCTTTTTCACAGAAACCCTGTTGTTGAATTCTGTCCTGAAAGACATAAGCCTTCATAATGCACTGTTTTCAAGTATTGATGGAAAGACTGGCTTGAGGTTAACTTCACACCAGCCACTAGCAGGCTGACTCACAATTCTCAGGACACAAAATGTTTATTTTCTCTCTCTCTTCAGCAGTACTACCTATCTGGCAGACAAACTCTATGGCACAAAAAGACTCCAGACACACCTGTCTAAAGCACACACAGCTTCACCAGGTGGATCACCACCCCTAGAGGGCATCGGTGGTACTGTCATCATACAAAAGAGGTCTTTGGCTTCCTTCCCGTAAGTGAAAAGGTTTTTGTGAGGTGTTATTTTTCAAGAAGGAAAGACTCCAACTCCACACAAACACTTCAAAAGGGAAGGAAACACAAAATCTTCTATATCTGTTATGGAGAAGTGAAGCTGGAAATGGGATCTGTGGGGCTGCATGGGTTGGTTACCTGGAATCAAACAGAGTGCCATCCAGCAGCGTGCCATTGTAATGGTAGCGGACGAAGTCTCCTGCCTGGCTTCTCCGCTCACAAGATTCAGGCACATGCTGGTTCTCAATTGCAATCCCATCTTTGGGGTTATGGAGATCTAGCAGAGCCACATCAAAGACCAGGGAAGCTTGGCCAGGGATCTCCTTACCTACAAAAGTGTTACAGTAGAAAATTACAGTATCACAGAAACATTCAGGTTGGAAGAGACCCTCAGCATCACCAAGTCCAACCCAGAACCCTACCCTACAAGGGTCACCCCTAAACCATATCCCCAAGCACCACATCCAAACCACCTTTAAATTCACCCAGGGGTGGTGACTCAACCACCTCCCCGGGCAGCTCATTCACAGTATCACAGTATAACTAAGGTTGGAAGAGACCCCAAAGATCATCGAGTCCAACCTGTCTCCACAGACCTCATGACTAGACCATGGCACCAAGTGCCACGTCCAATCTCCTCTTGAACATCTCCAGGGACGGCAACTCCACCACCTCCCTGGGCAGCACATTCCAATGACAAACAACTCGCTCAGTGAAGAACTTTCTCCTCACTTCAAGTCTAAACCTCCCCTGGTGCAGCTTGGAGACTATGTCACCTTGTTCTGGTGCTGCTTGCCTGGGAGAAGAGACCAACCCCTTCCTGGCTACAACCTCCCTTCAGGTAGTGGTAGAGGGCAATGAGGTCACCCCTGAGCCTCCTCTTCTCCAGGCTAAACAATCCCAGCTCCCTCAGTCTCTCCTCATAGGGCTTGTGCTCAAGGCCTCTCCCCAGCCTTGTTGCCCTTCTCTGGACATGTTCAAGTGTCTTAATGTCCTTCTTAAACTGAGGGGCCCAGAACTGGACACAGGACTCAAGGTACTCAATGCAGAATACAGGGGCACAATGACCTCCCTGCTCCTGCTGGCCACACTATTCCTAATGCAAGCCAGAAAAGAATTTCTTATGGCTTCCTGTTTGGGAAGGCCTTTCAGAGATGCTCATAGTCCAAAGGTGTGATGCAAAGAACCAGAGGGATCCAGGCAGCGCTTCCAATCCCTGAGCACTCTTGCAAGGAAAAAGAATTTTCCTACTGTCCAGTCTAAACCTAGCCAGTCACAGCTTGAGGCTGTTCCCTCTTGTTCTATCGCTAATTACCTGTGAGATAATCACAGAATCAATAAGGTTGGAAAAGACCTCAAAGATCAAGTCCAACCTGTCAATAATTAGCGATTATCTGTCTGAAACAGGCGTCAGTGCTGCCCATACACTTCCAATACACAAAGCACTGATTTGCTTTAAAATACAAATTATTTCAACAGCTTCCTCCACCTCTCCCAGGAATCATTTGTACCATCTCCTTCTTCTCCATAAGCCAGGAAAGGCGGTATCGTGATGATGCGCTTCTCTCCGACGCACATCCCCAGGAGCCCCTGGTCCATGCCGGGAATCAGCCAGCCGATTCCCACGTAGGTATCGTACGTTCGCATCCGGTTATGGCTGCAAGCCAGGGAACGACACAGGAACAAACAAACAACGTGAAAAGTTACAGAGCAAAAATGTTAGCAAAAAAAGAACGCAGGCAGGGGCCAGAGAGAGAGAGGAAGCAGGCAGGCAGGCAGGGGGGCCAAAGAGAGAGAGGAAGCAGGCAGGCAGGCAGGGGGGCCAAAGAGAGAGAGGAAGCAGGCAGGCGGGGGGGCCAAAGAGAGAGAGGAAGCAGGCAGGCAGGGGGGGCCAAAGAGAGAGAGGAAGCAGGCAGGCAGGCAGGGGGGCCAAAGAGAGAGAGGAAGCAGGCAGGCAGGTGGGGGGCCAAAGAGAGAGAGGAAGCAGGCAGGCAGGTGGGGGGGCCAAAGAGAGAGAGGAAGCAGGCAGGCAAGCGGGGGGGCCAAAGAGAGAGAGGAAGCAGGCAGGCAGGCGGGGGGGCCAAAGAGAGAGAGGAAGCAGGCAGGCAGGCAGGCGGGGGGGCCAAAGAGAGAGAGGAAGCAGGCAGGCAAGCGGGGGGGCCAAAGAGAGAGAGGAAGCAGGCAGGCAGGCGGGGGGGCCAAAGAGAGAGAGGAAGCAGGCAGGCAGGCAGGCGGGGGGGCCAAAGAGAGAGAGGAAGCAGGCAGGCAGGCGGGGGGGCCAAAGAGAGAGAGGAAGCAGGCAGGCAAGCGGGGGGGCCAAAGAGAGAGAGGAAGCAGGCAGGCAGGCAGGGGGGCCAAAGAGAGAGAGGAAGCAGGCAGGCAGGCAGGGGGGCCAAAGAGAGAGAGGAAGCAGGCAGGCAGGCAGGGGGGCCAAAGAGAGAGAGGAAGCAGGCAAGCAGGCAGGGGGGCCAAAGAGAGAGAGGAAGCAGGCAAGCAGGCAGGGGGGCCAAAGAGAGAGAGGAAGCAGGCAGGCAAGCGGGGGGGCCAAAGAGAGAGAGGAAGCAGGCAGGCAGGCGGGGGGGCCAAAGAGAGAGAGGAAGCAGGCAAGCAGGCAGGGGGGCCAAAGAGAGAGAGGAAGCAGGCAGGCAAGCGGGGGGGCCAAAGAGAGAGAGGAAGCAGGCAGGCAAGCGGGGGGGCCAAAGAGAGAGAGGAAGCAGGCAGGCAAGCGGGGGGGCCAAAGAGAGAGAGGAAGCAGGCAGGCAGGCAGGGGGGCCAAAGAGAGAGAGGAAGCAGGCAGGCAAGCGGGGGGGCCAAAGAGAGAGAGGAAGCAGGCAGGCAGGCGGGGGGGCCAAAGAGAGAGAGGAAGCAGGCAGGCAGGCGGGGGGGCCAAAGAGAGAGAGGAAGCAGGCAGGCAGGCGGGGGGGCCAAAGAGAGAGAGGAAGCAGGCAGGCAGAGGGCAAAAGGAAGTAAAAGATAAAAAAGAATAAAACAAAAAAAGAAATAACAGAAAAAAGACAAGATGAGAACACAGCTAAACATCAGCCAGCCAGAGGAGAGAACAATATTACCTATGAAAGCCACATGCACAATACGATGCTTGCTGCTCCAGAACTAGCACTCCTTGATTTACCAGGGGCTGGCTGGGCAGCGTTTCTCTGAGGGCTCAGCTATTTCAGGCCCCTAACAGAGGGTTTGAGAAGTAGCTCACACACAGAATGGCAGCTGGTATTAATGCATCATTTTCCAGCAAACTTTAATGAAGCACCCAGGATTTAAACTTCAAATCTCAGCCTGGAGGTGTTAGCAGCTGAATTTCATCCCAAACTCTGCTTGTATCTATGATGAAGAGTTATGCTGCAGTGGTGGTAGGAACTATTAGCTGACTGCAGCAAAGAGCAATACAGGCACAGGGAATGACATTTTGGAACAAGAAAGGGTCTGGGCTGGTAATGCTCAGCCAGGAATACTGTCCTGTCTCATTGGTTTGAGTCAGCACTGCTGTCCCATAATCCCTCAATAAATTCCTGACACTCACATGATGCTGTCTCTCATTTCTTGTCTTCCTGAGCAACTATCATTAATTGTTACACGGGTATACACCAGTGCAGGGGAGGAAGTGATGGTTTGGAGTGACACTGAATAGCTAATAAAACAGACAGAGAGACACAAGGCAGCTGCATACCTTGAATCAAAGAGGGTCCCATCTAAGAAGGTGCCGTTGTAATGGTACCGCACAAAGTCAGACACCTGGACTGTCCGAGGGCATTGCTCAGGTCTGAAGTAAGTCTGAACCTGCACCTGGTCCTCTGAGTTCCAGAGATCAATCAGAAGCACATCGAAATGGAGCACAGCATTTGGAGGTATCACACCAGCTGCAAAATCAAAACCATCACAGGCTTATTTCCACTTTCTACAGGACATCAGCAAACAAGGGAGCCAACTACACGGTCCCTAAAGAAAATCCACGACGTAGGATCTACTCCTGTCTGTGTCTGTATCCCCCTGACCCCTCGCAGCTACAAAACTAGGGAAATCTGGCAACATGAATTGTTAACTGTATCCACCCTGCAAACTGCTGCCTCTGAGCCTGCAGAGCAAAGCTGCTTTTGGCACTGCCATACTTAGTGCAGCAGTGCTATGCCAAGACACTGTAAGTATTTAACAGTGAGGTAGACATCAATAACTAACTTGAGTAGAAAAGTTTCTTTTCTTCATGTCCTCTACAATCAGCAGCTCTTCCTTGCATATGCAGAGGCAGCCTGGAGTCCTGAGCTAGGCTGTAGGTTTAACGAACACCCCTGAGCAGGGTGGAACCTCTCAGAAATTCATGGAATCCTAAGATAGCTCAGTTTGGAAAAGACCCTTAGAGGTCATCTACTCCAACCAACTTGCCATGGGCAGGGACACCTCTCAGCTAGACTCAGCTGCTCAAGGCCTCATACAACCTGGCCTTCAGCACCCTCAGGAAGGAGGCATCCACAACCTCCTTGGGCAGCCTATTCCAGAGTCTCACCACCCTCCTGCTGAAGAACTTCTCCCTTAAGCTCCAGTCTAACCCTGCTCTCCCTCAGCTTCAAACCATTCCCCTGTGTCCTACTGCTGAACACACAAAAAGTCCCTCTGCATCCTTCCTGTAGGCTCCCTTCAGGGACTGGAAGGCAGCTAAGCTGTCCCCCCACAGAGTCTTCTCTTCTCCAGGCTGAACACCCCCAGCTCCCTCAGCCTATCCTCACAGCCCTGGGATCATCTTTGTGGCCCTCCCCTGACCTTGCTCCAACAGCTCTGTGTCCTTCTTGGAAACACACAGACTTGCAATCTCTACCCTTGTCTTCTGTGAGTCCAGTTCCCCTGGCCCCTGCTGAACCCTTGCAGAGGCAGCTCCTGGCTGGCCCCACGCTGCACTTACAGACGCCCTCGGTGCCATAGGCCAGCCGGGGGGGAATCTTGACGAAGCGCCGCTCGTTCACACACATCCCGACCAGGGCCTTGTCCATCCCAGCAATCAGCTGCCCTTTTCCCACAAACACGTTGAATGTGGATCCCCTGTCATAGCTAAAGGAGACAGAGCAGGTAAAGAAGGTTAGCAGTTCATCTACACACCACTCTGCTGGGATTTGGAGAGTTTAACTGTAATTACGTTTGGAAAAGAGGAGGCCGAGAGGAGACCTCATTGCTGTCTGCAACTACCTGAAAGGACATTGTGGAGAGGCTGCTGCTGGTCTCTTCTCCCAGGTAGTTAGTGATAGAAAAGAAGGAATTGCCTCAAGCTGTGACTGGGTAGGTTTAGACTGGACAGTAGGAAACATTTTTTTCCCTCCCTGAGCTGCCCAGGGAGGTGGCTGAGTCACCAACCCAGGGTGTGTTTACAGGTGGTTTGGATGTGGTGCTTGTGGATACGGTTTAGGGGTGAGCGCTGTAGAGTTCTGGGTTGTGCTTGGTGATCCTGAGGGTCTCTTCCAACCTGAATGTTTCTGTGAGTCTGTGGTTTGCCCACCTCTTGCCCGATGAGTGCAATTTTATCATGAGACAGTTGCTAAAGTGAGGGGACAAATCTAAGTGTTTCAGAGGTTTCATCCCAGCTCGCCTTCCGGTCACTGCAGCCCATCTAGCTGAAACTAACTAGATGGTGAGCTGCTAGAACTCTAGCAGCATGTGATATACACTGCAGGCACCCAAAGCCTGTAGCTACAAATTGATTACTTACACACCAACACTGTAAGTACTGGAAAATAATGGATGAGGAAAAAAAGAGGACAACCATTAGAAGATATGAAAGGATGGCTGCTCCCACAGCAGGAGCTCAGCAATTTGATTTTGATGACAAAAGCCTAAAAAATACTACACAAGCTCAGTAAGCTTTACAACGTGAGACATCATGGCTGGGGACCCTCTGCAGGAGAAGAGGAAAGGGGAAAAGACACCTTTCCTGAGTAAGTGGGGTGAGATTTGCCAGTTGGTTATTTATTTTCTCCAGCTGGTCACTTATTTTCTCCTCCACGTGCCCAACTCCCACGTCATTAAGACTCGAACAGCAAAAAGCAGGCACGTGCATCGAACACTGAGTTTGCCAGACCAAGAAGCAACTGCTTCAGCCAAACGATCTCCCACTGTGGTCATGTGAAAGGGAAAAGAAATGCAGCTTAGATGATTCCAGGTTTCCCAGACAGGCTGGAGAACAGCACTGTTACTCCAGCAGAACACCAACAGTGGCTTATATGGTTAGTCTGATCACCATACAGCTAGCTGCACAGTGACCCCACTCCGCTGCGCCTGAATTTCTGCCCTTCCATTTTTTGAAGCAATGGACAAATCGTAGAATCAACAAGGTTGGAAAAGACCTCAGAGATCATCAAGTCCAACCTATCACCCAACACCTCATGACTAACTAAACCATGGCTCCATGTGCCACATCCAATCCTTTCTTGAACACCTCCAGGGACAGAGCAGGAAGCACACAGGCAGCAGGAAGCACTTCCGAAGCTTCATGCCTATTTTCAAGCTTTTACTGCTTCCCATTTTCTCAAATTGCTTTCCAAATCCAGAGGACTCTCTCCATTTTTTTTCCACAGATAAAAGGCAGCCCTATTAAAACAAGTTAAAAAAAAAAGAAAAGGCTTGTGCCTCTGCCTGCTGAAATATTCTGGAAAGCAGCCGGGAGCTAGAGATCACTAGGGAAATGATGTCAAACTTTCCTTCAAAGGCTGTACACATCACTTCCACAACATACTGAGCCTCCTAACAGTCCCAGAGCCTCAAATCCCTCAAATACTTTACTGAGTGATCTCTGTTTGCTCCATCTTCTGGTTGTTTTGGTTTGTTGGTTTGGTTGGGGTTTTTTTTTCCCCCTCCTGGCAAACATTTCCCCTGAAAGAAACAGCTCTCTATACAGAGCGTTCACTTTCATTGCACAAATATTTCTGCTCCCAGGCAGGGATGGAAAGCATTCCAAGTGGCTCCTGAAAAATTCTATTATCCACACAAAAACATAATTAAGATGTTAAGACTAATAACAGGTACTAAGAAATCCACCCCCCCTCCTCCCCAAATGGTATTTCTCAGCAACTGACAAAGCTTGGCAATACAGCTGGGATGGACTGCAAACAGGAAGAGCTTTATTTCTCTCTTTTTTTTTTCCCCTTTGACAAAAATCAACTTACAATTAAGAAAGCATTGATGCTAGGCAGAGAGCTAAACAAAGCAGGGAGCAGCTCATGCAGCTCTGCAGGACTGACTTTGCAGATTCCTAAGCCAAAGTAGTTTCAGTTACTGGAATTCACCAAATTAACAGCAGATGACTAGGAAGCTAAATTCAAGCTTAAAAAATACAAATCTTTTTATGGACATGGAAATAAAAATCCAAATACCAATGTGGGCAAGGGAGAGAAAGAACCAGCAGGCACATTAGTTAATCTATGTGACATGGTCGTGAGGATGAAGGCTTTATCAGCAGCCTGTTAGCAAGAGCAGCAGCATTACCACCTTCTGCTAGGAAACACAGAAGCAGTCTTTTAAACCTCAAGAACACTCCCAGCACCTGAATCATAAAATCATCAAAGAGTGGAAGGGACCTCAGAAATCATCTCCCCCAACCTCCCCACCATGGGCAGGGACACATCTCAACTAGGCTCTGCTGCTCAAGAGGAGAGGAGAGACTGAGGGAGCTGGGGTTGCTTAGCCTGGAGAAGAGGAGGCTCAGCAGTGACCTTATTGCTCTCTACAACTACCTGAAGGGAGGCTATAGACAGGCAGAGGTTGGTCTCTTCTCCCAGGCAACCAACACCAGAACAAGAGGACACAGTTTCAAGCTGTGCCAGGGGAGGTTTAGGCTGGATGTTAGGAAGAAATTCTTCCCAGCAAGAGAGATTGGCCATTGGAATGTGCTGCCCAGGGAGGTGGGAGAGTCACCATCCCGGGAAGTGTTCAAAAAGGATTGGACGTGGCATGTGAAGCCATGGTTTAGTTGGTCATGAGGTGCTGGGTGATAGCTTGGAGTTGATGATCTCTGAGGTCTTTTCCAACCTTACTGATTCTATGATTGAAATTGAGAGGACTCAAAGACATCAATGCTGTACTGCCCTAACAGCCTGTTCCTCTCCCAAATAAATTCCGAG
This sequence comes from Dryobates pubescens, assembly GCF_014839835.1. Lineage (NCBI taxonomy): Eukaryota > Metazoa > Chordata > Aves > Piciformes > Picidae > Dryobates > Dryobates pubescens. Next base: position 547,113 of record NC_071649.1, on the reverse strand, counting down.
CCAAATCACAAACAAGTTGGAATTAAATGAGAGCCATCCCCCAGGGAAGCCCCTCCTGGTGCCCTGCCTCAGTGCAGAAATCTGCTGGCACAACTCAAGAGCACACGAGCAAGCCTCAGCGTGTGTCTGGAGGAATCAGAAGCACACTGCTGAGCACGTGGCTGGTTTGCCAGTTGTCACAGTTTTGTAATGACAGCCGTGAGGATGGTGCCTTTGTGTATCCTCACATCTGCAGCTAAGGCTTCTTCTCCAGAACTGTCACTTGCCAACTAATTCACTGCCCTTGCTGTGCCTCTTTGTGAGGTTGCACCAGTGCCAGCTGAAAGGCCAAGAGCAAGCCAGGCTTTTTCCAGAGTAACGCTGGTGAAGTGGCACTGCTGGCATACTCCAGTACAGTCAGCTCCAGAGGAAGTGCTGAGCTGACTCTGAAGGACAGCTATTGCCCTAAGGCTGCAGATTTTCCTTGAAACACAAGGGAGATTACTGGGATTACTGAAAATACATTTTGGTTTTTCTTTCCGAGTAATACTTTGATCAGTGGCAGTGAATGAAGCAAGAAAAAACAAACAAGCTGTCAGCAGCATCAGCATCCTTCACAGGCTCCTGATCCCACTATTTAGGCTTCCTGATCTCAAAAAAACATCAGGAAAGCAGCCAGGCCCTTCACTGTACATAGGTCACATCCATTCATGGGTAACTGATCCACACATTTCTGTGTAAGCACAGCCCGGTAATTCCTGTGCTTCTGGCAAACATAATGATCCAGAAATGTCTGTATTCAAGTAGGTTTGAGCTTAGAGAAGACAGGGCAAACAGAGAAAGAAGTGGGCCAGAAATCACTGAACACTATGAGAAGCTGGGACACCACGCAGGCTCCTGTTTGCCAGGCTAGCCGAGTAGCCTAACGGTCTTCTATCCTGGAGCCGAAAGCTTCCGGTCAGCACCTTGGAAAAGCAGCTGGAAGAACGCAGTGAGGATCCATCAGGGCATGCAAACTACTACAAACTGGATTAATTCACCAGAGATCTCACTCTAGCCTCCAGAAGTCATAACCCGGCTCTCTGCCCTTTCAGGCATTTGCTCCCACAGTGGCCATGTACATCCTGCCTTCGCACTTGTGAAACGCTGCCTAGCTTGCTACTGATCCGCTTCCAACTGGTCACCCCAGAACTGCTCGCAGGACACGGCTGGGAAGCGTAGTGGGACGTGGACCGAACCTCACTCCCCATCCCTAGCCATCCCCGAAAAAGCCGCTGCGGGGGCACTACCACCTCCGAGCCCTCGTGGGTACAGCACCTCTCACTCCTCTCCCCTTCCCAGAGCGCACCCTCACACCAGCCAAGCGCCGGGGCGGGCTGCACCCGGGCACGGCACTGCTCGCTAAGCCTGAGGCGATCGCAAACCAGACCTGGAATCGAAGCGGGTGCCGTCGGGGAAGGCGCCGAGGTAGTGGTATCGCACGAAGTCCCCGGGCCGCACGGCCCGCGGGCAGCTCTCGGGCACGAAGCGCTGCTCGATGCTGAGCTCGGCGCCGTCGCCGGGGAACTCGGCGGCGGGCACCGGCGGCGCCTGGCACGCCGCCCAGCTCACCAACAGCGCCGGGAACAGCAGCACCGCGCCGGGGCCGGGGCCCCGCCGCCGCACGGCCGCCGGCCCCGCCATGGAGGGACGGGCGCGGAACAGTCGCAGGACGCGTTCGGCTGGCGAGGGGAGGGACGGAGAAGCAGAGGAAGCCGCCCGGCCCTCCCGCTCCTCCTCCCGCCGCTGCGAACTTGCAAACGTGGATGACGCGCTCGCACCCGGGACGGGGGGAGGAGGAGCCCCGGCGCCAGCTCCCCCCACCCTGCCGGCGGGGCTGCGCAGTCCGGAGCCGGGGAACAGCGCTGCCACCGCCATCCCCTCCCGTCCGTCCCCTCCCCGGCCCCGGGCTGGAAGCGCTGCGACGTGGCGCTGCCTCGGGACGCCCTCCCAGCTCCCCCCACCCCCGACGGTATCCTGGTCTTCAGAGTGACCAAGGTCTTCAGCAGCCTTGAGTTAGCCAAGTGCTAAAGCCAGGAGGAGTAAAAAGCTAGAGCAGCTAGAGCAGCTGACCCAGCAAAAGTATTTCATGCCATAAACCTCACGTCCACTGTAATTTGGTAAGTTTGCTGTGGGCAAGATCTCCTCCTGACGGCTGCCATCCCTGGAGGGTCTTGCCCATCATCCTGCTTCCCAGGCCTGCTCTCCTGTTTGCTGTGACCGTTGTGCTTTCAATGCAGCCCTGGCACTCACAATGGGAGTGCACAGGTCACCACCACTACCTTGGCTGACTATAACCAGGTGTACTTCCGATTAGTATTAATAGTAGAATTGTTATTTGATTAGAAGGGAATAGAAGAAAACAACGAGATGATTTTTCTTTTTATCTATCAATTATTAAGCAAGCCCAATTCACACTCAGGTGGACTTCTGAAAAGAAACCACTAGAATCATAGAATCAATAAGGTTGGAAAAGACCTCAGAGATCACCAAGTCCAACCTATCACCCAAAACCTCATGACTACTAAATCATGGCACCAAGTGCCACATCCAGTCCCCTCTTGAACACCTCCAGGGATGGTGACTCCACCACCTTCCTGGGCAGCACATTCCAATGGCCAATCTCTCTTGCTGGGAAGAATTTCTTCCTAACATCCAGCCTAAACCTCCCCTGGCACAGCTTGAAACTGTGTCCTCTTGTTCTGGTGCTGGTTGCCTGGGAGAAGAGACCAACCCCCACCTGCCTACAACCTCCCTTCAGGTAGTTGTAGACAGCAAGAAGGTCTCCCCTGAGCCTCCAGGCTAAGCAACCCCAGCTCCCTTAGCCTCTCCTTACAGGGCTGCGCTCCAGACCCCTCCCCAGCCTCATTGCCCTTCTCTGGACACATTCAAGTGTCTCAGTGTCCTTCTTAAATTGAGGGGCCCAGAACTGGACACAGCACTCAAGGTGTGGCCTAACCAGTGCTGAGTACAGGGCACAATAACTTCCCTGCTCCTGCTGATACAGGCCAGGATGCCATTTGCCTTCTTTGCCACCTGGGCACACTGCTGGCTTATGTTCAGCTGCTGTCAATCAGTACCCCCAGGTCCCTTTTCTGCCTGGCTGCTCTCCAGCCACTCTGTCCCCAGCCTGTAGCACTGTATGGGGTGGTTGTGACCAACAACCACTAAACAACCACTAAAAGCAGGGAAAGTGGTGGGACAATGGCTCACTGGCCCAGCTCCCTCTTCTTTGTGCATCCACTACCCAGCTGCATCACCCCAGCAGCAGAAGAGATGCAGCCAGATGAAATGTTTTTAAAGTGCTTTCACAAATGCTTTTGTTTAATATTGACAAATTGCTAGGAAATGGCTGCTGCCCAATGACCTAACCAGTGAAAGAAAAAAAGTTAGCATCTCAGGCAGCTATTTAAATATAACCAGATTTGTGGTTACAAATCACATCCTACATCCAACAACAGTCACACTGCACGTTCCAAATCAGCCCTGCAAAGCATCCCTTAAGCAAGCTGTGTAAATTGTCTGGTGATTGCCTAGATTTAAATAGCACATTGTGCTGTTGGCTTGTATGGACACACTTTATTTTCAGCAGAACCCATAGTTCATCACTGAAGTATGTTGGTACAACCAACAAAGATAAAGCCTACCCTACACTTGGCACTTTGTTGTGCCAGGCAGTGGCACAGCCTTCATTTATTGAAGAAGTTCTGTGTTTTCAAAACTATTCCTTAGACTCTTTACTATTTATGCAGTTTTGTCCTCATTACTCACCGCCTCTGTCAACAACAGCTCTCTGCTTCTCATGCAATTGCTATTGCCTGAAGACTGCTATAAGTGTTACCTGCTTTATTAACTCCTAAAGGAGACTCCTGTCTGTTCTGTGTTACCAAAACCTGCCTGCTGCTTGCCTCCACTCCATTCACCCTGTAGCTGATGCAACATGTGGCTCTCCATGAGCACACAGTCAGCTCAAGATCACTGTCAGGCAGGGAAATGCTGTTGCTTTCTGTCATCAGAGCTTTCTCCAGGGAGCAGAATGCAAAAGCTGTCCCATATCTTCTTTAGAAAAGGGATTTAAAACATTTGGCTATTTTCATGGTGCACACACACACATAGGCCACACTCTCACTTGTATGTCTGTATGTTTGAACATGAACCCAGGCTCTCCAGCAGCATTTTAGGGGTGCTGATCACTCTCATGATCGCCTCTTCTTCCATCAGCCCAAAACCCAGCTATGACTAATACACCCTGAGCAGAGGGATAAGCACAGACATGCCTAAAGCTCCTGGAGAAGCTGGTCCTGGAGGGATGAGACTTGAAAACACAGTACAGCAAAGGTTCATTCCCTCTCTGAAAACTTAGCTCTCAGGAATGTCACAGGTCAGGCATTAAATGAGGATTAAAGCACTGGGATTCATGCCTTTGCATCTCCTTTTGGAGGATGTTGTGTCTCTCATGTAACATTCAGGGGGCTGCAGCTTTGAGCTACTCTGTATCAAACTAAAATAAACCTCAGGGGTTTGATGCTGTTCCCAAACCTTTTGAAGGAAAGAAAACGCCAGCTCTCATTCCCTGTCTGCGTATCCCAGCAGGATTACTAGTGGATCTCTTCAACAGACCAAGTGCCAAGGAGGTAGATATGAAAATTCCTTCATACCCTGCTGGTACAAATCAGTCTCAGAAGCACTGAAGAAAGCTGAGGAACGTGCTGATGAGTCATTTCACACAAAGATTAATTTATAATAACATGTGAAAAGGAAACAAAGCCTCAGCTTGAGTCTGAGGTAGGCAGCATACTACCGGGGTGTAAACCTGAAATGCTCTTCTGCTCCTTGCAATGTGCTTGAAGCCAAGCCAGGCAGGCAGTGATGAGATGGGAGGCCTAATGCAAATCAAGATGTTTGCAACACATGCAATCACATAAACATAGGAGAGCTTGGGACTAGTGAAATATTCTGCTGAGTAGCTGTTGGACTTAGCCAGTACTTAACCACCAACTGTTCTCAATTACCCATCATACAGCCAAGATTACAGGCCAGGAGGTTCAGTCCCTGGATACCTAAATACTGCATTGTGCTCTGAGATGGAGGTTTTCTGCAAGGGTAAAAATATAGAGTGGATTTGCAATGCTTTCTAAATACTCTATCAATTATAGATGTGGAAAGACAGAGGTTGTCTTTTGTTTTTTTTTCCCTAGAAAGAAGATGTCAAAAGCTGCAGAGCTTGCAAATACCTTGAAATTATGGCAAGCAAGTTTAGACAGAACATAGATACCAGAGGTAAAAAAAGTGAGAGCCATGGGAAACACAGCTTAGCCTGATAGAAAATCCAGTTAACAAAACACCAATCTGCAGGTAATATTCTGAGATTTAACACATCCAAGTGCTGGGTTCTACACATTGGCTACAACCCCATGTAGTGCTACAGGCTGGGGTCAGAGTGGCTGGAGAGCAGCCAGGCAGAAAGGGACCTGGGGGTACTGGCTGATAGTAGACTGAACATGAGCCAGCAATGTGCCCAGGTGGCCAAGAAGGCCAATGGCATCCTGGCCTGCATCAGGAACAGTGTGGCCAGCAGGAGCAGGGAAGTCATTCTGCCCTGGACTCAGGAGTGGTTAGGCCACACCTTGAGTCCTGTGTCCAGTTCTGGGCTCCTCAGTTTAGAAAAGATGTTGAGATGCTGGAAGGTGTCCAGAGAAGGGCAATGAGGCTGGGGATGGGTCTGGAGCACAGCCCTGTGAGGAGAGGCTGAGGGAGCTGGGGTTGCTTAGCCTGGAGAAGAGGAGGATCAGGGCAGACCTTATTGCTGTCTACAACTACCTGAAGGGAGGTTGTAGCCAGGAGGGGGTTGGTCTCTTCTCCCAGGCACCCAGCACCAGAACAAGAAGACACAGTCTCAAGCTGTGCCAGGGGAGGTTTAGGCTCCAGGTGAGGAGAAAGTCTTCCCAGAAAGAGTAACTGGCTATTGGAATGTGCTGCCCAGGGAGGTGGTGGAGTCACCATCCCTGGAGCTGTTCCAAAAGGGATTGGACGTGGCATTTGGAGCCATGGTTTAGTTAGTCATGAGGTGTTGGGTGATAGGTTGGACTTGATGATCTCTGAGGTCTTTTCCAACCTTAATGTTTCTATGATTCTATGAAATTGCTCATCCTGTAGGCATGTTTCACTTACTCCACTTCTTCAGTTCATCTCTCTAGCCACTATAGGGGGTCTAGTGAAAGTCAAACAGAGAAAAATATAGAATCATAGAATGGTTTGAGATGAAAGGGACCTTTAGAGGTCATCTAGTCCATCCCCCCTGCAATGAGCAGGAACATCTTCAAGCCAGACCAGGTTGCTCAGAGCCATATCCAACCTCACCTTGAGTATTTCCAGGGATGGGACATGCACCCCATCAAAAGGTCAGAGAATGGTTTGGAAACAATGGAGTGTTTCCACTAAGCTGCAGAAAGCCTTGACCATGTGTATCCTCAAAAAGGATACACATGATCAAGCCACAGGGTTTTGGTCTGTGGATTTCTATAGTGTCGTGCACAAGTGTTATGGAAGGCTGCTGTACACTGCCCTGAGTTCCCATCGAATGGAAGTCTGCATCTGCAGTGGAAATGATCTAGGACACTGCACAGCAGAAGAAAAATTACAAAGCAGAAAACCAGTAGGAGAAACTTCAGCCTTCTGCCACACAGAGCTTGTAAAACAGTGAGTACCATTGAACTTTCACATGCTGCATGCACAATGTCAGAACTGTGTTGCTCAAAGTGCAGAAAAGAGCAGTGCTGGCAAGAAGAATCACACTGCTTTGCTAAACTGCATTAAAAGCAATCAGTTACTGAGCCTCATACTTTGCCAAATCACATCCTGGGCTGCATCAAGAGAAGCACAGCCAGCAGGTCAAGGGAGGTGATCCTCCCCCTCTACTCAGTTCTGGTGAGACCCCACCTGGAGTACTGTGTCCAGTTCTGGAGCCCCCAGTACAGGAAGGATCTGGAGGTCCTGGAAGGTGTCCAGAGAAGGACCACAAGGTTGATCAGAGGGCTGGAGCTCCTCTCCTATGAGGACAGACCGAGGGAGTTGGGGCTGTTCAGTCTAGAAAAGAGAAGGCTCTGAGGAGACCTAATTGTGGCCTTTCAGTATCTGAAGGGGGCTACAAGAAAGCTGGGGAGGGACTTTTGAGGGTGTCAGGGAGTGATAGGACTGGGAGGAACAGAACAAAAGTAGAAATGGGTAGATTCAGATTGAATGTTAGGAAGAAGTTCTTCCCCAGGAGGGTGGTGAGACACTGGAACAAGTTGCCCAGGGAGGTGGTGGAAGCCTCATCCCTAGAAGTTTTGAAGGCCAGGCTGGATGCTGCTGTGAGCAAGCTGCTGTAGTGTGAGGTGTCCCTGCCCATGGCAAGGGGGTTGGAACTGGATGATCCTTGAGGTCCCTTCCAACCCTGACAATTCTATGATTGTGTATTTATTTCAAGGCACTCAAGAAGCAGCATAAGGTCTGAAAAGCCAATGGTCAGAACTGGGTAACTAATTCATCACACCTCAGTCTTATCATCTGTGCTCTGTCTGTAGAACTGCTAGGGCTCTAAAATTAAAAAGAAGGGCATTTTATTCCAACATTCTTTTAAACAAAGCTGCCTCAATAAAGTTGGTTTGTAAATTAGGTGTGGACTGTGACTCCCACCCAGACAGACAGAACCCTTTTATCCAAGCTCCAGCCTACCCTGCACCCCCGCATCCACCCCTCCCCTGCCTATAGCATTTTGACCATAAAATGCTTTCTGGAAGCTGTCTGTGCTGGGAAGAGAAGAGGAAATGGTTCCTCCACAAACTTGGCACAAAATAAACTATGTAAACTTTCCTGAAATTTAAGGGTGTCTGTTCTCCCAGAGGTAAAACCCAGCTACACTTGGAAATGAGCACACCACAAACTCACTCTGCCTGTCTTGGTAAAAGGCTGATTTGCAGAGGTGATTGGAAAAGAAGCAACCACGTCAGTCACTGCTCTGCAGACCAGCACTGTAGCTGCCAGAGGCAACTGCCTAAGCAGACTGGAAACAGAACACCTTGTTATTTTCCCCCTTCCTTCATTCATATTCATACATGAATCCCTTGGGAACTGCCAGAAGCACATAGGTGTTACAGAACAGTGCTCACTGGTTCTTACTAGAATCACAGAATGGCTCAGGTCGAAAGGGACCTTAGAGATCGTCTGCTCCAAGCTCTCCTCTGTAGGCAGGGCCACCTCTCAACTAGACTCAGCTGATCAAGGCCTCCACAACTTCCCTGGGCAACCTGTACCAGTCTCACAACCCTCTTTCTGAAGAGCTTCTTCCCAAGATCCAGTCTAACCTTACTCTCCCTCAGCTTGAAACCATTCCCCCTTTTCCTGTTGCTGGACACCCTTATGAATAGTCCCTCTGCAGCCTTCCTGTTCGACCCCTTCAGGTATTGGAAGGTAGCTCTAAGGTCCTCCCAAAGCCTTCTCCAGGCTGAACAATCCCAGCTCCCTCAGCCTATATCCTCACAGCAGGGGTGTTCCAGCTCTTGGATCATCTTTGTGGCCCTCCTCTAGACTCTCACCAACAGCTCTGTGTATGCAAGCACTCAGGCAGGAGCTCATTAGAGATCCAGTGCAAGAAGATCACTGCAATCTCCCCTAGTTAGTAAGCATTTGGTGCTTGAATTTTCAAGGCCCTCCCTGTTATCTTGTACTTTAGGTGGCCCAAAATAGCCTATTTTTCACCCCACCACCCCCCCCCAGCCTTCAAGCTCTGGTTTCCAGATAACTAATGTTTTATTAACACAGTCTAAACACCTGTAGCCAACATCTGCTTGCTTTGGCAGGATCATGGGCACATTACTAAAATTACTTTGCAAGTCCACAGAACACCTCATTTCTTAGCTGACTCAAGCATGAACAGAAAACATCGAGTAAGGCCAGCAGGACAAACCCTTTTAGGAGATGCTAAATTGATATGGGAGGGGGTTTGGAGGGTTTTGGTTTGCTTTGCTTGGTTTTGGTTTTGTTTCAGGGAGCCATGGGGGGTTTGGGTGGTGATTGTGTAGAAGTTCCCTGGGTTTGTTTTGTTGGGTTTTGGGGAGTTTTGTTTGGGAGTTGTGTTTGTATTTTGGGTGGGTTTTGTTTGTTTGTTGTTTGAGGGTTGTTTTAGTTAGACACTCCACAAGTGACATATGCACAGGTCATGCACATAGCTGCCTAGATGCAGGTTGGCCCCAGCAGGAATGTGTTTTGTCTACCTATGGTAATAATATTTATCCTTCCATTTCCATAGCTATATAACTGTAGAAGAGAGTAACTTTCAAGCAAAAGCAACCATGAGGGAGTATTCCTGGATGTCATTCAGTAGCCAAACTAGCATAATGGAATACAAAGCTTCAAGCTGCTAGCCCAGCACTGGAATGCATTCTTTTTGTGTGTTTGGCTTGAGTTTCAACGGTCCAGTATCAGAATTCCTTTCTCATTCCTGTCAGAGCCACTCCTGGGTCAGCTTGCTTCATTGCTGCACCACTGCTATGCTACTCTTTCTACATTACCCTCTTGAGATGGGCAGGGAAAGAAGGAGGTCTAAAAGTGAGTTTCCATCCATTTCTTTCCAGTTACCTAGAAAGAAGCTGTTGGTAACTGGACACATGGGAAGGATTTTAACCTTGAAGAGCTGCAAACTTTGGATAGTTTTGACTGGAAGTGCAGTTAAGTGGGAACAGCTGTTTAGCATGGAACTAACAGATGAGGTATTTGAACAAAAGAGTCTTCCTGTTGACTAGAGGTGGCCAGCAGAACCAAGAATCTTTGCCTTAGACTCTTGAAGATTGTGTTTTTTAATCACTTTCTTTCTGTGACCCATTAATAAACACTGGAGCCTGTGTAGGCAACTCAACCAGTGCTCCACTGGAAAGTTGGCAGCTCAGAGGGGACATACCAATGGCAGATGCTAGCACTGAAAATGAATTTGCCTGTTTCACTTGATACACTGGGCATCATCTAAATGGGAACTGTTTTATCAGTCACTGTATTGTGGAGGCAAAAATTCAGGAAAGGAATTTAGGTTTGCAAGGGGAAAGTTCTTGCAAATTGATCTCTGATTGAAGAATATAGCCAAAGCTCAGGAGGAGGAATTTCCTGCAGCTATGGAAAAAAAAAAAGCCTGTCTGCCAGGCAAAAAATTAAAATCAAATCCAGTCTTGATCCCCACTGTGTCAGCAGCAGCACTCCTGCCAGCTTTGATGACAGGGCTGTAACCATTAGGGGTTAAGCAGCAGTATATATATAGATTTAATACACAAGGAACATTGAATCTGGAATAATTATTATCCCTGTAATAGAAGGTTCAAATTGCAGCAGTCCTGACTCAGCCTCTCATCTGTCAAAAACAGATAAATACAGATTCCATTGCATCTGGCTGTTTCTTATGAAACAACAGCCCTGCTCACTCAGCTTGGCCAGAAGTGATCCCCCAGAGAATAGTACATTTTTGTGAGACCTTGGGAGACTGTCCAAGGGGTGTCATCCAGAAGTCTCCCTTCCCTACTGCTCTTATATAACCTGCTGTTAGCATCTGAGTGCTCCTGCTACTCACACAGTTCCCACATATACTCAGCCTTTGCTCAGGCAAAGTCCCCTGAAGACTACCTGAAGCTTTGCCTCTGTAACAATGCTCTTGGAGCCTTCTATGAAGAAAGGAAACACCATGTCAGGTGCATGCCCTGAGATACAGTGCTCTGTCAAGAGTGTACTACACAAATACACACCCATTAAAGACCTTCCTTTGTGAAAAAGTGTCAGTGGCACAATGCAGCATACCTGGGAGTACAGACAGAGATTTGCATCTATTTATAAAGACCAGAAAGCAAAGGGCAGGAACTCAAGACAAACATAAGTCATTCAGTGATGTCATGTCTCTAAACTCTTAAGTGAGTTTAAAAAACAAAGAAAAAATCAAAGGCAGATTATTTTCACTGAAGGGTGGCTTGAAGAGACAGTAACCATCACACTTCTGAGGGACAGCTGACTTTACCACTAGAAACTCCAAGTGATTAGTAAGGCAGGATCTCCACAGAAGGATGGAGAGGCTTGGAGGACAACATTTACACAAAAGGAAGACAACAATTCCTCATGTAAGTACCAGCTTATCAGACTTGCCAATAAGATTTGGCTGCTTCAGAAATCAATGCAGCCTAACAAAATGACTTCAGACTAAAGCTGCAGTTCAAACAGCTTTGTTCAGCTGTTGTCCAACTCTAGTTTCCAAAGATGCTTCCTTGCTTAGTTATGAAGCTTTCCTGTAAGTCTATGTTTTAGAATACTCTAGGTAGCAACCCAGCCTTTACACACACTCACAAACCAAAGATTGCTTCACACCTGTGCTTGGCTGGGAGCCAAAATGTTGATGTTGTTCTGCCCAGTCTTCTTAAAAGTCTTGGCCCTGAAGACATTTGCAGAATCTTGAACACTGAGAGGATTGGGACTGTTCAAAATGCAGCTGTGGCATCACATTTGTGCTGACTCCCTTTATGCAATGATGTCTGGCAGTAAACACCACAAGAAAGGTTCAGGTGTGTAGGAACACTTTGCACTGCTAGGCAGTGCCCCTGCACACATGAGACTGATCTGAGAAGCAGGTGGTGGGAGCATGATGCTGTCACCTGGTGCAATGGTGTTAATCAAGGGAGAGCAGGGCTGTGGTCCCTGCTTAGAGCACTGGTTGTGTGTCTCTCAAAGAAATACAGCTTCCAGTGTTAGGATAGGCTTCCCTCACTTCACTCTCAGTGAAGTTCAAACAACTGTTATTCTGACAGCATGAATCTCAAATGCTTTTTTCTGCTGCATCTGGAGAGTGGAATAGGAATGGCAGGTGGTCCCCACCAACAACCCTAACCATCAGGCTAATGGCTTTTTCCCCAGAGACACAGGGGCCACCATCACTGAATACCAAGGAGGGAACTGAATCCAAGTCTGCCATTTTCTAATTGTTAAACTAGTGCACAAAGAAATTGCCAGCACTTCCAGTTCAAATAAAAAGTGTTAACTTCCCTGTTAGAAAGGTTGTCAGCACCTCTCTTGCCAGCTGAGGTGGTTCTCAAATAGTTCTAAGTGCCACCACTATCCTAAAGTAGCCTTCCCTGAAGTCAGAAGTGGTCCACATATTCGCCTCTACTCTGAATGTCTCCTACCAGCTAGCTTCAGGCAGCTGTGGGCTGGCCATGCTGGATTCAAACTATGCTCTGCTCAGCCTGCTGCTGCTTCTGGATCCCATTAGGAGGCATTTAACTTTCCATGGAGCCCAGTACAGGTTCTGGATTCTTCTCCTGTGTGTAATATCTGACGCATGATCACAGACAGATCCTGGCCCAGAGCTCTAGCCAGCCGAAAATGGAGAAAAACAGATTGATTGACATCCTGCCAGGGTCTACTGATGCCCAGGTGATGACATTTATGTAAGTTAATTTGGCCCCATCATTACCACTTGAAGCAGCATCATAGCTGCAACATTGAGCTGTTTCTAACAGTTGTAGTGGCTGTTCTGAACCATATGGGCCTTTCAGACACCTCATGTTGTGACAGCAATTCATCTTTCTGCTTAGATGTTTTGGGAAAGCTGCAATTACTGCACCATGACAATCAGCTCTTAGGGCATGACAACATCTCCCCCCAAATTAACCTCCTGAAATGTCTGAAGGAGTACATTCAAAAAAAGGGAAAACAAAAAGGGGTTCAAATAAATGTTCTGCTAAGTAGAATACATAGAATACAAGGAAGTACAAGGAAGCAGATTTGCAGCTAACGGAGGCCCTTCAGAACAGGGCTGAGCAATTCACAGATAGTGAGGATCTTTGCTCCAGAACAAATAGAACTGAAATTAACAATGGAATGAAGCTGGAGGTGGGCAGATTCAGGCTGGACATGAGGAGGAAGTTCTTCACCATGAGAGTGGTGAAGCCCTGGAATGGGTTGTCCAGGGAGGTGGTTGAGGCCCTGTCCCTGGAGGTGTTTAAGACCAGGCTGGATGTGGCTCTGAGCAGCCTGCTGTAGTGTGGGGTGTCCCTGCCCATGGCAGGGGGGTTGGAACTGGATGATCCTTGTGGTCCCTTCCAACCCTGACTGATACTATGATACTATACTATGAATTACCTCCCCCCCCCCCACACACACACACTCTCTGCTTCACAGCTTCTTTTGTTTTGATCTTTCCCAAGGACTGATACGGACTGCAACAGCCACAAGAATCCAGAGCCTCTCCCAGTAAAGGAGGAAAAAACCCCTTTGGAGCTACCTCCAGCTTTAAATAACTTCCTCCTAATAGAAATAGGGGTACAAAATGTCTGATCTCTCAGCTAGGTACTCCTGAGATGGGTAATAAAGTGATAAAGTTCATTTTAGTTCAGATGAGGAAATGCATTAGAAAATTATTTGTATCAAACCAAAGAAAGAGCAGATCTAAACCACTGGGGCTGAGCAGATTTGTGGACCTATATAACTCTACTTTCTGTCTGCTTCATTAATTTACTGTGGTGAAAGAGTATTTAACAAATGCCTTGATGTGCTCAGAACTGAGGACTTGGATGTACTAGCCCTCAGGATGCCAAACCCACACCAAATCTTTCATTGACTTCACAGGAGGAAGGTAAAACACTACAGTCTGCCCCTCTACCTCCATCTGCAATCCCACACCTCTGTTGAGACTTGGTTTCTGAATTTCTGTCATTGTTCTATCAAGGCTACAGTCATTGAATCTGAGCTCATCTAGGCCAGGATCTTACCTGCTCCAAACTTGCAGAACTCCTCTTACTTCAGTCATACACCTTTGACTGTCCTAACTTGAAAGTGAGATTGATGGGGTTTCTGGAGAACCCCTGACATTTTGTTTGCTATTGCATATACCCCTCCCAAAAAGCCACCATTAATGAACTGACAGCTTTCCATCTTAGAATTAATGAAGTTTTCCCTCACTGTCCTAACATGTTGGAAAGCTGCCCCAGAGACCCACTGCTCTGTTGATTTGAAAACATGAAGTAGAAAGCACTCAAACCCAGCAAATTAACACTGGAATGAAAGGAGGGGGGCAAACCCCTCCATGACATCACTTGCATTTGCTTCCAAAATAAAGTCTCTATGTAGCAGGCACCAGCCCAACTGATTACTCTATTTCTCTAAATGGAATAAAAAATGGGTACTGTATCTCATCTAAGTTATTTCAGACATTAAGTGCAATTGCAACACCTAAAAACATCTCCCCTGCCTCCCTCATTGCTTGAGGATACATGACCATGTAAGGGACTGATTGTGATTTGAAGGGTTGCCACATGCTAACAGTGTCACAGCAGGAAATCTTTCACCTTCCAGCAAGCATCAAGACATCTGCTCAAAGTGTTCCATAGTGGATTACCTTAAACCACATTGCCTTGCATCTACCTCATGCTCTGACACACAGGTATTGAACTCAGACCAACAAATAAACTTATTTTGCTTTTGAGCCATAGCAACAGAAACATAGAAACAGAATTGTTAGGGTTGGAAAGGACCTCAAGGATCAGCCAGTTCCAACCCCCCTGCCATGGGCAGGGACACCTCACACTACAGCAGGTTGCTCACAGCCACATCCAGCCTGCCCTTCAAAACCTCCAGGGGTGAGGCTTCTACCACCTCCCTGGGCAGCCTGTGCCAGTCTCTCACCACCCTCATGGGGAACAAATTCTTCCTAACATCCAATCTGAATCTACTCACTTCTAGTTTTGCTCCATTCTCCCCACTCCTATCACTCCCTGACACCCTCAAAAGTCCCTCCCCAGCTTTCTTGTAGCCCACTTCAGATACTGGAAGGCCACAATTAAGTCTCCTCAGAGCCTTCTCCTCTCCAGATTGCACAGCCCCAACTCCCTCAGTCTGTCCTCATAGGAGAGGAGCTCCAGGCCTCTGCTCATCCTCTTAAAGAAAACCCAAACTTTGCTTTTGTCTTTCAGAGAAAGGAAGTTTCAAATGTTTTTTAAAGTTTTACCTCATCTCTGCTTAGCTGCAGCACACAGGACAGCCTGATTATAGTGAGAGCTATCAAAGTCATCTCCTTCCCTGCTTCAGTGCTAGAAAGTGAACTTTATGATGGACTATGACAGTTCAGCCAAACACACAGTTGTTCATTAGAAACAAAACTATACAGAGCAAGGTAAAATATTTCCAGTTTGGGTAGGGTTCTACCATTTTAGCTCTGGAGATATTGTACAGTTTACTGCCTTCACTTGGTGTGTATGGGGGGAAGAGAGGGAGGCTATGTCAGACTGCATATCCCACCAGGAATCTCAGCTTCATGAAGACAATAATCAAGATTCAGTTTATCTATAAGCTTAGGACTGTAGAGAAGATTAAAATCCCCTTAAAACCCCCATTTCTCACACCTTTGACAAGGCAGGCCAATGCCTTGGGCTCCATAAGTGATGCTCAGAGGCACCACTCTCTTGACCAAGCATTTCCAAACTCATGCCAGTTTTTCCCACTGAAGAGCTTCCCATTCCCCCCACGGCTCCCACATGCCCAAATACTTTAGACACAAGATCATCATTGTGTTTTGCATTCCAGGTCAACTGCTGTGTGCTGCCATTTCAAGACAGGGCTGCAATTCAGCCTCTTCTCAGATTAGACCCAAAGAAAAGCTCTTGATAACGTTCCCAGAAGGCCCTCTGCTAAGCAAAACACACAAGCTAAATACAGACCTGTGGGAGGAAAGGGGGAAAAACAAGAAGTTACCTCACAACTTATGCACCATCTCAGTCAGATATATGTTTGAATTCATTTATGAAGAGCAGCAGCTGGGTGTTCTGGAGAAACAGATCTGCAAGATGAGGTTTCTTTGCTGCTCAGTATTGTTCTGTGGTAGGATGGCTGCTGCCTTCTTTCCAGTGCCAATAAACCTGCAAAATGTGGGGCAGGAAGCAAAGATCACAATCAATATTATCTGTCAGTGGCATGACATACAAAAACTAAACTTTCCCCCCTATCCCCCCCACCCCTCTTAAAATAAGTACTAAACCCTTGCAAAAGATGGTGACAGAATTACCTGGAAAATTCTCCTGGGATCTGCAGTTACAAGGGCAGCCACATAGCTGAATGCAAGTCAGAAACAAGCCACATGACCTTTCATCCCAAATAAGTTACATTTTACCAAGTAAGAGCTAAAATAATATTTAAGGAGTGCTTGTTTAAGAATATTACATTGTTAAATAAACCCTGGCTGCTCTCCCTAGCCCAAGACGGCCCTCAGCTGCATCCATAACCATCCCCGAGGCTTCAGTGAGGGAGGTGACCCTCTCAGCCTGCTCCACACCATAACCAAAAGGAAAACAAAGTGCATCAGTGCTTAGATAATGCCCCATATACCAGGAACTCCTGAGGACCAAAACTTGGCTGCAACATGTTGTATGCTCCAGTCTTATGTTGTAATCACCTCAGGGCAGCCTGAGGAAGCCTCCCAAAACCAAGAGAATCAAAAGCACTAGGGCTATCCAGATGTTACAATCACAGATAAGATGTTGACATACAGCCTTCAAATGTCTCATGAATTAGAAAGGCCTGAGGATTAATTGAGGCATGGCCATGAGCTGCAAAAGAGCAACCTGTTTGATGGGTTTAAGGGCAACGAATGGTTCCAAGATAGACACGTAGAATCTTAAATGCAGCAAGTTGATGATTTCATGTGAGAATTGCAATGAATAACTGTCTCTGTTTAGTTCATAAGAGGGGATAAACTATAGCAGTTGTTTTATCAGCCAGTGACCCCTCCCCAGCTGAGAGCACAGAACCAGGGAAAGCACAAAGCCTCCCATGGGTTGAGATGAACACATTTAATGAAACAGCAAACCTAATACTGATGCCACCATAAAACACACAAATCTATACTCACCCAGCAAATGTAGAGCAGTCACACACAAAAATAAGAAGATAGTCCTTGAGAGCAGAATGGTAAATAAGTCCCTCCAGGAACAGAGAGCAGACAGGAGAGGTGGGAAGAGCTCCCATCCTTAGCCAACTTCCCCCTTTACACTGAGCATGACTTTAAGGTGTGGGATACACCTGTAGCCAACTTGGGTCAGCTGTCCTGGCTGATTGCAAACTGCTAATGGCCTGCAGATCACAGCTGGGCTAGGATTCTGTCCCTCCTAAACAAGGACAATAACCCAATACAGCAGCAACAGGTACAGCAAGAGATAACGAACCATCAGACCTATAACCACTCAAAGCTTGTGTTCTAGCACTGTCATCTGTAGGTGGAATCACTACATTACTGGGATGGTCTTAGTAGTAGTAAGCAAGGTAGTGTAACTATCCCATGAATCATTAAATGACACCCCATGAAAGCAGAACTATGGTTAAAAAAGAGTATTCCAAATCATGTGCTAGTAAATGTGGCACATACATTAAATGCATTGCCTCAGATAATGCAATGCAAATAGGTTCATGGTGCTGGGGGCATACAGGCAAGGAGAAGGGAGAAGACTACATTTCTGACACTTCTTGGCCTGTGTGCCTGGCCTCTGTGCCTGGCCATAGATTCACAGCATGGGTTGGGTTAGAAGGGACTTTTAAAGGTTATCTAGTCCAACCCCCCTGCAGTGAGCAGGGACATCCTTCACTAGATCACACTGCTCTGAGCCACATCCAGCCTCACCTGGAATGGGGCTTCTACCACCTCTCTGAGCAACCTGGGCCTGAGCTTCACCATCCACAAGCATAAAAAAAATATAATTTATTCCTTCTATCTAGTCTAAATCTCTCCTCTTTTAGTTTAAAACTGCCACCCCTTGTTCTGTCACAACAGACCCTGCTAAAAAGACTTTCTTATAGCACCCCTCCAAGCAGTGGAAGGCTACAAGAATGGAATGGAATGGAATGGAATAGAGCAGAGCAGAGTGGAGCAGAGTAGGCTGGAAAAGACCTCTGAGATAGAGTCCAACCCAGCACCAGCTAATCAACTAAACCATGGCACCAGGTGCCTCATCCAGGCTCTTCATAAACACCCCCAGTGATGGTGACTCCACCACCTCCCTGGGCAGCACATTCCAATGGCCAATCTCTCTTGCTGGGAAGAATTTCTTCCTAACATCCAGCCTAGACCTCCCCTGGCACAGCTTGAGACTGTGTCCTCTTGTTCTGGTGCTGGTTGCCTGGGAGAACAGACCAACCCCCACCTGGCTACAACCTCCCTTCAGGGAGTTGTAGAGAGCAAGGAGGTCTCCCCTGAGCCTCCTCTTCTCCAGGCTAAGCAACCCCAGCTCCCTCAGCCTCTCCTCACAGGCCTGTGCTCCAGACCCCTCCCCAGCTTTGTTGCCCTTCTCTGGACACGTAAGATCTCCTTGGAGCCTTCTCCAGGCTGAACAGCCCAAGTCTCTCAGCCTGTCCTCATAGCAGCAGCGTTCTGGGCTCTGCTCATTTCTGTGGCCTCCTTTGAACCCCTGTCTTTCCCGCGCTGGGGACTCGGGAGCTGGCCGCAGCTCCCCGGCCTGGGTGTGCAAACGGTCGTGCCCCTGCGGGGTGTGGTTATTTTGTAAACACCGGTGTTTTGGAGGCACAACACCTGGCAGGCCATTTTCAGGGCCCAGGAAGCGGGAGGGGGGTGTTGGTGGTGGCGTGGGAAAGGCGGGAAGCTTGACGGGGCCTCCCGCCCGCCTGAGGGGCGAGCGGCGCTGCCCCTCCCGCCAGTCTGGCGCTGCGGAAGCCTGGGGGCCGTGCCGAGGGGCCGTGGCGTCGGGCGAAGGCGGTGCCACCCGCCAGGCCGCGCCGAGGGCAGGCTCCGCCCGGGAGGGGAAGTGAAACCGAAATGCGCAGCGGGGAGGGCGGGGAGGAGGCGTCGCCGTGGCCTCGCGGGTCGCCGCGCCTCTGCCCGCCGCGCCGATGTCCCACAGGGCGCGAAGGGGGCAGGAGGAGGACGAGGACGAGGAGGGAGCGGCGAGGGGCAGCCAGGCGCGACCTAAGAGCCATGCGGAGCCCGCGGCCAGCGGCGGTAGGACTCACGACCGGCATGAGAGGAAACGGAAGAGGCAGGAGGCGCAGCAGCTGCAGAAGCTCCAGCACCTGGAGTCCTTGTAAGGAGCGGAGGAGGGGAGGCTGGCCGGGGGCTCCCACCCCTGTCAGGGCTGCCGGAGGGCGCCGAGGCCCTGCTCTGTCCTGAGCCCACCCACGCCGGCATTTGAAGTCCCCTTCCGGTGGGACTTGGTTGTGTTTTCCCTGGCCCCACGGAAGGCGGGGGCCCGTTCCCTTCCCGCAGCGGCTGCCCTAGCTCCATCACCTCTTAAAAACACAGCCCGTGTCTGTAAGCGCGTTTGTGCTTCTTCGGGCCAGCAGCGCCGTGCTCCCCGCGGGGCCGCCTGCGAAGCTCTTCAGTGTCTCTGAACAACGCCTTGAGAAAAATAGGTCTTTCCCAGGCTCCTGGAAGTCTGGCATTTGCAGCATAGAAGCTAACACAACAACAGCAACAAAAAAAGGTTTAAGAGTTGCCTGATGACTCCATCGATACCCCTGTAAAAGGCTTATGCTGTTCCATTGAAAAGGGTTTAATGGAACAAACAGATCAGAAGGTTCACAGGAACCTGAGTTTTGCCTTGGAGTAAAAATCTTATCTGTTATGAGGTGCACTGAAGAAACATGCAGAAAGTTAATGCTGTAAAGACCATTTCATGATGTCTTGGTATTTAACTCCTGGCTACAAGCACTTTCTCAGTTGCTGTGCTCTGTGTAGTACCTGCTTGCTATTTGGTTTTTTTTTTCTTTCTCTAAATCTTATATCCACTATTATTTGGTCACTGAGGTTCTGTCTTCAGGTTTAATACACCGAAAATGAAATGATTATTATACACTAGGTTTGGCTGGCAAAGCTAGGTCAAAGCAACCATCTAACAACATTTTCAGCTCAGCATGCTGACGATTCAGCAGTGCTGGGGGAAAGAAATTTGTACCAGTGTGATCTTGAAGGAGAGGTGCTACAGAAAACGTGCATTGAAGGTTAATTGGATTCATAAAATACCAGGTTGCAGGGTCCACCTGTAAGTGGACCACAGCTCCCTGTAAAGCAGAGAGATGAAACTAGTTCTCCTACAGGAATTTGGAGCTGAGGAGCATGCTTGGTGATACAATAAGCACTGTCTCAGTCTGTTTGCATCCATGTCCTGCTCTTATCTGTTGGTGATTATTGATTGCATAAAATTCAACAAAAAGTGTGAGGTGAATGTTTATACCACTGACATTTTCTCTCTTTGCTTGAGCTAAACTGCAGAGTAACAGTGTTTCTATTGCTTTTCAGCTATGAGAAACCTCCCCCAGGGTTAATTAAGGTGGGTAAACAGATTGCAGTGAACTTTCAGCATTATGAGGGATGTCCATGCAGCTGGTCAGTTAGCCTTTTATCTTCAGTGTCTGCATTACCTATATAAATTGAAGGGAGAAGTAGGTGTTTCAAAGGGGAAACTCAGAGCTCCTCAGTAAGAAGCTGATCTGTTTGAGTTGGTGAATCCACCTCTTACAGCACACATTTAATGCACAATTAAATAGCATGAATAGAGTTGTTTGTGATGAAGCAGATTTTCAGGATCCTTCTCCATTGCTTATGCTCAAGTATTTGTGTTAAAATACTTCCCTAGCCATCATTGCTTTTGCCCAGTTTATATACCTGAGCCATGATCTGGCACTTTTAACCTAAAAAAATAACTGCTCTGTATTGTAAAGGCTGCTTTTAATTGTCATCAGGCAGAGGAAAAAGAAGCCTCTGCTTGTCTGTTGTTTGTTTGTTTATATTCTGTATTTAAACAAATGACTAAAATAAATGGAAAGGAATGAAATTAGTATGGCAATAAAATTCAGGCTGGAAAATTCAAGTTGGGGGGGGAAGTAAATTATTTAATGCTATTAAAAAGCTGAGGTGTTTTGTATCCTGTATGCATTACAAGAAAAATGAGTTACAAGGGGAAGAGGTGATGGCCTGCACCCCTGGAGTCTTGGTTTTTATAAAATTAAACAAGTGATTTTGTTGTCCCTGTCTTTTTCCATAGGAGAATGAAACAAAACCAGAAGACTGCATACCTGATGTCCCAGGCAATGAAAGTGCACGAGAATTCCTGGCACATGCCCCAACAAAAGGGCTGTGGATGCCTTTGGGAAAAGAAGTCAAAGTCATGCAGTGTAAGGCTGAACATATTCCAGGTGTCACTGGACCTTCTTACAGCCACCTGTTTACTCTAGGGGAGGGCAGAAGGGCTGGTGGGGAGATGCCAAGAGCCAGGTGGATTGGCATCACACTGATGATACTGGCAGTCAGTATCCTGAAGGCTGTAGTGGCCTTGCATTTTCTTTATGTATCAACACAGGACCTGTATCCCTTGAAAATCTCTTGCATAAAGATGTGGGGTGGTTTGCTTTTCTTCTCCTGGTCTGGCTCAGAGGTGCAACTCACTGCTGCTTCTTCTTTTGAAGGTTGGAGATGCAAACGTTATGGACACAGAACAGGAGACAAAGAATGCCCATTCTTTATTAAAGGCAATCAGAAATTGGAGCAATTTAGAGTAGTGAGTACCAATACTGTAGCAATACTGTGCTTTTTCATACTGATGATTCATAATCTGTCAAGTGAAGAGAAGGCTGTTAGATGATGCCTCATTAAGGACTGTCTCTACTATAACACACATGCTGAAAGCCTCCTAAGGTAGAAGAAGCTACAGATGTGGTTGGATGTTTGAGTGCTTTGCAGAAAATCTGCTCTTAAGAGAGGAAAATTACTGATTTTTACATTTCAATTGGAAATCTTCCAGAACCTGTTTCAAGCATTCTGTTTGTCAGGTTTGGCAATTAAAATGTCACCGTAACAAAAAACGTTTAGTCAAGCTTGAGCTGCCCCAATTGCAGCTGCTTCAAGCCTTC
The DNA here is from genome assembly GCF_014839835.1 of Dryobates pubescens. Classification (NCBI taxonomy): domain Eukaryota; kingdom Metazoa; phylum Chordata; class Aves; order Piciformes; family Picidae; genus Dryobates; species Dryobates pubescens. Next base: position 525,186 of record NC_071649.1, on the reverse strand, counting down.
TGCTCTCACTGTGAACAACCACATTGTGAAGCCTGTTGTTTGGGGTCTGTAATCCAGATGTTGTCCACAAGTCTGATCTCTTGCTCCACGAGGCCACAGCTTCCTCCTGTGTGATTCTCTTTGGGTTTTCCTCTTGCCCTGCATTATTAACTTGTATTTCAGGCTCTCATTGCTTTGTGTCTTACGCCCTCATTTCTGTCCTTGAAAAGTGTCATCTGGACTCATTTTAGCAGATTCCGTACTCATGCTGATTGTGTGCTGTTGTCAAGAGTATTTTTAGCCCTCTCCCATGACCAGGTTGCCTCTATTTCTCGTTTTTCCTCACACTTCTCGGTTGTATCAAACTCTTGCTGTATGTCCAAGGCCTGTCATGGTGCATTCCTAACATATTTCATTTGCTACTGACATTTTATTTCCTGCTTCTGGTCAGCATCTGATATCTGCTCTCTGCTTGCTTAATCTTCCAACAGAATGATCCCCTCATCTTTGTTGCTGCATTGGGCATGGCATGAGCTCACCTTAAATGTCAGCTTAGTTTGTTTGCTATCTCCCTTCACAACTTTGGCTGCAATTCCTCTTTAGTTTAGTTTAGAAATAATTGATTTAAAAAGCAGTAATGGTTGTGTGTAGCATGCAAGGGCAGCTCCACTTCATTATCCATTTGTCTTAAGTTCCTTGTGTGTTTCCATCCAAGTTTTTAAAATAGGCTGTTAGGGCACGGCTCATTATTTTCAACTTCAATATTGCATCTGTGTCTGGATATTGCTGTGGTATAGGGTTCTCTTAGTTAACTAGGGTTGGAGAGGGAGAGATTTAGCATGCCCTAAGGAGGGACCCCATCATTGCTGGGGTAACTAGATAGGCTTTTCCTTATGTTGAAACAAAAGCCCAGCTCAGCTGAACAGTGTTGTCTCAGAGTACACTTTTGAACTAGGAGCTTGCTAAATGCATTTTCTCCATCTTTTGTTGAAAGCCTTTGGTTGATTTGGTTTGTTAGGAACTACAACAGTGCCAAATCTCTTGGGTTTAACAACATTGGGTTTTCCCTTTTTCCTCTTTCAAAGGCACATGAAGATCCAATGTATGACATCATCAGGGAGAACAAACGTCATGAAAAGGAAATGAGGTAAGCGTGGCTGTAGTAAAGCTGCATTCTCAGTTTGAGGTTCACTTGATAACATGACAGGTGAAATTTTGCCAGAAGCTACCCTTACCAGCTTAGACTGTCTTTTTAATGGCATTTTCTTGCTGTTGGCACAGACTAATTTCTACTTTCTCAATAGTATTTCCTACCTTTTTAATTCTATTACCTTATCACACAGAACATTAGGGATTGGAAGGGACTTCGAAAGATCATCTGGTTTTGTCCCAAAATAGAGTTGAAGGAGTTTAATATTCAGGGACTTGGGTTTAGTTGTTTTAGACCTTAGAAAAACAAGGGTTGGTTTTGATTTTCTTTGACTTCACTAAGAGATTTTTCCTACATGCAGGTGCCTTCAGCAGATGTGAAGGGGTGGATGTGGAAAGTCAATCCTAGGTATCTGGTGCTGTTCTTCATGCAGGGTCATTATTCAATATATAAAGCAGCAGGTTATAATATTTTAAACTACATCAGTGAGATAACTGAACAAACTATGAGTAGCCCCTAGAGTAATGCTGCTGATGCAGATGTGGTGCCTGCCCCTTTACTCTGCTGAGGCCCCACCTTGAATACTGTGTCCAGTTCTGGTGTCCCCAGCATAAGAAGGACACAGAGCTGTTGGAGTGAGTCCAGAGGAGGATCACAAACATGATCCAAGGGCTGGAACACCTCTTCTATGAGGTGGGGTTGTTCAGCCTGGAGAAGATGCTGGGGGAATGGTAGAGCTGCTTTCCAATACCTGAAGAGATCCTACAGGAAGGCTGTAGAGGGGCTTTTCATAAGGGTGTCTGGAGACAGGACAAGGCAGAAAGGTTTGAAGCTAAGGAAGAGTAGGTTTAGACTGGATCTTGGAAAGATGTTCTTTGGTAGGAGGATGGTGAGACTCTGGAATAGGCTGCCCAGGGAGGTTGTGGCTGCCTTCTCCCTGGAGGTGTTGAAGGCCAGGTTGGATGAAGCCTTGAGCAGCCAAGTCTAGTTGAGAGGTGTCCCTGCCCATGGTGGGGAGGTTGGAGGAGATGATCTCTGAGGTCCCTTCCACAACCTGAGCTATTCCATGATTCATGGAAGTACGGGGGAGGGAGGGAAATGAAGAAAAGACACATCCTTGGAGAGGATACTGAAGACAACAATAAAACAAGGAAGTAGTCAAGTCCCCATTTGCCATTAATCCATGGAAGTTCAAAGAAAGGTTGCCTATGTAAACTAGAGTCTACTCTCAGCTGCTCTGATGCCATCTCTATATCAGCAGGGCAATGAATTTCTTCATATCTTAGTGCCAACATCTTTGTGTGGATAAGCACAGAACTTGTTATGGTCATCTGGTGATAGCTGTTGCCTTGTTTTCACACACAAATACTGGCCAGTAAGCTGATCTGCCTTTGGGATGGAATGTCTCCTGAGAACAGAACTCCTGCTTACCTCAAAAGGCTTTGCTTTTTCCAGTGAAAACTATAACAGGCATGAAATTCAGCAAAAGAGGATTTGTTCCCCTGCCCCTTGCATGCAGCTTCTGTGCTTCAAGCTAGGAAGGAAACAGATGAAAGAATGAATTATTACACCTAGAAGAGTGCTAGAAAAGTTCCTCACTTACATTTTTTAACCTCAGGATACAGCAGCTGAAGCAGCTCCTGGAGGACTCTACCTCAGAAGATGATGATAGCAGCAGTGATGAGGAGGATGATGATGATAGCAGCTCCAGCTCCTCAGATTGTAGAGATAAACACAAAAAAAAGAAGAGAAAGAAGGAAAAGAAAAAAAAAGAAAAGAAGAAGAAGAAAAAGAGAAAGCACAAATCCTCTAAATCTAACGAGAAGTCAGAATCTGACTGACAGCAGGCACCTGCTGCATGCTCTTTGACCCCTACTTGTGAACTGCAAGGAGAGATCCAAAGAACAGAAAGAAACCACCAGAAAGGGCTTTTTTAAACTCCAGCCATCCAGATGGGTATGTACAGCATCCCACCCTGGCTGGCTTCTCTGCCCCGCTGCAGTACTGCAGCCAGGCAGAGTGCTGCATGAACCAGATCTTGATACTGGGAGACCTGCACTAAGGCTCATCCCTCATGGTCACCTCAGGCCTTGCTGCATTACCAGGTGTGACTCTCAGCAGAAACCCTGACCACCAAGGGATTGCCAACCAGTCTGCAGCACTGGCAGACTGTCTATTGAAGTGTCTTTTCTCCTTGAAGTTATTTTATTCTATACAAAACCTCATTGTAAGGGAACAGCAATTTGCACCATGCAGAGCGCTGGGAGTTCACTTACTGCTTCTAAAGAGCAGGTTGTGTTTTCTCTGCACACTGCCTACGTGCTGAAGTTCAGTCTTCTTGTCTTAGTGCTGGCAGCTAGGGAAATAAAATAGCACTGCTGAAGAAGGAAGTTGTTAATCAAGGTCTTTACCTTAAGACAAAATTGCAGTGGCAGCAAGACTTGGGTTGTGTTTTTTTGGTGTAGCAAAATGTCACATCACCACCATTCATCTGCAGTGTTCTGCAACACCTAAAGCATTCTCCAGACCATAGGAATGGGAGCTAAGTGTCAGCTGTTCAACTTCACTCTAAAGAAGTAGAGGGTTTAGTAGTTTTAAAAAAGGAGGTTTTCATGTTAGAAGTGAAAAGCATTGGTTCCTACATACACTTCAGTATCAGTTGTTTTGATACAATGGAGAGGTTTTTTTTTTCCTTTTAAAAAGGAAATAAATTCCAACTTAGTTTTTGTTTACTAGAATGATTTGCTGGGGTCTTGTTTTGTGAATCATCCCACAAGAACATGAATGGCTAAGACTTTCAGTATTTCAACATGCATGTAAGCCACAGAGCAAGAGTAAAGAATTTGCAAGCAGGAGGAAGAGAGAGTTGTGTACTTAATAGCCCTTTTCCAGACTGACCACACTTAGCTCTGCAAAGCATCTTTTTGAAACCTCAAGGTACAGTGGTACAAAGCTGTGAGGGGAGGACCCAGGTGATGTGTATTGGTACTCTGCAAAAAGAAAAATGGATTTGCTTTGAAAAGACTTGAGAGACTTACACAGAACTTAGCCTCTGTGCTTATACTGAAAAAACCCCAAACAACACAACCAGAAGAGCTCTAACATAAGTAGAAATGAAATCAAGGAATGATTAAAATGCTGAAGTTTGGTTGTGTTGTTTTTGTTTTTTTCCTCTTGAGAGCTTTGGAAAAGAAAACAGTGTGAAGTATACATTAAAATGTGTTTTCTTCCTCCTACGTGTTGTAAGAATCATTCAGTAAAAATAAACCTTCATCCCTTGCTCCTCACAATATGTTCTGGGGAAAAACAAGATAGTCAAGGCCTAGTTGCAAAGGGAGTCTTTATCTTATTCCCAGATCTTGCAGGGGAAGTTATTTTATCCTCCAGTATTCTCTAGCAGATCCATAGATGAGATTTACAGGTGACTGATAGTTCCCTATAGCAGCAGCAGCTTGAAAGCTGCTGCCTTACTCCACAGAAAGGCTGAGCAGTTGAAGTTGCACAAGGAGAGTTGGTATGGACTGGTTCTTTGTATTGCAGTATTTGATGCTGAGAAAATCCATGCAGGTGCAGCACTGCTGCTTGTTGGACAGATGCTGGAAGCCACAGCTACTCTTTACCTGATGCACTGCAAGAGAACTCCTTGTGAGGTTTGTCCAGAGCAGAGCTAACCTAAAGATCTCTTCAGTTACTTCAGCTTTTGTCAAATAAGGGTCATCTTAATGAAAAGAACTTCAGGGTTTTATTCTCCTTAGACTGTCAACCCCTTCCCCTGTTACTGAGTCCTTCCCAGTTCACCTACCAGAGTTTATCCTGAACAATACCATAAGACCGTATCTAAAAAGTGTTGGATGTTAAAATGTTGAGATGCCAAATCACTACTCTCTGCCAGACTGAAGGTTCATTTATACCAGTGCCTTTTTCCAGGTGTCTGTGCAGCAGAGCAGGGCACACTCCTGGGGCATTATTCTTGGGTCGAAGTTAAAGCTCACAGTTTCAATACAGGAAGATTTCTTCTAGTGCTGACTGACAGCCAGTGCTAGAGTGCTGAGAAACAGGATTGATTCACTGCATCATTTAGCAAGTTTGCAGATGACACCAGGCTGAGTGGTGTGGTTGCTAAGTCTGAAGGATGGGTGCCATCTGGAGGGACCTGGACAGGCTGCAGAGGTAAACTGAGGAGAATTTCACAAGGTTCAATAAGGCAGAGTGTAAGGTTCTGCACCTAGGTCAGGGCAATCCTACATATCAGCCCAGGCTGAGGGATAATGAGATTGAGAGAAACCCTGCAGAAAAGGACTTGGAGTGCTGGGGGATGAGAAGCTGGACAGGAGCTAACAGTGTGAGCTTGCAGCCCAGAAGGCAAATGGCAGCATGGGCTGCACCAAAAGCAGCAAGGCCAGCAGACAGGGAGAGGAGATTCTGCCCCTCTGCTGAGACATCACCTGGAGTGCTGCATCTACCTGCAGACCTGGTGGAACAGGTCAAGAAGAGTGCCGTGAAAATCACCAGAGGGCTGGAACACCTCTCCTAAGAGGACAGGCTGAGGGAGCAGGCTCCAGGGAGACCTAGTAGCAATCTTTCAGTACCTGAAGGGGACTGTTGGCAAAGGCCTGTAGGGATAGGACAAGGGACAATGGTTTGAAATTGGAGAGGATTTAGACTGGATGATTAGGAACACCTCTCACCTAGACTTGGTTGCTCAAGGCCTCTTGGGATGTTCTGTTGAGTGCGAGATGCAGCTACAACATTCCTATGGGCAATACAGCCTCACGGGTCTCCAGCTGCTATATGCCATTATCTTAATGCTCTAAACCATTCTTCTTAAAGACTTTCAGAGGGAAACAAAAAAACAAACTGACATGTTTTCTTTCTTAGGGTTTAGAGTCTTGCTGACTGATGTGGCAGGGGGTGAGCCAGGGGAATCTGAAGACTTTTAAGAAGAGTCAGTTTCCTTTCCCTCAGTGCACCTCTAGTCAGCATGCAGTGAGTGGGGGTTTTGCCATGAGCTCCTCTATTCCATTGTTCTACCTCAATGGCAATATCTGTAACAGACCTTTTTCAACATAAGGCAGAAACCAGGAGATTGTAAAAGGGAAATCTTTGTGCCATGCAAGTGTTATCAAACTGAAATTTAAATTACAGAACTAAAGCCTGGCAAGGCAAGAACCACCCCCCCCCGGCTCTACCTCAGTGATTACACCACACCCATTCTGAAACAGATGTTTTAGTTAGCTCCAAATAATGCTTTAGACATTCAGCTGCAGACAGACAGTCTGTCCAAAACAAAGCAGTCTAAGGTTTGTTACTGATGTGCCAAGCAGCAAATAGCTTCTTCAGCTGCTCCTCAGTAGATACTGCAGGAAGCATGTGAAAACTCCCAAGGCAGTGGAGTGACAGCTCCACAGGACTGCCAGCACTGCAGTTACTCATCACTGGGCAATCTAGCTTCAGTGGTAACCAAAGCTGACACGTATATGCTTCTGTAACAAGGTAAATCTCAAATATCACTGTGCCTAGTTACCTGGCTGAGTAAGAGGAGCCTGGACTTGCAATTTCCAGCCTTTTAAAATTCCTAAGCTTTCTGAAGTGTGGTCCTTTTACCCACTGGAACACTGCATACAGTTGTAAGCCAGATGCCTGAAGATGCAGTCTACAGATCATCCCTGCTGCTGAGTGAAGAAAAAGCCAAGCAGAAATTCAGTTTTAAGCTCACAGGACTTGTACTCTCAGAGTAGAGTACACCAAATAGAGTCTCTGAAGCACTGAAACGTTCATACATAGTACTTCAGGAATTGATGTGGATCCTAGCATGGATACCCTGCAAGCTCTTAAACAATTAGTTTAAAACAGTATTTGTGTTCAGATAAAGAGCTATCTCAACAGTCCTACAGCTGCTCCCTCACATCACCTTAGGAGCTAGCGTAATCAAGCCCTGAATTGGGCAAAAAGAGCACCCAACTAGTGCAAGACCTGTGAAAGGATGAGTAGTATGGTCTCAGGAGTACCTGTGAACTATTACCCATTCCCATCACCCTCCCCCAAGAGTACCTTTTCACTGTGCAGCTGTGACAAGACAGCCAAGCCTGTCAGCAGAACTGGCTGTGTGAGATCCCAAAGTCACACACAAGCTCAGGGAGATACAGATGGAATACAAAGTAGTCTCAAACTGCAATTCTATTAAGTTTATTATTTAAATAGTGGATGCACTAATTGTAAAAAGGTGACTTTAGTGTTAAATACTTCATTCCATTCTAACAGTGTCCTCAGTCTTCACAGTGCTACTTCTTACCCTTGAAGAGTGCACAGCAACATACAAAACAGACTAACTACTGAGTTCTGGATTTATGCAAACTGCCAAAACATTTTTCCCCCTCCTGCCCTGGTATTTGCAGTTATCTTCTCTTATAGAGAGACTTTCTTGTTCCATGCCCTAAAGAGAAAGAAAGAGAAAGATTAAAGCAAGCATTCTCCCTCCAAATAATATATGTCAATTTACCTCTGAAAACAGGCATCAATGACTGCCTTTTCCTGTGGCAAGACAAGACACTGGTGGTTGTTAGAACTTTATACTCAGCTTCCCAGTAAGTATAAATCCTGCAGGAGTGTTGTTGGACTTCAGAATATCCTAGTGTAACAGAGTTCCATATGAAGCTCAAACATTTTCACTGTGCTCTTGTAACACATGCAAGAAACACCAACTAAGGGGCAAGTATAAGAAGTACTTGGGGGTTATGCAAGTTTCCTGGGTGCTTGTACTAAAAAGGAGCAGCAATTAAAGGTTTAACACTGGTGTTCAAACCATCTGACTTAAGGCCTGACACCAATTTTGACTAGTAAGAGGCTTTAGTCTTCAGTTTCCGTTTCCCACCTTGCAAATACACCGAATTGTAAGCAAATATACTGTTGAATGTACAAGAGAGGGCCTTTTACTGAAAGAATGTTCAGATTAGCTTTACTGTGCCAGATTGTTCATCTCCAGAGGGAGCTTTGATCTTTCAGGTAGTTTCTTGTATGTACTGACCCTTTTCAAGGTATAGCCTTTTCAGACTCTCCACCAGTGCTCAAAAGCATAGGATTTCCCCCTTCATTGTAGCATGAAGGTCCTACTCCATCAAGCTGAAGTTGGGAAGCATTACCTATATGCATTTGTGTTGTGTCAAACAACAGTGTTGTGGCTGAGACAGACCTGTAGCTTGATGATATACTGCAAAGTGATACCTTAGCCTATACTTTTTAAAAAGTTAGAGCAGTTTGAAGAGCAGCTAGACTCAAACATTCCATTTGGTGGATTTCTCTTTTGGTTTGTTCCCTTCTCCTTAAAAAAAAGGAACAAACCTAACCCACTCAGAACTACAACACTCTTCACAGCAAAGCAAGTAAGTTTGAAGTCTGGTTTGCTTCTTTCTCATCTTGCCTGCATACAAAGCATTTGTTATCATTTCACAAAGCTACCCAATATCCTTGCAACTAAAACCAAGAACAAGGATTCCAAGACAGCAGTGAAAAATTGCTTGGAACAGTGGTTTGGGGGTTGTTTTGGTAGCTGTCAAAGTACACCAACCTTTGCGTATGCTTTTAGGTATCTCCCACACTACTTCTTCCACTTCATGTCTTGTGTCTCTGCATTTTGAGAGTGGTTTGCCTATTCTTTTCTTCTTTGGTTTAACCAAAGGTGGGCACCCTGAAAAGCAAGATATAAGTGGTGTTATTGCTACAAAGCATAGTCTTAAAACCAATTTAAGCTTGGCTTTGCCTGACTGGTCTGTAGTGTTCCTCTTTTCCCTTCCTTTTACATACCCAATTTAGTGGCAGATAAAACTGACACTACAGGTATCAAAAGCAAACTTCTCTTGTCTAGTCACTGCCCAACCATAATTCTGGATGCACTGTGTTTGGGTCATAACTGGGACAGGTGTTCATGTGACCAAAACCCAGCCTAGGGAGAGCTGGATAATTCTGCTTTAGTTCACTTTTCAACTGTTGAAGACAAATTGATGCTGTCCAAGTGACTGAACTCACCCATGCCCTTGAAAATGAATTAAAATAAACAACTAATCAACTGTTCAGACCTGCACCACAAGCATACAGTTCAAGAAGTCAGATGTAACATGTGATATTACTGCTAAAGCAACACATCTGGTTTAGCCAAACCCCCTTAAACTGCAGGGCACTTAAGTTTAATTTGAGGAAACTAGTCCTAAGATAAAGCATTTTAAAAAGGGCATCATTTTACTTGCACTTCTGAGGCATCCACTGTCATGAACAGCACTCACAATAAACCAGTTCTTGCTTGCTCACACTAAATGTGGTAGCCTCTTACAACTACACAGGCTGGAAAAAGGGGAGGAGAAAGCCAGGGGTAACAAAAAGGCCAAACAGCCTCAGTGCACCACAGCATCATTTCATCAGTATCAGAGCAATGGTAGTTATCCTCTCCTCTTATCCAAACAGGTGCTTGCTGCTTGTGTCATGCCTTTTTGAATGCTTCTTAAGAACTGAAACAGAGGAAATGAGTCCTACCTTGTTCTTTGTTCTTGGCTGGAGGCGAGACACTACTACGTACTTGGCTGGTAAATTTGGGTTTAGCACCACTTCTAATCCAATACTCTTCAGGCCATATCCCCATGTTCTCCCTTAACAGCCTTCCTAATAAATAAAAAGTTGATTTAAGGTCAGAATTTACTTTTGCTAACATTAATATACTGTTTGATTGACAAGTCAGAATGCAAAGCTACCTGCTGCAGCTAATGGCAAGAGCCTATTAAAGCAAAACCAGGTTTTTGGAGACCACACTTAAATTACACAGTGCTTCAAGTCTACAGAGGAAAATTGAAGAACACTTAAGCCTGTTATTAGATCACCCTGTTAGAGATGCTGCACTAAACAGCAGCCACTTACTGAAGCACCCATGCATCAGTTAGGAGCCCTGGCTGCTAGCTCTGCTTATTCCCAGTGCAGATGCATCCAGTTTCTACCAGTATCAACCTTTACAAAAAGAAAGTGTTCTCCAGATCAGATTTAATCCAGCTTCACACTGCCTTTATGAAAATACAGCAAAGCTTTGGTTGCTAAGAGCAGCAGCAATAAAAAAAACAACACCCAAGCAACACAGTGATTTGACTCCTGTTCTCCAGGAAGAGAGAAGTTCAACAGGGTATGGCCACAATGCACTTAACCCCATTTAATCCAGCTAACATGGGGCTGTGATGGGAGGGTCAAAGTCTAAACCTAAAAGGCTGAGTTTCCAAGCTGTTATTATTCATAGAATTGTTAGGGTTGGAAGGGACCTCAAGGACCATCCAGTTCCAACCTCCCTGCCATGGGCAGGGACACCTCACACTAGAACAGGTTGCTCAGAGCCACATCCAGCCTGGCCTTCAAAACCTCCAGGGATGAGGCTTCCACCACCTCCCTGGGCAACCTGTTCCATTTGCCATTACTGAGCAGTGGTAAATGTTCAAATTTCCATCATTTTTTTCAAATGAATAAACCTCCACTAAGGTGAGAAAGACAAGTACATACAAAAAATAAATCTAACTCAAAAATCCTCTGCTGGCTGTGAAGATGCAGCAGCCCCATGCAAGAGGTAAAAAAAATTGCAGCAAACCTCCTCTGCCTCAAAACAAAGAAAAAGAAGATTCTGGAGTACTTCTGGCTCTTAAGTCAAGCCTGAAGCTGCAGCAATCTTTAATCTTCCCTCTGGTTGAAACTACAATCTGCAGGTGCAGGGGTTTTGTAGGTGTGTTCCCAGCAATTTGCTTACCTCCCAAGAACTTCCATAGTGCTCGCTGGTGTTCAGGTCCTTCTCTCCTTGCCATAGACCTCTTCCTTCCATAACACCCATAGTCACTGTATGCTACTGCATCTTGTACTTTCTCCTTTGGTTTGTAAACTACACCAATGTTTTCACCAAGCCCAATCCTATTTATTTTCTCTTGAACAGGCCAGCCAATAAACTGAGCTGGTATAGCATTTTTGGGTGGTTTCCAAAGCACCCTCTGGCCAACGGGGTAGAAACTGCCTTTACTAGGTGCTAAGATTCCATATGGAGTGGCTTCTTGAAAGAAGTATTCAATTTCATCCATGTTATCATCTTCTTCCTCATCCTCTTCATCTTGCTCCTCCTCTTCTTCCCTCACAGAATATTCTTCAGAGTCCTCAACTTCTGGCAAACCCTTAGGTGCTTGGTTCTTGAGAGAATGGATTTTTTTCTGATTAGAAGGCTTAGGAAGGGCTCCCAGCTTTCTGCCTTTACCAGAAGCCTCCTTAGTCTTCACAGTTGAAGAGTATTTGGGGTCTTGGTCATTCAAGCTGTTCATCTGCTCCTTTCCTACCACTTCATCTTCATTAAGGGACCCACCACTTGTAATCTTCTCTTTCTTCAAGCCCTCTGTACCTTTCTGGAAAGCATACATGCTTTTCTGAAGCACATAGTCAGGGACAAAATAAGACACTGGAACATTTTCAATGGATGAGCCTTCCTCTCTAGAAGACATATCATCAGAAGACAGACTGAGCACACTTGGAGGTTTCCTTTGTGGGAAACAAAGGTCATAGTCATAGTTAGTGTCCATAGTGTCCAAAAAAGCCTGCCAGCTGTCAGAGGAAACATACCTCATGGATTCGTCACACCACACGCTGCCATCTGTTTGACTTTCATTGGCTGCACCATGGCTTCGGTTCGGCTTTTTCTGCTGGCAACTCAAGTCATCTGTTACCTCCATACTGGATGGAAGTAGTCCTGCTTGTTGAACCAAGCTGGGCTCATCTTGAGGAGTTTTGGAAGCTGTGGATTTCCTCAAGCTGGATTTCTTAGCTGCTACCACATCCTGGCTCACCACTGGCTGCTCTGTGCTAGCAGATCTCACCAGCTCTGTCACTTGCACTGCCATGGGTTCACCTGAGGGGGATTTTGCCTGTTGACTTATCATCTGCTTTTCTGCATCCAGCTTCACTCCATGATTTTGGACCTCACTTTCTTGTGTGGTTTCAGCAGCCTGTTTGGAGGGGAGAACAGTTTTTCTCTCACCTAAGGAAGCTCCTGGCACCATTTTCTCCCCTTCACCAGGGCCGTATAGCATTCCTTCACACGAGCTAACAGCAAATAAGTCACGCTGCACTATGTTCTCTGGGACTGGTTTGCCACTTGCCACATCATACAAGGGGATAGTTTCTTTAAAGGACTTCCACAGCTGAATAGCAGGAGAGCCATTTCCATATTCTATTCTCACTTCTTCCTTCTCAAAGGCATAGCTGCCAGTAGGAAGATTTCTGTACTGGGTAGAGCTGGAAAGGCTCTTGTTACGAAACTCTCTGTCTACTACAATGGAAGATCCAGACGAATCCTGATTTGTTGAAGCACTTTCAGTCTCTGTACCTATACCAGAAGAAGCACAGGCCGTGTTTCCTGCATCACAGCCTTTCGTTTCTGTACCTAGGACATCTTGATGCCTTTTTGGCTTGCTTTCAGGCTGTCTAGGATCAGTCTGTGTTTCTTTTGTCTCCATCTTTTTCCCAGAGGTACTATAGTGTCTAAATCTTGTTGCATGATAAAACACAGGGGAAGGTGGGGGACCATTAAAATAAGGCCTTCTGTTAACTCTTGCATGTGCTGGATGCTGTGGAACGAAATATCCAGGGTACTCGTGGAGCGCAACAGAATAAAAGGGGAAATACGGGTTTCCACTTCGGTAGCCTAGACATTGGGGATAAAAACAAGTAAAGAGAAACATTTCTTCTTCATCCAAGTAATTTTGGTGAACATTTGCTTGTATAAATAGGGACAGCTGCAAGATCAGACACATAGGTAAGCAACCCACTCCATCTGTTAGCGCTTAGAAACAAATCTGGCACAGAAACCAAGTCTGTAGCTGTCCAGATAAGCTGTTCCGTAACAAAACTTCAACCAGAGCTTGATTCTGTTCCTTGGAACATAAAACAAAGAGCTTTCTGTAATTTTTTTTGAGGGGTATTTAATGACTATGCAATAGGATTGCCTCTGAAGAAGACAGCTCAAGATGCAAACCAACACAGGTACGGCATTTACAGAATGCATTTAACCATATAGTTTGTGTGGAAGTTTCTATTTATCCATAACGTGCTCATGGATGTATGGACCTCAAATACACTCATTGAGTAGTAGGCACATTCTGAAGCTCTCCAGCTGTACCATAACCATTCCTTAATAATTGACTCAGCCTTCTACTCTCCCAGAAACAAGCACTTGCCTTCCAACATACAAGTTAAACATTCAGCCAACATTCAATTAACTCCACCTTAAACTTACAAGAAGCTTGTTCACAGAGATAGGCATTTGTTTCTTCTTAGTAACTTACTCCACAGAGCTACCCCAGGCAGCTCTCATTCAGCTCACCTGGAGCAGGTACACAGTATGGGCTGTACGCGTGACTGAGGTACCATGGATTTGGAAAAGGCTGTTGTGCTGGTGGCTGCGCATAAAAAAAGGGTCTCGTGTGGTTTGTGGAGTAGGATCCACTCTCTGAAGATGAAGCAGTGTTCATTTCTAATTCTTTTCAAACACTGAAAGAGAGAAATGAGCAGGATCAACCATTTTTTGAAACTGTGACCTAGTCATTGTTGTGCTCTGCCAGAGCACAGATGCTCCTCTTCCAGCCCAACACAACCTGATCTTTCCAGCAGACAAGTAGTGCCTTCAAAGAGAAGGCAGCATCACAGTCAAGGTCAAAGACTTTACTATTTGTTTCATAAATTCATAAAATGTTTTGGGTTGGAAGGGACCTCCAGAGGTCATCTGGTCCAAACCCCCTGCAGTCAGCAGGGACAGCCTCCACTAGGTCACGTTGCTCAGAGCCACGTAAAGCCTGACCTCCAATATCTCCAAGGATGGGGCCTCAACCACCTCCCTGGGCAACCGGTTTCAGTGTTCCACCACCCTCATGGTAAAGAGCTTGTTCCTAACATCCAATCTAAATCTGCTCTTCTCTAATTTCAAACCATTGCCCTTCATTTTGTCAATGCAGGCCTTTGCACCCAGTCTCTCTCCATCTTTCTTACAGCCCACTTCAGGTAGTGGAAGGCTCCAGGCTGAACACCTCCAGCTCCTTCAGCCTGTCCTTGCTGCATGGGTGCTCCAACCCCTGACCACTTTTGTAGCCTTTCTCTGAACTTGCTCTATCAGGTCCATGCACTTCCCTTGCTAAGGAGCCTTTTATATGCAGATCTTAGTACTTATACTCTAAAGCCACAGGACTAATAACTTTATGCACACATGGATATAAATAATACTCCAAACAATTAGCCCCTGAGCAAAGGGACTCAAAACCACACAAATATAAAACCCAAACAAAAACCTTCACATAATCAGAAGTGGGATGTTCCATGAAAACAAGGCTTCTTAAGGCTAACAGCTGTGTTGTATTTGAAGCCCCAAGAAGAGCTCTAGTAACTCAGGATTTGTGCTTCACAGTGTACTTAAAAACAATGATAGCTAATGTGGCAAATGAAACATTTCAGTAACACTGAGCTTAAGCTAATTGATTAGTAACAAAAAAAAAACCCAACAAATAAGGTAAAATACTTAAGCATAAGTTTGTGTTCAAAGCCATACAAAATTCACAAGACAACTTCCCTCCCACCCTGCTGCATTTACCCAGACAGTTAACACTAAGCTCAGTCCAGTCCCACCCATAGCAGTGACACATCCAGCTTATAGGCAATAAGAAAAAACAGAACACAGAAGGCACAGTGACAACACAGAAGCAAGCAAGCAAGCAAACAAACAAACAACAGGAGCTTAAGTCTCCCAGGAACGTAAGCACTTAAAAGTTACTGAAAACAAAATAAGAGTTCAAGGACCTGTTACAAACTAGCACACAGTTCAGCCTAGAGTTTCAGAAAGCTTTCAGGAACACTGGAGCCCTCTTCAGTTTCCATCTAAAAAGGCCTGTCCAGTTCTTGTAAGCATCAAAAGCCTACAGATGCCCCTCACTCTCCTTATCCAAAGCTCCCAGAATTATCTTGACTTTGAGAGCATAATAGAACAGGAAAAAAAAAAGAACGACAAAACAAACCAAGCCCTCAAAAGCTACACTATTCCTACCCCACTAGAGCCCCTCAAAACCAGAGTCCATGCTTGCTGCTTACAGCCCAGCAAGAAACTAACCAAGCTTTGGGCTCACTCTTTTTATGGCAGAGAGCTGCTGCTTGTCCACTCCCCCTTCCACCTGGGGCTCATTTAACAATGACCTAGGGGCCCTTTTCCATTAGTGTGTGGGAAGGAGAACCAAAGCACAAAGGATAGAAGTAAAAGCCTGCAGCTGGTGTACCAAAAGAACCAGGACCAGAAATTGTTTCACTTGGAAAAGACCTCCAAGATCACCACAGCCCAAAGTACCACATGCACACATTTCAACACCTCCAGGGATGGGGACTCCACCACCTCCCCAGGCAGCTTGTTCCAGTGCCTGACCACTCCTGCAGCAAAGAAATTGTCCTTGATCTCAAATGTAATGATCCGAGCCCTGCTCTGCCTGTTAGTATGTGGATACCTTCACCATAGAATCAGTTTGCAGTCTTGCAGACGCTTAAGCTGCACCCTGAAGTGAATCCAATATTTGACTTTTGCTGTGTTAGGACTTGCATTAAAAGGAAAAGCAAACAGAAATCTTCTGCCCAAAACCACTGCTAAAGGCACTTTTTGCAGGGGTAAAAAAAAAATTTAACCAGACACAGCAAAGCTTGCATTTGTTTACCTGTTGTTCAGTATGGAGTAAAGGGAGCAATGCTCTTCCCTCCTAACACGGTGGGCTGACAAACAAGATGTTCTTTTGCATATGAATAGGAGACGTGTTTATTCTGCCACACATAACAGTTATAAAATGTGAGGCTGTAACTCAGCTCTGCCAGGGGTCTTTAGGGGAGATGAGAATCTGGGTGGCCACTTGGCACCTTCACATCTCTTGGGGACAGAGCTCTGATGCTGGGAGCGATGGAGAGTGAAGGGATGCACTATGCAAGGAGCTGAGTGACTAGAGAAAAACAAAGGGGTGTGGATCATAGAATCAATAAAGCTGGGAAAGACCTCAAATCCAACCTGTCACCCAACACCTCCTGACAACTAAACCATGGCTCCAAGTGCCACATCCAGTCCCTTTTTGAACACCTCCAGGGACAGTGACTCCACCACTTCCCTGGGCAGCACAGTCCAATGGCCAAGTACTCTTTCTGGGAAGAACTTTCTCCTCACCTCCAGCCTAAACTTCCCCTGGCACAGCTTGAGACTGTGTCCTCTTGTTCTGTTGCTGGTTGCCTGGGAGAAGAGACCAGCCCCCACATGGCTACAACCTCCCTTCAGGTAGTTGTAGAGAGCAAGAAGGTCTCCCCTGAGCCTCCTCTTCTCCAGGCTAAGCAACCCCAGCTCCCTTAGCTACTTAGACACTATTGACATCTCTAGTTTGGGAGATTCCTGTAATGTTTGGGTTTTTCCTTTCTATAACGTTCAGATTAAAGTTATCTGTGGCACTGAAACACCAAGTGTAAAACGCCTCACCCACGCGGATGACAGAGGACTGGGACAGGCTGCCCAGAGAGGCTGCGGAGTCTCCTCTGCAGAGATTCAGGCCCCTGCTGGACACGGCCTTGTGCAGCCTGCTCGGGGTGAAGCTACTTTAGCAAGAGGGTTGGATGTAGATGATCCCCAGAGATCCCTTCCAACCCCCACCGTTCCGGGATCAACCGTTAAGGCCACAGGGCCTCCAGGCTGCAGGGAGCCGCTTCTCCCAGCAGGGGGCGCGGAGCCGCGCTCCCTCCTCACGGGGGCGCGCTGCGGCCGCCGGAAGCGCGGGCGCGGCCTCCGTTCCCTGGGCGCGCGGGCGCTGGCGTAGGCAGGGGAAGCGGAAGAGGAAGCGGGGGCGGGCCGAGGCGCCTGGCCTGGCGCGCGGGGCTCCGCGCATGCGCAGTGAGGGCGGCCAGGCGCGGCGGCCGTGCTCTGGAGGATGAGGAGGCGGAGGGCAGCGCGCCTGCGCGCCTAGGGGCCGCTGCCTCCGCAGGCTGGGTGCGAGCGGATCCTCATCTCCTTCCTCGCTTCCCCGGCCCCCTCACCTCTGGCCGCCCGCGGTCGGGACGCTGAGGTGTGAGAGGAAGCGGCGGTCGGAGGTTTGTCTGTGGTGACTGGGCGGGGGGGGAGGCGGCGGTGGCTCTCCCGAGCTCGCGTCCCGCCGCGCCGTGAGGCGGCGGCCGCCCTCGTCTGGCGCGGCCGTGGGGTCCCGTTTCCCGTCTCCTGGCCGGCGGCGGCCTGCGGGGCTGGAGCGGGGGTAGGCCGGCATCGCGAAGGATCCTTGGCTCCGGCGGCGCTCCCGCAGCGGGAAGGCCCGCGGGGAGCTCTGCGGCATCCTATCGCTGCCCCCCCCCCCCCCCCGCCTGGGTGCGGCTCCCGCCTGCCCCTTCCGCGACCTGCCGCCGCTCCCGCCCGGCAGCTGCGGCTCCTGGGCCCGCTGGACACCGGCAGAGAACTGTAGCTGAGGCAGCCCGAGGAAGAAGGCGAGGTGGCTGCTGGCCCGCCTCCACGCCCTTGGCCGGGGCCGGCTCCTGGCGCGGCGGAGCTCGGCAGAGTCGGGAGGAGGAGAGGGAAACGCAGCGGGGGTTCAGCCGTGTGGCCGGCGGGGCCGCCCCTCGCCCCCGCAGTGTGCCGGTGCTCGCGGAGCGGGAAGGTGCCCCTCTTTCTTAGGGCTAGTGAGGATTTTCTGAGGGAAGCAGGAAAGAAAGCAAGCGGAGGAAGGAGACAGTTCACCTGGATGTCCGGAAGAGGAAAGAGATACTGTTTCTTGTCCCGTAAGCAGGAGGGGACCGTAAACTCTTGTCTGTAATGGGAAGGGCAGTTCGGCTTCCAACGTTCAGTGCCTCTCTTCAGCTGAGTGCGGTGGGACGGTTGCGACCTCGGTGCGTTTTTTCTTAGAGGTGCCTGAAGGGACAGACAGGATGAAATCTAGGAGAACAGCGCAGTGATGACATTGCCGTTTCTTGCGATTGCCCGGGCACCTTTCCTCGTCAGTACGTCTGATTGTGTGTGTGTGTGCATAGTATCGGTGCTTACAGCGCTGATGGGGGTGGGCTTCAGTGCTTCTGTGTGCTTTTGAAGAGTCAATTCCTAGTGAGTGCGTGGAGTCTAAATGCATGCATAGCGTAGCTTTGAAGTTAGACATCTGCGTGCCTAATTTATTTTTTCTGATATTTACTACTGTTTCTGTCCTGACCAGGATAGATATCTGCTGCTTTTGAAATTAATGGTGATTTAGAAACGGATTTGTGTTGTAGCTAACCCCTGCATTTTTAGAGGCTTCCTTGTGAAGCCACAGCTTGGCTCTCAGTGTTACTTAGTGATCGTAGGGGACCCGAACGTGAGTGTGTTGTTGTGAGCTCTCCCAGGGCTGTATCTGCCTGAACTGTGTTAAGATGCATTTAGGAGGTCGTTCAAACACACAATTAACTGAGTTCAGTTTCTCATAAATACATCAGGAGAAATAGGTAGTATTTGGTGTACTCAGGTGTGTACATCACATAGCCTTGTGCCCTGGCTGTATGTCACACATCCTTCCTAAAGATTTGTGTGTGTCTCGTAAAAGGGTCCTGTTATACTCAGTGTTGTGTAACCAGCATCTTGCAGGAGCAGGCTCAAGTGGAAGAAAGGATGTTGCTGCTTATTTACTAATTTTTTGGCTGCATTTTGGACAAGCAGTTGTTGTTGGGGGCAGTTTTTGAGGCAGGCTGGTTTGGTTTGGTCCTGTGAGAAGGAAACTAATGAGAAGTGGTGCAAGTTCTAAAATTTCTCTTCATTAATTTAGTGGCTGCTGCATTTGGAGAATAAATTTTATATGCATGAGTAAGACATCCACTATAAAGCACTCAACCTTTCAGAAACTAACTTATGGTTAGTAAAGCTAAGTTAATTATTAATCTCATTTCTTAATGTAGAACTGCTTGAATTTTTTAGTTGAGCATCCGTGCCTCCAAGTGATTATTTAAGGGAGTGATGTATACCTGTGAACTGGAATTTAAGTTGTTAAATAAACCAGACCACCTTCATTATACAGAAGGGAAAAACACCCCACTTTTCTGTGCATACTTGATGTGCATGGCTGGATCTTAGTGCTGACATCCCTGGCCCACTTTCTTCCAAAGATTAATTTTCCAAAACAGGTCAGGTCTTCCCACAAAACAGAAATGCCCTTGGGGATGGAAACTACCTGTGCTCCCCGATGAAGGCCAGTTGCCAAGTTAAGCTGTTGGTTTATCTTGTGCTAATTTCATTTCTGAGCAGTCATTTCCTTTAGTGTATTGCTTCCTTTAGGAGCAGAGAAACCAGGAAAGAAGGTGGTAATGAAGACTGCATTGTGACCAAACGTGTTGTCAGCGTGGAGCCTGACACTTCTGGTCTCTAGCTTCTGTGTAATTTCGGAAAGCTCACCTGCCTCTAAGTTGTAACTCGCCTCCCCTGCGTAATGTGCGTGGAAAACAGTAGTAGTTTCCAAGGGAACAGTAATTTTCAAGATGAAAATGTTGCAGGAATCAACTGGTCCTTAGTTTTTTGGGGAAATTTCATGTTGTTGCCTTACTAGAATCTCCTTGATGTCCTCGGGTTTCTGGGCTGCAGTGCTATCAAAGACACCTTTGATGGCTTTTGAAGAGAGGAAAACTTCCAAGTCTGCAACTGCTTCATCAATTACCTATTTCTTTTCTTGCTGCCAAGGATGCAAATTTGATACAGTCCTCAAGAATCTACAGCTTCCAACTGCTTTTTTGTCTTTCTTTCCTATCCTTGAGATCTCTTGGCAAGGTGTATTGATTTACATCACTGATTCTAATAATTTTTAGCACTTGCATTCCCCCTTTGGCTCTTAGTTGATACAACAATTTGGAAAGGGTGATCTGTAACTCAGCATATCCTTAACAGTAACTTAAGCATTGAAGTGCTTGAGCTTGGTGGCTTCCCTGCAAGCTGGGAGGATTACTATCTCTCCTCAGAGGAATGCTTATGTAGCCTGGCTTACCCTTGTTGAGTTCTTAATTCTGACATTTTATTATGTTAAATATAGTGAATGACTCACTTCTTTAAACGTGTTTTTACTTGTGATTTGTATGAGGCTGCCCTTGGATGGAAATGGGAATTTGATTAAAAGTGCACAAAAGTTGTAGTTAAAGCTTTGTAAAAAAATTCAAACTGAGTTATATCCAGGGAAGTAAGTTTTGGATGATGATTTTTTTTCCCCCTCCTTTTTTTCCCAGACATAGAGGTTTATTAAATGTGACTTGTAGTTAGTGAAGTTAGAATGAGAGATGTTTAGGTGGCTGAAGATGTGGATAGGAACCTGCATCCTTTCATAGAGCTTTATTTCCTATATATTTCATAGGAAATTAGGCATCTTAATGGCATTTTCAGAAGAACTTCCTTCTTTCTCTAATACCAACATGTCTAAAACTCAACAATTTCCAATTTGGAAACAAAATAAACCAAGTTTTACTTCAAGAATATCAGACCCTTCCCTGCTAATTCAATTGGAAATAGTCAGTGTCTTTATTGCATGTTACACATGGGGGTGCAGTGTTAACACTTCCATGTGTATAGTACGGTATCTGTGTTTATCAGTCTCTGCCTGACCTCAGAAGATAAACAGACTCAAGGAAGGCAATTAACAGCCTGTCCCATAACTCATTAACAGTCGATGACTAATTTTTGGAATGGTTTCATTCTGATTTGAAGTACAAGAACAAGTGTTAAAAGCCACAGCATTAATATGACTTAAGCCAAAAGCAGTTACTTCAAAATAAACCCTCTTATCAACCTGCTACTTAATGATTCTCTCCAGCTCAACAGGGAGTTCCTTTTGATCACTCTGTAATAACTTTGTTTGCAATTCAGTACTGCTGTGACCTTCCAGCAGCTCCCTACCAGCCCTGTTTTAGAAAGCTGACTTCCAAGAAGCTGCCCAGAACAAAATGGCCATTCCAGTGGCACCACTGAAGAGGAAAGTCTTATTCACAGAACTTGTATTCAAGGATTCTTTTTATTCTGGTAGAATTTCAGTTCAGGATATTAAGCTAACTTCAGCTATCGATATTTTCAACCATAAATCAGCAGTGTTGACCACTCTGAGCACTGCAAGAGACTGCAGTGCATCTGTGTAGACCTCTCTTCAAGTTGGTGGATTTTCAGTTAGCTGAGCTCTAAGAGCTGCATGCTAACCAAGAGATGCCAGGTTGGGACCAGAGAGAACTGAGCCTCTTGCAGCTCTCATTTGGCAAATATCTGGCCCTGAACAAGGTGATTCTTATTTCAGTGCCTGTTTTTCAGCCTCTAAATTGAGGAAAATACCTGCTTTAAAATTGTCTTGAGCTCTTTGGAGAGCTGCAAGAGAGGTAGGTAGTCTACCTCTGATGACTTTCCAGGCACAAAATTATGTTCCTGCTCCACTTACCCTAGTGTTTTGAACAGATTCACTTCTCTTGGGCAAATAAGCGATGGTAATTTTAGACCAGAAATTCAGAGAGTCTTAGAGTACGTATTGCTCTCCTGAGGACTCTTTAGTGTGGTTCCATTACAAGGGAATGGGATGTGGCTGCTGACTCTGTGATACAATTTCAGTTCTTCAGTAAAGAGTTATCGCTTGCAGCAAAACACAGTATGGATGTAGAAAACGGGAGTCATGCATGTACCATGTTCCTATCATGTGCCACCTCCTTGAAGCACATCATGAAGATAAGTTGGTTTCAGAGCAGCTGTAAACCAGGGACTCCAGCTTTGTAAATGGACAGTTCAAAGGTGGTTCACATCACATTAATGATCTGCACCAAGACTCCTGTCCTCCCCGCAATCTTGCCTGCTACTGAGGGTCATACTCAGATGTTCCAGCTATTTATAGTAATTAATTTCACAGTTTCAACTTGTCTTCTGCTGAACAGGTTTGTTTTTTCAGTTACTGTCAGCCTCATGCTGCCAAGAGCATCTTTAATCTTACTGGCAGGTGTTTATCAATGTCTCCCTGGCATCCTCAGCTGGTTCTGTTACCTAATGCCTACACTAGTCCATTTCAGTTTTGCTCCCTTTTCCCTCTGTTTCTGAAGATGTACATTCTTTTAAATTGCATCAGAATAGGAAGTTGTGGTATCAATGACTACTTTTGCTAAAGCTTAATACTGCTGATGCTCTGCCCTAACAGAGCTTAATCCACTGTCTTGAATTGTTCTTTAAACTTTATTCGTAATCCAGAAAAACAAAGCTGTGGAGAGACCTGGGATACCAGGAGAGCCACAAGCTAGCTATTTCTGGGGGCCTAACACACTTAGGAAGTCTGCTTGTCTCTGTAGCCATTTAAAGTTCGGTGCAAAATCTGTCAGTGGATTAGGTTGCATGTTAAGCTGTTATCAGATAACCAGGATACTGGTCAGTGATGCAGAGACAGGATGCATACTAATTTGGTGGAAAGCAGCTGTGACTTGAAGCAGGTCATTGCTTGAGGTGAGCAGTATCTTTGTGTGCCTTTGATATACTGGTGGCTTAGTGACTCGAGTGCTTAAACACCTGAAACTTGAAGGTCTGAAGTCAAGTTTTGTGCTAATACCTGTTAGTGCAGCAGACAGTAGTCTCTCCTTCCTCCTCCTCCAAATATTAACACCTTTTCTGTTTTTAATTAACTGGCTTCAGTTGAACACTGAACACTGGGTTTGACTATTTTGACTGGTTTTGTTAAACACCCAGTGAAAACTAAGTTTGAGATACTCCTTTTTTTGTCTTATATTCACCAAAGGAGAGCAGTGACACTAAATTAGGAGTAATTAAAGTAGTATTAATTAAACATACCTGTTTCAAGTGAATGCATGTTAAAGAGCTGTCTTTGAGTTGTATTACAGATAGGGCTATGTTGAAATAGCAGATCTTTGATAGGGCTGGCAGGTATTTCTTCATCCTTCATCTTGCACTAAATCATCTATTTCTGTATGGAATGTAAAGGATTTTGTTTCAAGGAAAGGGTTTCTGCACTCACTGCTCATCATGGACTATAGGGATAGTGATATCTTGGACTTGAGACAAAGTTCCTGGTTATTCTTTGATTTTTGGAATATGAAAGAACAGTGCAAGATTCAGTCTGGAGGTACTTGATAGATGTGGTACTCTGGTGTCCTTTTCTGATGCCAGGTGATTTTACCATCACAACTATCTCATCCTTAATTACGTTTCTGTCATTCTGTGTTCACATGGAAAATAAATCCTGGCCCCATTTTTAAGAGGAGGAGGAGAAATGTTCAAACACGAAAACACACTGTGGTAGCCCGTGGTCATAGAATCAATAAGGTTGGAAAAGACCTCAGAGATCAAGTCCAACCTAATACCTAACACCTCATCACAACTAAACCATGGCTTCAAGTGCCACATCCAGTCCTTTTCTGAACACCTCCAGGGGTGGAGACTCCACCACCTCCCTGGGCAGCACATTCCAATGGCCAATTACTCCTTCTGTGAAGAACTTTCACCTCCAACCTATCTCTCTTTTTGGGAAGAACTTCTTAACATCCAGCCTGAACCTCCCCCTGGCAGAGCCTGAGACTGTGTCACTGCTTTATAACCACTCCACGTGTTCCATCATCCCTTTGCTCCTATTATCTCTGTACTTTCCTCTTGTCTACAGCAGTCATGCTCACCTATGGGAGTGAGTCCAGAGAGAAGATGAGTAAGTGCTGGGAATTAGGTGACTAGGGTTTTTCCAGCTTTAGCTCTGGTTCTGCTTGTTCTCTAGTAGAATGGCAGAGGTAGAATGAAGAGGATGATGCTGATGCTGTTGAGTTTAGCTGGAAAATGATGGAATGGGGAAGAAGATGCATTTATATTTTTAGTGGCCTGGTACTGTTAAGCTTTAAGAAGACAAAAGCACAAAGCAGAAAAAGTAGCTGTTTAATATGGAAATGAGAAGAATGTGGCTGTTTTATCAGTGATTGAAGGAAATGCACTCAGTGGGAAAGCTGGGTAATTTTTGGAAGAGGAATAAAGTCTTACTGAACCTCTTTTTAACTTCCCAGCCTTAGAATCTGTGTTGATAAAATAAATGATCTTGGTGGAGGAGTCTAAATATTGTTGAGAGTGAATGCACAGTCTTGGCCTGGAGAAGAGGAGGCTCAGGGGAGACCTTCTTGCTGTCTACAACTGCCTGAAGGGAGGTTATAGCCAGGTGGGGGTTGGTCTCTTCTCCCACACAACCTGTGACAGAACAAGAGGACACAGTCTCAAACTGTGCCAGGGGAGGTTTAGCCTGGATGTTAGGAAGAAATTCTTCCCAGCAAGAGAGACTGGCCATTGGAATGTGCTGCCCAGGGAGGTGGTGGAGTCACCATCACTGGAGGTGTTTAAGAAGAGTCTGGCTGAGGCACTTGGTGCCATGGTTTAGTTGATTAGCTGGTGTTGGGTGATAGGTTGGACTCCATGATCTGAAAGGTCTTTTCCAACCTGGTTAATTCTGTGTATTCTGCTTTTCAGTTCTCATTGGTTTGTTTTGTTCTCTCTACAGGAGTTTTTAGTGCAAGTAATGATTCCCAGTGTAGAAATAGTTGTTGTTAGACAATTATTTTCAGGGGTAATTATGAAAGTTTAGGGTGTTTTTTTAAGTGCTAATGTGTAAATTGATTTTATTTTCCTGCTTTCAGTCACTCAAGTGCAGCCACTCTTCACGAGATGTTACCTCGACATCTACCTCAGACTTTGCTTCTGCTCATCCGTTGCCTGGGTCATAGATCTCAACAGGAGCTCTGCAGACACTCTTGAAAGTCTTGAACAGCTTCTGACATCAAGTCAAAGCATGATGACCTAATAGTGGGTCAAAGTCTGAAACATCGATTCAGCAGTCCAAGACAGAACTGCCTTTTTTTTCATCAGTATCACTTCTGAAGGACTCTCTGCTGGTTTGTCCCCTGCTTACTTCAGAAACATTCAGCTGACCTTTCTCTGGTGAAAAGATCCTGACTTTTCTCTCTGGTCCTGGAACTATTAATGGAATACAGTCATGTCTACCCAGGACGAGAGGCAGATCAACACGGAGTACGCTGTATCCTTGCTGGAGCAGTTGAAGTTCTTTTATGAACAGCAGTTGCTAACTGACATAGTGTTGATTGTTGAGGGCACTGAATTTCCCTGCCATAAGATGGTCCTTGCCACGTGCAGCTCATATTTCAGGTAGGTATCCAAACTAGGATCTGTTAATTGTAGGAAATCCATGAGACCTGCTTCTGAGTGCTGTATTACTTAATTGCTTCACAATCTGGTGTGTTGCAGAGAGTTTTTGCGATCAGTGAAGGAAGTAAAAAACCTAAATATTGTGATTGGCAGTCACTAAAAGAGTAAAATCAAATTTCCATCCCTTACTCTGGATAGGCACTGTGGTTTTTACAGTATTGAAAAAAATTAAAATCACACTTTTAGCATCACAGAATTGTTAGGGTTGGAAAGGACCTCAAGGATTGGCCAGTTCCAACCCCCCTGCCACAAGCAGGGACACCTCAAACTAGATCAGGTTGCTCACAGCCACATCCAGCCTGGCCTTAACAACCTCCTTTTGCTGGTTCATTTTCTTTAGGGAGTTCACCAAGTCTGAATGATTAGGTACCTTCCTTACTCTTCAGATATTTAAATGTTTAATTTCTTTTTTACTTCCCCAGGTGAGCTAAGGAGATTGAGACTTGGCTATGCAAGTTCCATTCTCATGTTAATTAGCTGCAGGTCCATTGCCATGTTTATTAGCTGTAGTTTCTTAGCAGAGGTCTCTGGTGGGAGCAGGGATTGCTGTGCAAGTTCATGGCTTCCTTTTCCCAGTCATCAGCAAAGAAGCCAAAACCTTTTCTCTTGCCTGAGAGTCTTGCTGCAGTGCAGTGTTGTTTTCTTCTTTTGTATGTGTGGATGATTTTTGTTCGGGGGATTTCTTCCCAACACTGGGATGCTGTTGGAGTTTTTAATTCAGTGGCTTCTGCCTCCCAGATAGCCTGGGTTTTGTCTTCTCCAAAGCTTTTATTAATAAGTTGTAGACTGCTACTACCTTTTGCAGTACTACTTTTAGCAGCAGGTCCTAGGTGACAAGGCACCATGATTTTTCTGCAGCACTTAAGTCTTTTTTTATGTGTTGTTTGCAACACAGTGTAATTAATTTGCCTGTCTGGAAGGAATTTTGAAGCATGAACCCAGCCTTGGTGACATCCGTGCACGTTTCACCCCCCTGATAACATTCTGAAAGGATTCTAACTTCTTTTCCTGTTTAAGCAGGGAAGGTGTGCACATTCTGTCCTCATGTTGAGAAGGGCTCACTACACAGAATGCTTCTCAAATACTTCCTGTATTTTGTCTGCTTTCTTGCACTGAGCTATTTGAGGATTAATTGGTAACTTTCACAGGAGGTCGTCTTGCTGCTGGGTTTTGTGTTACCTTTTTTCCTCTGGGCTGAAACAAACATTGTGGGGTGGCTGGACGCAGGGACTGACAAGGGCCTGGTGCAGGTGACATGAGTTCCAACAGCCTATGAAGTACCAAGCCCTGGAAACGTGGCCAGATTTAATGTGGGTGGCTAATCATAAGGTTGGAAAGCTGTCAGGAGTCCACACAGTGTGCTGTGCTAGAATATGCAGTCAGATCTCTTACTCATACGTGTTTGTTTATTATTTATGGAATGAGGTTTTGGCACTGGTTGAAAGAAGCATCAGCCTTGTGGTTTTGTCATGTTCTGTTTTTCTTCTCTGCTTCGGTTTACAGCAAGAAAGTAACGCTCAGCTTCCTAAATGTAGCTTTATTATGAAAAATTGATAGCCCTGAGGAGGCTGGGTGGAGAGGGGGATGAATAGGAAGCATCTCTTAGTGTGATCCCAGCCATTGTGTACGACTGCAGCCGGCTCACCTTCCATCTTCGTGCTCGAATGCCGAGCTGCGGCAGCACAGCTCAGGCACAGGCTGCTCAGCAGTGTGAGAGCGTGCCGTGGAGCCAGACTCTCTCTAACAGCTGCCTCTCCCTGTCTATGAAGAGGAGTCTGCTAGCACTCATACTGCCTTGCTTACTCTCAAAAAGCTGCATGGCAAGTTGATACTCACTTGGCCAGTCAGTGATCTCTCCTAAAAGGCAAGCTGGCCTGAGTTGAAGAGCTGAGAGGGTGACAGAGGTGGGGCACTGTCTTTTGAATCAGATGCTTCCTGGAATGGCTTTGCTTAGGGAGTCTGGCTCCATGTCCCCTTCCTCGCTGCAGCTGGAGGCGGGACTGCAGGGTGCACTGACCCTCTCTTCAACCTTCTCTCATCTCTGGTTTCCTAAATATTCCCAAATAAATACAGAGTCTTGAGCTGAATTTTCAATGCAACCAGAAATAGCAAATGCTCTTAAAAATCAATACCCCCATTTTAAGAAAAGGGACAAGTACCTGGTGTACAGTTCTGGAATCAGGTTAGTGCTTAGCTGTGCTGCAGTTACAAAACCAGAATGGGCAAGATGTGTAAAAAACATTATGGAAACAGTAACTTTAATTGCCTGTCTGTCTTGTTTTCAGGAAGATGTAATGGAAAGATTTGTGCTTTTTTGTTGGTGTTCAGACCAAGTCTGATTGGTTTTTATGTCATACAGACTTGCTTTTCTGCACATGATGATGAATGGTTTGTAAGAAATTCTTCAGATTGGATGTTAGGAAGAAGTCCTTCACCATGAGGGTGGTGAGACACTGGCACAGGTTGCCCAGGGAGGTGGTGGCAGCTTCATCCTTGAAGGTTTTTAAGTCCTAGGCTGGATGTGGCTCTGAGCAACCTGATCTAGTGTGAGGAGTTCCTGCCCATGGCAGGGGGGTTGGAACTGGCTGATCCTTGAGGTCCCTTCCCACCCTAACAATTCTACGATTCAAGGAGTGCTAGTCCTTGCTCCATTTCAGTGAGCTAATTCTCCTTCTCCCAGAGGAGCATGCTTTTTGAAATGACTTAGCTCAGTCCATTGCATAAATCTGCTGCTTCTGTTTTGGAATCTAAAATCTAGCTATGTATGTTTCAGCAGTTTCCTGGGGGATGTTTCTTCCCTCTCATCACCCAACAGAGAAAAAGTATTAAACATTCATCATTACACCTCTGAATTCATTAGAGTTCTCTGCTGATTAACATAAAAGAGCTTGCATAAATACATTTCTACATAAGGCACCCAGAGTACCTTTTGAATGCTCTGTACAATGCTTTATCTTAAATACTAGATGGTAGCCTCAGGCAAATACCAAACACCTGTAAAGAGGCAACCAGAAAGACTGTTCACCTTTTGGAGTGTCATCACTGAAGACTTACAGGTGACTATTACTGTACTTACTGTTGATCCTTGTCTTGCCTGTTTCTCCTCAGAGCCATGTTCATGAGCGGGCTGAGTGAAAGCAAACAGACACACGTACACCTGAGGAACGTGGACGCAGCCACTTTGCAGATCATCATCACCTACGCCTACACGGGGAACTTGGCAATAAGTGACAGCACAGTGGAACAGCTTTATGAAACTGCCTGCTTCTTACAGGTAGGAGTGTTTGATTTCAAGGGTGAAAGAACTGCTTCTCTTCCCCTTTATCTTGTTAAATAGGTTTCTCTGTTCAGCTTTTCAAAATGCTTCTGTTCTGTTGCTCGATATAAACAGCAGTTGTTTGCCAGATGCTTCAGGCACTCGTCCCTCCTTGCCTTCCATTCCCTGTGGATGGTGGAAGCAAAAGAGGACACTTCTAACATTTAGCTCCTCCAGCAGAATCATTAATCATTAAGGTTGGAAAAGACCTTTAAGATCTTCAAGTCCAACCATAACCCAGCTACCATGACCACTAAACTCTATCCTGAAGTGCCACATCTACAGCTTCTTGAACACCCCCAGGGGTGGTGACTCCACCTTTTCCACACCACTGTCTCAGTAAAGACATTTTTCCTAATGTCCAATCTAAGCCTCCCCTGGCACAGCTTAAACCCATTTCCCCTTACCCTATTGCTAGTTACTTGGGAGAAGAGACCAACACCAGCCACACTACAACCTCCTTTCAGGTAGCTGTAGAGACCAATAAGATCTCCCCTCAGCCTTCTCTTCTCCAGACTAAACAACCCCAGCTCCCTCAGCCACTCCCTGTGTGCTGTCCAAACCCTTCACCAGCCTCACTGCTCTACTTGATCTCTGTGAAGCAGCTGAGTAAGTTGCTGCGGCACTTGAGCACATACTCCAGGCCCAACCTGTTGATCCATATTAAACGCCTGCAGGTATTTTTACCTGCTGCTGGCAGGTGAAGGAGCAGATTGCACGCAGCAATCCTGAGCTGTGCTTCTTCTTTGCCTGGCAGGTAGACGACGTGTTACAGCGGTGCAGAGAATACTTGATCAAAAAAATCAACGCCGAAAACTGTGTGCGGCTCTTGAGCTTCGCCGACCTCTTCAGCTGCGAGGAGTTAAAGCAGAGCGCTAAAAGAATGGTAGAGCACAAGTTCACAGCTGTGTACCACCAGGAGGCTTTCATGCAGCTGTCCCATGACCTACTGATAGATATTTTAAGCAGTGACAATTTAAACGTGGAGAAGGAGGAGACGGTGCGCGAAGCCGCGATGCTGTGGCTGGAGTACAACACGGAGTCGCGGTCACAGTACCTGTCCTCCGTCCTCAGCCAGATCCGCATCGACGCGCTCTCCGAGGTCACGCAGAGAGCCTGGTTCCAAGGCTTGCCACCCAACGACAAGTCGGTGGTGGTGCAAGGCCTCTACAAATCCATGCCCAAGTTTTTCAAGCCCAGGCTAGGTATGACGAAAGAGGAGATGATGATATTCATTGAAGCTGCTGCTGAAACCCCCGGTAGTCTTTATTCTTCTGTCTGTTACAGCCCCCAGGCAGAAAAAGTTTACAAACTGTGCAACCCTCCTGCTGACTTGCATAAGGTTGGGACTCTGGTAACTCCCGATAACGACATCTACATAGCAGGTGGGCAGGTTCCTCTGAAAAACACCAAAACTAACCACAGTAAAAGCAGCAAACTCCAGGCTGCCTTCAGAACTGTGAACTGCTTTTATTGGTTCGATGCCCAGCAGAACACTTGGTTTCCAAAGACGCCGATGCTGTTTGTGCGCATAAAGCCATCCCTGGTCTGCTGCGAAGGCTACATCTATGCAATCGGAGGAGACAGCGTCGGGGGAGAGCTCAACAGGAGAACTGTGGAGAGATACGACACCGAGAAGGACGAGTGGACCATGGTCAGCCCCTTGCCTTGCGCCTGGCAGTGGAGCACGGCGGTGGCCGTTCACAACTGCATCTACGTCATGGCACACAACCTGATGTACTGCTATTTCCCCAGGTCAGACGCCTGGGTGGAGATGGCCATGCGGCAGACGAGTCGATGCTTCGCTTCGGCCGCCGCTTTCGGCGACAAAATCTTCTACATCGGAGGACTGCACATCGCCAGCAACTCCGGCATACGGCTGCCAAGCAGCACTGTGGACGGGTCTTCCGTGACGGTGGAAATCTACGACGTGAATAAGAACGAGTGGAGGATGGCAGCCAACATCCCTGCCAAGCGCTACTCTGACCCCTGCGTCAGAGCCGTCGTCATCTCCAACGCGCTGTGCGTCTTCATACGAGAAACCCACATGAACGAGAGAGCCAAGTATGCCACCTACCAATACGACCTGGAACTGGACCGCTGGTTTCTGAGGCAGCACATATCTGAACGTGTGCTGTGGGACTTGGGCAAAGACTTCCGGTGCACTGTAGGAAAGCTGTATCCCTCCTGCCTCGAAGAGTCCCCATGGAAACCTCCAACGTATCTCTTCTCACCAGATGGAGCTGATGAATTCGAGCTGGATGGGGAGATGGTTACTTTACCACCTGTATAGCTCCCAAATTAGACTGCACAACTGCTTCTGTGCTCAGCTATCACTAAATGAATAGCTGTGAGAGCAGAGGGCCGGAAGCAGTGATGTCAAACTCCTCTTTCCCCAGTTGTATTTTTTATGCCCTACCTAACACTCGCCGCCATTCAGTACCAATCAGTGGAATGAGCAGATCTGCTTCCATAGCCTAAAATACTATTACCTGGTAACTGAGAAACATGTATGTATATCCTGAGCTTAAGCATCTGACTCGTCTCAAGAATTAATTTCTAGCTCTATGAAATCTTGGTTCAGGCAAATTAGCTTCAGAAAAGAAAAGAAAAAAAGAGTAGTTCCTGTTTCTAGGATGATGTCACAGCTCTCTCAAAAGTATCTTCCAGTAATGTTTGAACTACTTCTGGATAGGCTACTTAAGTGCTAGTTCTGTAAGAGTGTGGCCTAATGAAAGGACTCTGCCACGCTTCCCAGTATCCACGTTGGTATAGCAATGCCATGAAAAAGGAAAAGAAACAAATCCCATGGATCTACCTGTGGTAGGAAGGGTAGATCTTCCATTGTATGGTAACATGCAGGGCAAAATGACTGCAGGTTCAGTCAAGCTGTACTCTTAGGTGCATGTATTCTATTTTCACTAACTTATACCTGTCTGATTAGAAAACAGGTCTTCCAAGCAGCTGGTAGTTTACCAGGTGTGGACTTAAAGTTGCTGGGCTTGCAATAGGAATTGTCAGCCCTCATAGTGCGGGTCTCTGTGGAGCTTTCCTCAGTAAATGCCTCCACGTTCTGTATTACAGCAACCTTGGCTCATGTATATTCCTTCCTGCTGCTGATGTATTTTTCCATTGTAAAACAAACAAAAAAAAGTTTTAGTGTGGATTAACCAGGTCTTTATTTTCTGTTAATTTAATAACAAGCATTACTGTAGTGTGATTGTGTATAGATATCCCTTAGCTATCAGGTTTTTTTACTTGGGGAGGGGTAGAGGGGAAGGGGGAGGGGAAGCAAACCGTTCAGGAATATCCTGTGCTGTGTGTGCAGGGGAGCAGATGACTTTAGTGCTGCTCTGGCATTAATCCCAGGAACCACTAGCAGTAGCGGGGCGCCGCCAACCTAACCTAAACACAGGTGCTTCATGACAAACCTTACTAGCATGTTCAGCTGCATCATGTTCTGGCACTGTATTTTGAATGACATTAATTTATTAAAAAAGACTGAATCCGACCGCGTTTGGGCGTGCTTTCCGCACTTACGCCGCACACGCTCTCCCGCCCGGGGGCTTGGGGAAGGCCACTTGAAAGGCTTGAGCTGTGAGAAGCCTGGAGGCAGGCATGTTAGCTGGGGGTGCTTACTGGCCACTGAAAGCTGGAAACTGGGCATTCGAGTCAAGCTGAGGAAGAGGGGAAACTTGAATCCCCCGCCACGCTCTTCGTAAGTCAGCATTTCTCCAGTCAGGAGACAGATCCTGAGCTGCTGAAAGTGAAGAACAAGGGGTGCTAAAGAGGTAAGGAGGAGTCTTTTCAGCAGCTCAGAAGGTGGGGGAACCTATTTTCAGTCTTCATTATGGAGAGCAGATTGATTTATTTCATCATCCAAACTGCCACTGGCTTCTCCTTAAATCTCTTTCTTATGCCAGTGAATACAACTGCAGCTTTCATGAAGATGACACCTAGCCCTTTTTGTGGCTAGGTCTCAAGTGGGTTTACAAAGCTCTGTCTTGTACAGTTATTACAAGGTTTTGATTGCAAAAAAGACTTTATAAGAAAGTGAAACTCTCCCTCCTGCTTTGAAATTTTGTTTCATGTAGGGATTTATAGGACCCAGAAGGGTGATGGTGGCCACAAGAAGCAGCAAGCTCCTGTTTTTCCTTCCTGGAGGTGCCACAGCATGTTTGCATTTAGCATTACATCACTCTGGGGTTTTTTAAATGCCTGAACTGCTTAGGTGAGAGGGGAGAAGTGACTCAGGGGATCCTGCTGCTAGGTCTGTGTAGATTGCTTCCATGGAGCCTGGGACATCTGGTTGCAAGGCTGGTCAAGGACGTATGCCTTAAAACAGTGAGAGTGCTATAGAAAGCCCAATGCAGACACTGGCATTAGAATAGAATTAACAAGGTTGGAAAAGACCTTTGAGATTGCGTCCAACCCATCATCCAACACCATCTAATCTACTAAAGCATGGCACCAAGCACCCCATCCAGTCTCCTGCTAAACACCTCCAGGGATGGGGACTCCACCACCTCCCTGAGCAGCACATTCCAATGGCCAACCTCTCTATCTGGGAAGAACTTCCTAACATCCAGCCTAAACCTCCCCTGGTACAGCTTGAGACTGTGTCCTCTTGATCTGGTAGGACAAGGCTGTCTTGAAGTGTAGATGATCTATGGATGGTGAAGGAGCAGAGTGGATTTGCTCTGGTACTGAAAACTTGCAACCTGAGTTTAAAATCTTATCTCTGGTGCCTTACCAAAGGGGGGAAAAAAGAGAACCAAAAAGGTAAATCTGAAGAAGAGATAGGGGACTGAAGTGCAGTGGCTGTAAGAGTAGCTTTACAGAGCCTGCAAAAACTGCCCTTGATGTAATACATTTAGGGTTTAAAACACTGCCTCCAAGACTTGCTGCTGCTCTGCATGTTCTGTATTGTTGCTAGATCCTCTGTGCATTGATGTGGTCCAAGATGCTGTAGTCCCTTATTTAAAATGAATGTCCTCTTAACAACACAGTACTGAAGACTTCTAGTGACTGTGCGAGCCCTACTTACTATTAGCTCGCTCGCTCACACAACTAGGTGCTGCAGTCAGTATTCAACCCAAAGGAAATGGCTGGCAAATGCAATTCACAAGTCTGAATGTCCATGCATAATCTGAGAGGGACACTGGAGGCCAGCTGTTGGCATGTGCCTGGAAATGGCCACTAGCAGCTGAATGAGAGAGAGACTTCTGTGGGAACAAAGGCAACAGCTAAACACAGCTCTCATTTCATAAACAGAGCAGGTACGATTAAAGCCCTCGCAGTTCTAAACTGGCACCTCACTACAAAGCTTCAGCCTGATACCAGCTTATTAACTTGTACTTAGCTTTGAACTGCATTTACATTCAGGTTTCAATGAATCAACTTTACACATCCTTCAGCTTTGCTATATTTGTGAAAACTTTGCTTCTTTTCCTGGTAGAGCTACTTAAAATTGGGCCTACGTAGTTCTACTTCCCCCCTACCTGAAGTCATGAAAAGCAGCCATCTGGCCTCTGCTGTTTTGCAAGGCCTCCACTCATTCTCACACTTCTTTCAGTACCTAACTGCAAGTTTGGTTTTCCAAGAGAACCAGGCAGATGTAGGGTGGTGAATCATCAAATAGTTTGGGTTGGAAGGGACCTCCTGTGGTCATCTAGTCCAACTGCCCTGCAGTGAGCTGGGACATCCTCCACTAGCTCAGGCTGATCAGTCTTGTCAAGCCCAACCCTGAATATTTCCAGGGATAAGGCCTCAGGGATGCCTCTCAGCTGCTTAAGGCCTCATTGAGCTTGGCCTTGAACACCCCCAGGGAGGCGGCAGCCACCACCTCCCTGTGCAGCCTGTTCCAGAGTCTCACTGTCCCCCTACTGAGGAACTTCCTTCTAAGATCCAGTCTAACCCTACTCTCCTTCAGCTTCAACCCATTCCCCCTTGTCCTGTCTCTACCCACCCTCCTGAAAAGTCCCTCTGCAGCCTCCCTGTATTGGAAGGCAGCTCTAAGGTCCCCCCAGAGTCTTCTCTAAGCTGCACAACCCCAGCTCCCTGAGCCTATCCTCACAGCAGAGGAATATGGGGAATCAAGGAACTTGAGTAACGTCCACTCTTCAACCGAGACAAATGACCCATCTCTGTGTTTCTTTCTTTCTATAAATCCAAAGACTACTTCTAATGCTTGACAAAAATTGGGGTGAGGACCAAAGCCAGTGCAGAACTAGAGCTCTGTGCCTGCTTTTTAAGGTCAGCCTCTCCCCTGCTCTCATAGTAAAGACTCGAAACGCCATGAAGCAATTTGTCACACGTCTTTAATCACAGCACAAGGATGTAGTGTTTCTGCCTTTAATGAATACTCTGTGTTGCCCTTCTGAATGAAAACTAAATACCTGCAAGAGAATAAAATTACACTTCAGGAACAACATGATGTAAATGGATCTTTCAGTGGGTTTGCACAACTACCTGCATGGGGTTGGATAAAAATTCGCCATTTTAGAGGCCTGCAACCATTTTCTAGACACAAGCTTCACCTAATTCACAGCTGAATGCTCCTCCAGGCAGTTAGCTCCCTCCTCCTGGAAACTGCAGTATACCAAACCATTCTCAGCTAGGTGCAGTGGCAGTGACAGCAGAAGTTTCCAAAGAGCTCACTACGGCAGAGAACTGGCTGCACAGCAATCTGGAGGGGCTCAGCATCCTGGGTGGGAGTAGATCCCCCAATGCACGTGAACCATTTACTCTCCCAAATAAAACCCACATCAACATTTTACACTTCATACCTAAAGCTCTCGCCCCCTAAGAGAGGGCTGGGACCTACTAAGGTTTCAATCGGTTCACAATGAGCAGCACCCAGAAGGGAGTAAAAAGTCACACTAGAGGGATCCTCTTGTCCTAAATCTGCAGAAAGCAAGACCTGTAACCAGCTGAAATGGAAGAGAAATGGCAAGAAGCCTGCCAGTGGATGATGAGCAGCTACCAGTCTATGAAACCCTGAGGCTGGAATGAGTGTCTTGAAATAACACAGCTTTTTGAGCAGGCAGAATTTGAAACAGGCTGGACCTATTTTTCAAGCAGCACAAGATTAAAAAAAGACCCCCCAAAATAACAAGCCAAGGCATCAGTTGTATGTTCAGTCATCAAGCAACAGTCTCTGTGCTCAAAACCCACATTCACACCTTCACTTTCAGAATGAAACACTGCCACGCTGGGCTCTCTGCTTAGGAATCACATCCATGGCAAGCAGAAGCTTGTTCAGGCAAAATACAAAGGTGCTTAAAAAGCTGTACAAGGTCAAACAAGTGCAATGTACCAGAGCAGAGATCTGAAGATGAGAGGTGTGTTTGTGCTGTTTCAGGAAAGGTGTCGGATGTGCACAGCAGTTGAGGGCAGGACATGAGAAGCGTTGATGGAAAATGCTGAGCATGGAGTCAAATGGAACAGTAGGTCAACAATTCTTAGTCTCGTGGGGAACTTGTATCTCCTATCTGTGCTCAATAGGCAGGTGCTGAAACGCTGGCACATACTAAAAGCAGAGGCTGATGGAGATGGAGAGGTGTGCTATTGTGTGACCTGTAAGTCAGCTCATGCTGCTCACCGACAGCCAGGAATCTCTCTGCAACATACAGCATGGCAGAGCTGTAACAACAGCTTCACAGCTCCCCCGGTAGAGGCACTAGCTCAAACTCATCTGGGACTTGGGTGCTTCTTGCAGTGCAGGAATGGATGTCAGGGCTGTGGACATGGGAGATGATTGCCTGTCTTGCTGAGTAAGTCATAATCCTTGCAGTGGACATTTTAAGACAGAGGGGAGGAAAATAAATTAGCATTTGGATTTGCACTGGATTTAACTAAAGAGGTTACAAGCATTAAATCAAGAAGAGGACTGCTTGAGCTTAGATGAACTTCAGAGGCTGCATGCATTCCTAACAGCCCCAAAGTAGATTTAAGCAAATATCAAAGAGCAAACATAGGTGTTAATGAAGGCCACACATTATGGAGATAGCTTCATAACTCCACCCACACAACAAGTTTTAATCAGTGGATGAGTTTAAACCCCAGTCCAGCTTGCTAGCAGGATGCCTGTTCATAAAAAGATTGGAAATGTATGCAAATTTCTTATTCTAACATGTGTAAAGAAAGGAAAACACAGGAGTTTCATGCTGGCTCCACAACAAAGGCAGCTGGGACAATGAGAGAGACTACAGAGAAAGATCTGCCTGGTCCTCCTGCCCCTAGGAGAAAGGCTGTGAAGCAGCCCGACAAAGTCCCCATACAAAACAACAAGCAGCCATGCATCACCTCAGTATTGCAAAGGGCACCTCCTTCTGCCTTTCCTCAGATGAGGCTACCAAAACCACCCCCAAATCCAAAGGAGTCAGCTTTCTAATGAGCCTGGGCCAGTGAGGGAGCTTTGAGATTAAGAGGAATGCAGAGAGCTCACAACTCAGCTCTAAATGTGGGGCACAGAAGTGTACAGAAACTACTCAGGTGAGGAGATGACTGAGACAAGGATATGGAAAAGGCATCCTTGAAGGTCCTGCTTCTGTACCCTGTTCATGTAAATCCCAACCACTTGCCTGGCTCCTAGAACTCACCATTCTGACTTTCCCTAGTGTACCTGAAGTTGGAGTTGGTTTTGTAGGTGTTTAAATCCTTTATGCATCTTCATTCAGCCTTCACTACAATCTGAAGCCTGACCACTTAAATCCCAGGCAGCCACTTGACAAGTGATTACTTCTTATTCTTTTCTTATCCCCATGCTGAATCAGAAAGGTCTAGCCTCATCATGAATAAATGCAACACTGGTCTTACTTCACCACAGCTCTTCTGCACATGAAATATTCCTTAGTCTTTGAAAAGATTAAGATATCTGTTACAGAGCTGTGGAATGAAACAGAAAAGAGCATCAGGATATTTAGGAGACACAAATACAGCCACAGACCAGGAGCAGCAGCTGCAGTTCTGCACCTTTCACATTTTACTTCCATGTCAGAAGCAGAGAGGTAAAGGCCCTTAAGGGCATTTTTGCCCTTCATAAATGAGGCTACTCAAACTAGCTGTATACTCTCAGGTTTTCCACAGCCACTGGATCTCATTGGCACTGGGGAAAAAAAAAAATCATGAAGGTTTTAAACCAGATCCTGTATTTTTGAATTGCTGCTTGAAGCAATGAAAGGGAAACTGAAGTGGTTGGCCAGCAACTACATGATAGAGGTGTGGCTTTACTATTAGCCTTTAAAATGCACCTAAAGATCTCAGAACTTAATTGCTTAAACCAAATTACATTCAAGCCTTCTTGTTTATCTCTTGTACAGCTGCTGTATTTTAGATGAGGAATGAAAAGAAATAATGATGACTTGAAATCTTGGCCCCAGAAGAGAAGGTGGCAAAACACAGAGAGAAACGAAGCAAGCTTGAGCGTTTGACAATGTAATGTAGAAAATGTTAACAGCTCCCAAGTGGGGATGGAGAAAGCAGAGATACAGAGGCACACACATGGCCAGAAGGAGGAAATCATCTCTCTCAGAAGCAGGAAATGAAGGAAGTGGAATACATTTGCATACAGAAGACAGTGCATGCGTGTTACATAGGAACTAAAGCATTACACCTCAGCTTTTCACATAAAGCTGTTGGATTTCTTCCCACAAGGGTACCAACTGAGCCACCCCAGTTACCCTCTCAGTTCCAGTGTTACTTTCTTTGTGGAAAAAAAGAAGTAGTATCCAAACAGAACATTCCCTGAGTCAACACAGAAAACGGGTAGAGCTGATTTTTGTCTGGAAGAGTCTGCCCAAGTCCACTGGTAAGGCCCCAAAAGCCAGGCAGAGCTTGCTGCTGTGCTAGTTTTGCTGCTTGGTACTCACACGGAGGTAACTACACCATCTGTGGTCCAACCCCACTTGGGGAGTTGTTTTGTAATACTCTTCCTGAAGATCTCTGTTCAACTGGAAGCCATCTCATTCACACAGCAGGGTCTGAGCACAGCCAAAGCATATGCCAAGTTACAGAGGCCTACTGTGTAACATCAAGAAAATACTGATTTTGTAACTGTCACACAGATGGGGGGGGCACAAAGAGAGCTAGAGGCAAACTGATGCATACCACTGTAGATGGCTACAGGGGAGGAGAAAGGAAAAAGACCCTCAAGACAATCGTACTCTGCACCCAGTTTGCAGGTGACAGCAAGAAAGCTCCACCTGGCTTGGAACCCTTTGCTTCCAGCATACACTTTTCTCAGAGATGCTCTCCAATCCAGCCTGAAAGAGGAATCAGTATTTATAACTCTGCTCATTTCTAACAAGAATTCACAAACATGTGGCTATTTGGTTTGAAAAATATAACTACTTTCCATAAATATATTCAACATCCAAGAAAATGTACAAATCTCAAGTCAAACACAGCTGGCTTGTAACAAGCCCTGTTTGCCAGTGTCTTTAGAAAGGCTCAGTTTTGAAGAAAAGCAGTAATTTCCAACACCACCAGGAGGCTGCAAATGCCTTCCCACTGCATGGAGACACTCAGCATTCTTCCACACTTCTAAGGGAAACTGAATGATAACATTCCAAGTCTGCTTGCAAGCAAGAGATACCTTGGTTTTGGTCCTGGGTAGTTAGCCTCCACTCCCACACGTTTTGGAGTGGTCTGTTTACAGCTCAGAGAAAGCATTGCACCTGAAATATTCAGCAGCATGGTGAAAAGCCATCACTTAGTCCCCAAGGCTTTGGGTTGACTGTGTGAAAGTGGAGAACCACGAGGACATAGCTGATTTTGCACTCGTGAAGGCTCCTCCGACCGACTGACCTGCGGGCACAGCACAAAAGAGAGGAGGTCGATGCTGGTGTCATGACTGAGCTGCTACACAGAGAGAAGGTTTATATGAGGAGAGGCTGAGGGAGCTGGGGTTGCTAAGCCTGGAGAAGAGGAGGCTTAGGGGAGACCTTATTGCTGTCTACAACTACCTGAAAGGAGGTTGTAGCCAGGTGGGGGTTGGTCTCTTCTCCCAGGCAACCAGCACCAGAACAAGAGAACACAGTCTCAAGCTGTGCCAGGGGAAGTTTAGGCTGGAGGTGAGGAGAAAGTTCGTCCCAGAAAGAGAAATTGGCCATTGGAATTTGCTGTCCAGGGAGGTGGTGGAGTCACCATCCCTGGAGGTGTTCAAGAGAGGATTGGATGTGGCACTTGAAGCCATGGTTTAGTTAGTCATGAGGTGTTGGGTGATAGGTTGGAAAAGACCTCAGAGATCATCAACTCCAACCTTGTTGATTCTATGATCTCTTTGTCAGAAAAGCATCCTATGTCTCAGCCAGGTTCTGTTTGCATTCAAGTGTATTTCTAACATACACACAAAACAGAGCAATGTTTTGAGGGTTAAGGCTGCTGGTTGAGACCATTTGTATAGTGCAAGAGTGGAAAGAAAAGCAGCTAGACAAGGAAATTGGTGTCAAATCCTTTTCCAGTGTGGGCTGGAGAAGAACATGAGAAGAGAGATGTTCAGGTACAAGCTTTCATGTAATCTGGAAAGGCTTAGACCACAAAAGCCTCTTCTGCATTGAATCACAGAATGGCAGGGGTTGGAAAGGACCTCCAGAGGTCATCAGGTCCAAGCCCCCAGCCAGAGCAGGATCACCTAGGGCATCTACTCTCCTCATAGGGCTGTGCTCCAGACCCCTCCCCAGCCTCATTGCCCTTCTCTGGACACCTTCAAGTGTCTCAATGTCCTTCCTAAACTGAGGAGCCCAGAACTGGACACAGGACTCAAGGTGTGACCTAACCAGTGCTGAGACAGAGGCACAATGACTTCCCTGCTGCTGCTGGCCACACTATTCCTGATGCAGGCCAGGATGCCATTGGCCTTCTTGGCCACCTGGGCACACTGCTGGCTCATGTTCAGCCTACTATCAACCAGTACCCCCAGGTCCCTCTCTGCCTGGCTGCTCTCCAGCCACTCTGACCCCAGCCTGTAGCTCTGCATGGGGTTGTCGTGGCCGAAGTGCAGCACCCAGCACTTGGACTTGTTGAATGCCACCATGAGATGGCTTAGATACAGGCTGGTTTTAAGGGAATTCCTTACCTACAGCCTTTCCTGTCTGCACAACATTCCTGCTCGTAGAGACCATCACATTTCCAATCTTCTTCCCACGTTCACTGTTTTGCACAGAGCTAAACAAGAGAGATGCTGAAGACTGTTAGTTGACTGCCTTCTTATTACTTCCAGGTGTAAATAAAACCCAGGGTTCAAATATACAACAAGGCACACAGATTTACATGTACACTGAGAGAGTTTCAAAGAGATGATCAATTTCAATCACTATTGTGTTCAGCTGATCAGAGCAGCAGTTACGAAGTGATTAAAACCTGACCACACTTCACAGAACACAAATCAAGGTACTTACTGGGACAATCTTAACTTCACATCTGATACAGAGTACTGTCCCTGGAATGGGTGGCTAGAAGGGAAGGGAAAAAAAACAAGAGGAAAAGAGTAAGAATTTTTTTTTCAATAGAATCATAGAACCAAGCAGGTTGGAAGAGACCTCCAAGATCATCCAGGCCAACCTAACACCCAGCCCTATCCAATCAACTAGACCATGGCACTGAGTGCCTCATCCAGGCTTTTCTTGAAGATCTCCAGGGACAGGGATTCTACCACCTCCCTGGGCAGCACATTCCAATGGCCAGTCTCTCTTTCTGGGAAGAACTTCTTCCTAACATCCAGCCTGAACCTCCCCTGGCACAGCTTGAGACTGTGTCCCCTCATTCCTGATTGCCTGCGAGAAGAGACCAACCCCCACCTGGCTACAACCTCCCTTCAGGTAGCTGTAGACAGCAATAAAGTCTCCCCTGAGGCTCCTCTTCTCCAGGCTAAGCAACCCCAGCTCCCTCAGCCTCCTCACAGGGCTTGTGTTCCAGGCCCCTCACCAGTTTCATTGCCCTTCTCTGGACACATTCCAGCAACTCAACATCTCTTTTGAATTGAGGAGCCCAGAACTGGACACAGGACTCAAGGTGTGGCCTAACCAGTACTGAGCACAGGGCAGAATGACTTCCCTGCTCCTGCTGGCCACACTATTTCTGATCCAGGCCAGGATGCCATTGGCTCTCCTGGCCACCTGGGCACACTGCTGGCTCATGTTCAGCCTACTATTAACCAGTACCCCCAGGTCCCTTTCTGCCTGGCTGCTCTCCAGCCACTCTGTCCCCAGCCTGTAGCACTGCATGGGGTTGTTGTGGCCAATGTGCAGAACCCTGCACTTAGCCTTATTCAGTCTCACCCCACTGGCCTCTGCCCACCCCTCCAACCTGTCAAAGTCCCTCTGCAGAGCTCTCCTACCCTCCAACAGATCAACACCTGCTCCTAACTTGGTGTCATCTGCAAACTTACTGATGATGGACTCAATGCCCTTGTCCAGATCATCAATAAAGATACTGAACATGGTGGGGCCAACACTGGGTCTACACAATTATTAGTTGTACTTCTTCCTGTGGCTTACAACCAAACAAATAAATAAAAGAATCTGCAGATATCCTGCTATATCAGAAGCTCAGTGACCAGAGCCTGATCTAGTTGAGGATGTCTCTGCTTACTGCACAGGCGGTTGGACTGGATGGCCTTCAGAGGTCCCTTCCAACCCAGACTATTCTGTTATTCTGTGACCACTCAACCTTAGGTTTGTTATGAACTACTGTAAGGTGCTTTCTATTCACAGACCAAAGGCAGAGGCACCTCCTTCTAGAGACACAGAGCAAGTAAAACAGAAATAAAGATCCCTTAAGTAGACCAAAAGAGCTTTGTAGGTCTAAAGAAAAAGCTTTCTTCAGACTACAGCAGCTGACAAAGCAAAAG
This sequence comes from Dryobates pubescens, assembly GCF_014839835.1. Lineage (NCBI taxonomy): Eukaryota > Metazoa > Chordata > Aves > Piciformes > Picidae > Dryobates > Dryobates pubescens. Next base: position 482,633 of record NC_071649.1, on the reverse strand, counting down.
CACACAAAACTCCCTGCAGTGCAGTAATAACCCATGCTAAACAAAACACATGCAGAGTCAGCAGGGTTACCAAGCCTGGCATCATCTCATCTTTCAGCAAAAACACACAGAAACCAACCTAGAGGAAAAATGATGCAACACAAACCAGCCAGCTTCCCTTCATCCCCATCAATGACAGTCCTGGACAAGGGATTAAAGGGCTGGAGCACCTCTGCTATGAGGAAAGGCTGAGGGAGCTGGGGGTGCTCAGCCTGGAGAAGAGAAGACTCCAGGAGGACCTCAGAGCTGCCTTCCAATACCTGAAGGGAGCCTACAGGAAGGCTGCAGAGGGACTTTTCATGAGGGTGTCTGGAGTCAGGACAAGGGGGAATGGTTTGAGGCCGAGGGAGAGCAGGGTTAGGCTGGAGCTTAGGAAGAAGCTCATTAGTAGGAGGATGGTGAGGCTCTGCAGTAGGCTGCCCAGGGAGGTTGTGGATTCCTCCTGCCTGGGGGGATTGAAGGCCAGGTTGGATGAGGCCTTGATCAGCCAAATCTAGTTGAGAGGTGTCCCTGCCTGTGGTGGGGAGGATGGAGGTGATGATCTCTGATGTCCCTTCCAACCTGAGCCATTCTGTGATGACACTTGGAAGCAATTAATAAAAAGCAGAACAATTCCAGAACAATAAGGACAGTTCCTGAGGAATGACAAACTTTGAGTAGCTGGGGACAGCCAATGATCAGCTTGAACCAATTTCACTTCTCTTGACTCTGTATGGTATTTTTTCCTTCATAAAACTACAGCCCATAACTAGAGTAAGGTATTGAAGACCAGAAGTACTTGGGTTTCTGTACTTAGAAGTGAAAACTCTCAGGGTTTCATGGCAGGAACAAAGGGAATGCTCTGATTCCACAGAGCCATGTGCCTGACCACACATTCTAGGAGCTCACCAAGTGAAATGCTCAAAAAATGGTTTCCTTACCTAGAATTTACCTCTGCAAGAGCTGGATGCTTGTTGCTATTCCATACTCTGTAGTTGTGGGTATTTTTCCAGGCTGCTACAAATGGTGTCCCAAAGTCTGATAAAATCTTTTCATTGTCTGATAAAATAAAGATGAGACTTTTCAGCAGAGATGCAGTACAAGACAAATTACTTTGCTCCTTATAAATGTTTCTAGGCTCTTCTCAAATCAAAGACAAGTCAAAATCTAGTACTGGGAACTGGGCACCTCAAGAATGGAAAACAAACCATTTTTGAAGTGCCCCAAATACACCATGCCAAGACAAGAGGAAGAAAAGAAAAAGGAAAACAAAAAAAGCTATCTTCAACCCCACTTTGCTTGGTTTTAATTCATTTATAAAGTTCTAAGTAAAGAGATCAATTGGGGGAAAAGAAAGTCCTTCAAACACAGGCCTCTTGACTTCAGGAAAGGGGAGAGAATAGGCACACAGCAACTAAGACTTTGCATTGATCTTGGTCAGATGCACTGGGCTTCTGTGTTGTTATTCACTTCAATTTAGTAAACACCAAATCCACTCCAAAACTGCAGTATGAGCTACAGTGGAATCCCCTTCAAAACACTGAAGACCATAGGAAATCATTTCAGAGCCAGGCAGTTTTCCCAGAAAACCCTGACACTTCCCATCAACCAGGTAAGCATCTTAAAGTATCAGTGGTATCAAAGAACTTAGCATCTTCTGAGCTTTAAAAAGCAAGCTGACAATTCCATGTTTTAGAATACAATAGAATTAACCAGGTTGGAAAAGAGCTTTGAGATCATCAAGTCCAACCTAGCACCCAACACCATCTAATCAACTAAACCATGGCACCAAGTGCCTCATCCAGGCTCTTCTTAAACACCTCCAGGGATGGTGACTCCACCACCTCCCTGGGCAGCACATTCCAGTGGCCAATCTCTCTTTCTGGGAAGAATTTCTTCCTAACATCCAGCCTAAACCTCCCCTGGCACAGCTTGAGACTGTGTCCTCTTGTTCTGGTGCTGCTTGCCTGGGAGAAGAGACCAACCCCCACCTGGCTACAACCTCCCTTCAGGTAGTTGTAGAGAACAAGAAGGTCTCCCCTGAGCCTCCTCTTCTCCAGGCTAACACCATGGAATGAGTTAGTTAACTGCTGCCAAAAATCGTGACAGGAGTTAATGTAACAAGGTCAGTGCTGGGCAAACTGCACTTTTCCCACAACCACAACCCTTTTAGTTACGTTCCTGCACAAAAGCTTAGAACATAAAGAATTCCCTCTGAGGTAAGACCAAAGTAAAAATGGTTGAGGTCCAGAAAGCAGCAGCAGAGAGGCTGTAGCCTCTAGATGCTCTTCACTTATGTGAATCATAGAATTGTTAGGGTTGGAAGGGACCTCAAGGATCATCCAGTTCCAACCCCCCTGCCATGGACAGGGACACCTCACACTACAGCAGCTTGCTCACAGCCACATCCAGCCTGGCCTTCAAAACCTCCTTCCACCCTCATGGGGAAGAACTTCTTCCTAACATCCAATCTGAATCTACCCATTTCTAGTTTTGATCCATTCCCCCCAGTCCTATCACTGCCTGACACCCGCAAAAGTGCCTCCCCAGCTTTCTTGGAGCCCCCTTCAGATCCTGGAAGGCCACAATTAGGTCTCCTCAGAGCCTTCTCTTCTCCAGACTGAACAGCCCCAGCTCCCTCATAGGAGAGCAGCTCCAGCCCTCTGCTCATCCTCGTGGCCCTTCTCTGGACACCTTCCAGCACCTTCAGATCCTTCCTGTAATAGAGGCTCCAGAACTGGACACAGTGCTCTAGGTGGGGTCTCACCAGAGCAGAGCAGAGGGAGAGAATCACCTCCCTTGACCTGCTGGCTATGCGTCTCTTGATGCAGCCCAGGCTCACACTGCTGGCTCATGTTGAGCTTCTCACCCACCAGCATCCCCAGGAAAGGAAGAGGAAAGTTTAATTAAATCATGGAGAAGGAGACAGTCAAAGTGTCTGTAAGGCTGTGAAGTAAAAGTTAGCTTGTCAAGGAATACCAAGAACAGCCAAGCACAGACAAAAAAAGCAGCCTACCCCAAAACATTCGGGAGAGAGATTTGCAGGGGTAAGCCCCCTGTTTAACTCAGAGCTTACTGCATCCCCCCAGCCCTACACAACAGATCATTTCTACCTGGTTGCAGCACAGCAGCCAGCAGGGCATGAAGATAAGCACTGAACTGAGCCCTGATCCACTCATCTCCTCCTTCCCATCCAGTGCCATCAAGGAACACATCATCTCTGTTCTCAGTTACGTGCTTCACCAAGTAATCTGCGAATCTCAGGTCAGCAGTTGTCGGGTTGAGGATCTTGCGGAGTTCTGGATCATGGATTTGGACCTGAGCATCTTCTATCTGTTTGAAATAATGCCAAGGGTAAACACTCAGCTAAACAGAACTGCTTGCATGGACTACCACAAAGAGCTATTCAAACCCAAGCTCCCAGTCACCCACAGCAGCAGGAGGAAAGAAATAATGAATGAGCTGATTGACATTGCTCTGATACAATGAGAACCTCAGCAGCTGCCTGGCACATCCTAAAAGGTGCTAACCTGACAGGATTTGGCAGGGGATGTTTGGAGCCTACATGTAGCTTCCTGCAGGCTCTCTGATTCAATTCAGTTTCTTCACTTGCTTACCTATATGCAGCTATCTTAGGTTGCCAAATGTTGACCATATAGCTGTACCTAGCTGCTAAATCAGACACAGTGTTTTCTTCAATACCTTTTTTCTTTACCCTCCTGATTAAATCCAAAGGAAGTCAATAGCAATCTGCTTTATTATTCATCTGTATCTGCTTCTTGGCTCTAAGCACTGATTATTTTTGAAGACCTTATTACAAGGTCACAAAAACACCCCCCATGGCATGAAAAGTACAATTACAGCAGCCACAGAGTCATAGAATTGTCAGGGCTGGAAGGGACCTCAAGGAGCATCCAGTTCCAACCCCCCCGCCACAAGCAGAGACACCTCACACTACAGCAGGCTGCTCAGCCACATCCAGCCTGCCCTTCAAAACCTCCAGGGATGAGGCTGCCACCACCTCCCTGGGCAACCTGTGCCAGTCTCTCACCACCCTCATGGGGAACAACTTCTTCCTAACATCCAATCTCAATCTACCTTTTCTAGTTTTGTTCCATTTCCCCTCATCCTATCGCTCCCTGACACCCTCAAAAGTCCCTCCCCAGCTTTCCTGTAGCCCCCTTCAGATACTGGAAGGCCACAATTAGGTCTCCTCAGAGCCTTCTCTTCTGCAGACTGAACAGCCCCAACTCCCTCAGTCTGTCCTCACAAGAGAGCAGCTCCAGCCCTCTAATCATCTTTGTGGGCCTTCTCTGGACACCTTCCACCACCTCCAGATCCTTCCTGTAACAGGGGCTCCAGAACTGGACACAATGCTCCAGGTGTGGTCTAACCAGAGAGGAGCAGAGGGGGAGAATCACCTCCCTCAACCTGCTGGCTATGCTTCTCTTGATGCAGCCCAGGCTCTGGTTGGCTTTCTGGGATGCAAGTGCACACTGCTGGCTTATGTTGAGCTTCACACCCCCCAGCACCCCCAAGTCCTTTTCTCAAGGACCTTCTCAAGGTTGCTCTCAAGCCAGTCCCTGCCCAGCCTGTATCAGTGCTTGGGATTGCCCCGGTCCAGATGCAGGACCTTGCACTTGGCCTTGTTGAACCTCATGAGAATAGAAACTTGCAAAGTGCCTCAACAAATTCAAATATTGAAGAGAAGAAGACAGTGAAAAACATAACTTATTTTTGTCCAGCTGATCTAATGCTGCCCTAACCAACATCACAAAGTTAATAACCTTCCACGTTTAAGAACTTATTTCATAGGGAAGTGGTTCAAAATCTGGGCACAAACGGGAAACTTTCAAGCAGTTATTTCAAACACAACCTCTGCTTTTCCCCCCAGTTCCTTTCTCTAGGTCAAGAAGTTCAAGAGCCAAGATGCATACTTCCACAATTGCATCACTCAGATGTTTCTGCTGCCGGAACAGGATATTGGTAGCTCCCGCCACAAAGCCGCGGACTGTGACATCTGACAGGAGGTGATGCTGCTGCAGGGCCATGTATGGCAAACAAAGGTACCCCTAAAGCAACACAGATATTTAGACAATTAACAGAAGGCCAGAATGAGGAAAGAGAAAATATAAACTACCTCTGTTTAGATTTTTTTTCCCTAATCAAAGGCAGCACATTGCACCCAGAATGAACCTTCCTTATTCCAATCTTGGCTGTGATTCATACAATCAATAAGGTTGGAAAAGACCTCAGAGATCATCAACTCCAACCTATCACCCAACACCTCATGACCAACTAAACCATGGCACCAAGTGCCACCTCCAATCCTCTCTTGAACACCTCCAGGGACGGTGACTCCACCACCTCCCTGTTCAGCCCATTCCAATGGCCAGTTACTCTTTCTGTAGAGAAACTCTTCCTGTGGCTTTGTTCCATCTGCAAAGCAAAGCAACCAGATTCCACAGGAATTAACATTTTGTTCCAAGACTTTTGTGTTGCCTTTCAGTCTCAGGACTGAAACTGAAATAGAACCCAAAGGACAAGCATTGAATGTGTTCATAAAGCAATGGAGTAAGCAGTACAACACATGAGTGAGATCTCAGGTCAGTTCAGAGGCAAGAAGTCAATGGAAATAAAGATTTGTCTCTCCACTTGCATATCATGATCCTGTGGCACAGAATGCAAGACAGCTATAGACTGTTACCCACATTATGCAGGTAGAGGTCTCCAGGCTCCAGAGATAGCAATCAATTTCTCCTAAGCACATGAGTGCCCACTTTCAGAAAGAGCAGGACAGAAAGCAATCCACTGTGCTTTTTAGCCACTGCATGCCTGGAAGTCAGTCTAGTACCCTATATTCCAATTAAAACTAAATTAAATTAAATTAACCAAGGCTTTGAGGCAAGCCATTGAGAGATTACTCAGAAATGGCTTTTTACATAGAGGATCAATATACCCCTGAGGTCTAACACACTGCAGTCTAACTCCAGCTGCTCAATTGCACAAGGCAATTTATTCTCTAGAAGCTCAGGAGGGCTAAGGACACAGTAGGCAGAAACCAAGAGCACATGCACTTCATCACACAGGGCATGGCAACTAGAAACACATGGGAGAAAGGAGCCCAACCACTCCCTTCTGTTGTATCAGACACAGGGAGGGCCTTCCAGATGACAAGCTCTTATCAACTGCAAACAAACAGCCTGCATCAAAGGAGCAACGGTGCTTGGAAAGGAATTAGCCACCTAAAATAGAAAGCTTTCAAAAAATATGGCTCAAGAATTTATATATACATTTATAAATACATTATCTATAAATTAAGAGGAAAACCTGGGCTGAAGTGTCAGCTCAGTCATAGCTTTCCAAATCTTAGGATCTTCCCCCATCTAGGTCAGATCCATGCTCCAGAGTAAAAGCAAAGAGTAGTTACTGACACAGACACCATTTATTAACCCCAGTGGGGCTGCAGCTTACCACCAGTGGAACTGCAAAGAGCATCTAAGTATGCAGAGATATGTAAGGAAAGAAAAGAGGAGTGCTTGTGTGTGTGGGCAATGCCTCTCAGACACACACTCACACTTCCCACCTGCCTAGGAACACAGACACTTGCCAGAGACTGTACTTACATGTTTTGTAGAACCCTACTCTCCATGGGGAGTTGGGTAACCAAAATTATTGGCCACTTCTGAAAGAGAGATGTCTGTGGGTTAGCAGCTACCATGAAGAGCATGTTTACCTTGGTGAAAATGGCCAGGGGCATACCATACTGGTCCTCCTCCAACCCAGATACCAGTCCTGGAACAAGCACCGTGTGTCCCATATTGGCCTGGGGCTGCACAGTGATCGGAAGGCTTTCTGAGCTCAGGCCTTTGCTTGGAAGATTTTCAGCCTGTTGTGATGCTGCATTGTCATGCTTTCCCTTCAAATTAGACTCCTCCAAAAGGTTAGTGTCTAAGGTCTCCCAGTCACTTTCAGAGGACGCCGGAGAGGCGTGGGAAGGAACTTTCAAGCGCTGCACAGTACCACTGGAAGAGTGAGCTCCGTTGCACGTCTCCTCTGACTGGGAGAAAGGCACACTTGCTTTCTGACCTTCCAGTGAATGGTCTTCTGCCATCTTCCTTTCTCCCTTTCCCATTCCCACGTTGGTATTTGAAGCAGCAGCAGCAGCAGCAGACACAGAACCATCGTTCTCTAACCGTGGTGTGTTCTCCTGCGAGCCAGCGTCCTCTGATACGCTCTTCCTTGGCCGGTACTGCGAGCAGTCGGTAAGACCATGTTCAATCATACCTGCAAAATGAGTATCAGCAGCTCAACAGAAACTGGAGTGACTTCTGTTGAAGAAAATCAACCAAGTGCTCTTGTGTGCAGGGTGGCAATCACATGTTTTAAAACAACACTACTTTGGGAGCAACGTGTTAAAAAAAACAAACAAAGGGATCAGTGCTGGGGCCCATCCTGTTCAATATCTTCACTGATGATCTGGATGAGGGGGTTGAGTCAGTCATCAGTAAATTTGCAGATGACACCATGTTGGGAGCAGGAGTTGATCTGTTAGAGGGTAAAAGGGCTTTCCAGAGGGACCCTGACAGGCTGCACAGATGGGCAGAATCCAACAGGATGGCATTCAGCAAGTCCGAGTGCAGGGTTCTGCACTTTGGCCACAACAACCCCATGCAGAGCTACAGGCTGGGGGCAGAGTGGCTGGAGAGCAGCCAGGTAGAAAGGGACCTGGGGGTACTGGTTGATAGTAGGCTGAACATGAGCCTGCAGTGTGCCCAGGTGGACAAGAAGGCCAATGGCATCCTGGCCTGGATCAAGGAATAGTGTGGCCAGCAGGAGCAGGGAAGTCATTCTGCCCTGGACTCAGCACTAGTTAGGCCGCACCTTGAGTCCTGTGTCCAGTTCTGGGCCCCTCAGTTTAAGAAGGACATTCAGACACTTGAAGGTGTCCAGAGAAGGGCAACGTGGCTGGTGAGAGGCCTTGAGCACAGCCCTGTGAGGAGAGGCTGAGGGAGCTGGGGTTGCTTAGCCTGGAGAAGAGAAGGCTTAGGGGTGACCTCATTGCCCTCTACAACTACCTGAAAGGTGGTTGTGGCCAGGAAGGGGTTGGTCTCTTCTCCCAGGCAACCAGCACCAGAACAAGGGGACACAGTCTCAAGCTGCACCAGGGGAGGTTTAGACTCGAGGTGAGGAGAAAGTTCTTCACTGAGCGAGTCGTTCGTCATTGGGATGTGCTGCCCAGGGAGGTGGTGGAGTCACCATCCCTGGAGGTGTTCAAGAGGGGATTGGACGTGGCACTTGGTGCCATGGTTTAGTCATGAGGTCTGTGGAGACAGGTTGGACTCGATCCTCGAGGTCTCTTCCAACCTTAGTGATACCGTGATACTGTGAAGCAGGTATCACAGGATGTCAGGGGTTGGAAAGGACCTCTGGAGATCTGCCAGTCCAACCCCCCTGCCAGAGTAGGACCACAGAATCTAGTGCAGGTCACACAGGAACACATCCAGGTGGGTCTTGAAAGCCTTCAGAGGAGACTCCACAACCTCTTTGGGCAGCCTGTTCCAGTGCTCTGTGACCCTTACAGTAAAGAAGTTCTCCCTCATGTTGAGGTGGAACTTTTTGTGCTACAGTTTACATCCATTGCCCCTTGGCCTATCATAGGGCATGCAGCTGACAGGGCACCTTTTCTGACACCAAGCTCTCAGATATTGATAGACATTGATTAGATTTCCTCTCAGTCTTCTCCTCTCCAGACTAAACAGTCCCAGGTCTCTCAGCATCTCATCAGGCAGTGCTCCAGTCCCTTCATCATCCTTGTAGCCCTCTGTTGGACCCTCTCTGGCAGATGCCTGTCCCTCTTGAACTGGGGAGCCCAGAACTGGATGCAGTATTCCAGGTGGGGCCTCACTAGAGCAGAGTAGAGGGGGAGGAAGACCTCCCTAAATACACATACAAGTCACCCATTCTTCAGGCAACATACCCACACTAACTCTCTTGTCACATAAGTGGTTTTCCAAATTGAACAGTACAGCCAGTCTGACTTATTACCAGAAAGCACATAAAAAGATGTCCAAACTTCTCTTCTTACCAGGAAATAGTGACAGGACAGTCATCAGAGCTCCAACCAATCTATTTACTGGAGAAATATAGAACAGCACCTGGTGGCAGAGGGGTGGGGTGTGGTGGGAAGAGAACATGCAAGAGAAGAGAGGGAAATTAGGGAGGAGGGAATGAGAGAAATCAAATTGCACTTAGGCATGACAATGGCAAACAGAGCACATGCAAACTATTCAGGGCACTGCTTTTTATGTTGTTTTAGAAAGGCTGCTTATCAAAAAAAGCTCTTCTACCAGTTCCAAGTAAATATTTCCATGTCTTTTGTATCCTTATATTTTGCAATACATCCACACATGTGTATTATGTACCTGTCCATCACTCAGATTTTTCTGTCAGGCAGTCTGATATTGCTCCCAAATTGATCCAGGCACTGAATGCCTGACAGAAAAAGATTGTTCTTGGCATGCCATGTGAATTCCTACTCATTTCTAGTACATTTGTTATAAACCAGAGAGAGGAAATAATCTGTGCTCCAGAATCCTGACAAAAACCTGTGCCAAAACATCTCTTCTAAGACAATGTATTAAAAGATATGCAGATGAGTGAAAAACAGGACAAATGCAGCATGCATTCACTACAGGATGAGGGCAGTGGTTTGAAATTAGAGAAGAGGAGATTTAGGTGGGATGTTAGAAACAAGCTCTGCACCATGAGGGTGGTGGCACACTGCAACAGGTTGCCCAGGGAGGTGGCTGAGGCCCCACCCCTGGAGATATTCAAGGTCAGGCTGGATAAGGCTCTGACTGACCTGATCTAGTGGAGGATGTCCCTGCTTACTGCAGGGGTTGTTGGACTAGATGACCTTTGGAGGTCCCTTCCAACCCAAACCATTCTCTGATTCTATGTCTAATGGTACCTCAGCTAGAAACAGACTACGTACATTACCTAGTACAGTTTTTCCTTTTTCCTGTGTTCAACATCAGTGAATTCAAATGGCAACAGCCACAGAAAAAGCATGCTAAGAAGAGCAAGCAGCTCACCTGAGCAGGCTCCTGACACTGAGCCTAGAATTCAGTAGTTTTAAACAATTTCTAATCTGAGTTCAGCCTGACCTAACAGATACAATTCTTTATGCTGTCACCTGCAGGTGCCCAGGCAATTCAGGCCTGAAGGATACCTCTAGCACTTGTTTCCTTTGATATGCCTATTTAAAACCTGAACCAGGAGGTTTACTTGCTGAATCCCTGTAAATCTGTACCTTCTAGGTACCAGCAATCCCTATCAGTTCCTTCACACAGCTATCTATTTGCATTGTGTGCAACCTTCCCTGTCTTTTATATGATGTTACACTACTTTACTCATATTTCATCCCACTTTACACACAAGGCAGAGCATGGACAGAACAGAAGTCAAGGCACACTTACAGATCAACACACAGCACTTGCTTCTGGCATCATTTGCCAATTTACATATGGATGCAGAATTCTTGTTATGATTTCAGATACCAATTTGTCTTTCACTAGCACAGTCTACACAGTTTCATAAGAAAAAAGCCAGACAATTTCTATTTCAATCACTTGCCTCAGCCTACAAAGCATTACCTTTTTCTCTAGCAGAATCAATTTAAAAAGGATCAAGACCTGAAAAAAACAAAACACAAAAGGAAAAACTGGTGAGTGAACTAATGCCACTGATCAAAAACACTGTGCAAGCATAACCTCTTTATTCAAGATTTCACGTTAATGACCTCATAAAGAGTAATTGGCCATTGGAATGTGCTGCCCAGGGAGCTGGTGGAGTCCCCATCACTGGAGGTGTTCAAAAAAGGATTGGATGTGGCACTTGGAGCCATGGTTTAATTGTAATGAGGTGTTAGATATTAGGTGATAGGTTGGACTTGATGATCTCTGAGGTCTTTTCCAACCTGGTTTATTCTGTGATTCTATAACAAATGATCTAACAGATTTGACTAGTGAGAACCAGTGTTCCAATACTCTCCACAGGAGCGCTCACTTTAAAATAGCACAAGATGCACAAAGACCTGCACAAACAAGAACTATGTCATCTGAATCACACAAAGCTGCTCAGCAAGAGCATGTTGTCTAAATCCAGAATGTGAAAAAAAAAAGCCAAGTGCATAAACATAAGAATTTCTCCCCAGAAATATAGAACATAATTCTGCAAAACACCAAGAGCAGTATTCACTTCACCTAATTCACAGCATCTACAGGTGGGGCATCTAGATCAGAAGGGGCTGTCCAGATTCTCTATGCTCAAAGACACAGATGCTTCCAAGGCATGACTGGCAGACAGCTGAAGTGAAACAAAAAATGAGTTCCACCCCAAAATACTAAGCAGGTGCAAATGCACCATGAAATCCAGATTCTTGAATCTATTCCTTGATGTCTCTCAGGTAATAGAAGATTCCAAATGCTAGCTGTACCTGAGCTATAGGAAACACACTCAGTTTCAAGAAAGAGAAGAGGTGCAAGCACCCTCAAGTTCTGTGATGGCAGAAGCTGCAAAAATTACAAGACACAGAGAAAATGCTTCAAGTTGTGTCTGCATGTACTTGAGCAATATTCTAATATCACATTGATCTGACAAGAAGCAGGAAATAGAAACAAGATCACCACTGAAATACCACTCAGACTCTGGGACAGTGCTAAAGAAATCCAGCAGACAGGCAAAACTTCTCAGCCTCTAACTTGCTGCCACTAAGCTGTGTAGGAGGAAGGGGAATCAGGAAGCTGTACCAAGAATCACTTAGGAAACAGTCTTCTTACTGCTAGCTCAGGTATGTCTAGACATGGTTGTTTATGAGTTGTTCACAAAGCTTTTTACTGCTCAAAATAAGCACTGTATGTATCTAGCAGAAAATGCCTACCTTGTGTCTAAAGTGAAGAACAAGATCCCGAGGAGACAGACCTGAGATACCAAACAGAGAGCAATCATTACAGATTAACAGCTAGGAGAAACATTAACTCCTTGTTACAATTTTCAGAGGGAAGGGGACGTCCATTATGCTTTCCTTGTGAACCTGGCTATTTCAGCAGCAGAACTCAGCAAATTATTTGAGTTGGAGCAAGAGTTACAGTGGAGATAACAAGAGTGTGAATAGTCACAGTCTGAGTTACTCCTGTTGGCTGCCATGCAGCATTATGGCACAGGGAAGAATCAGAATCAAATGGAACACATCTCAAATGACAGGTAGGTGAAAAACAGAGATTCCCACATCATCACATAGTTCCATCTAAAATTGAAGAAGGCACTGTTTCCCAAAAGCAGCCAAGCAGTTGCTTGTCAGACTGTTGAGTCAAGAGGCAGCAGGGCTTTTAGCCTACAACTAACTCCTGTTATCAAAGTACCACTACATTTATTGAAATTCACTAATAAAAATGCATAACATAGTACTGTGCAGGCACACAGACCTTCATCTGTTAATGCATGTAAACAAATTAGCTCAGGACAGGAATGTGTTGATTAATGTAACATAAACTCAGCTGCTTGTACCAAAAAAGAAGTCACTTACCAAGATAAACCTGTGACCCCTCCAGCAAAGTACTGCCCAAGGAACTATTCATGTGATCATAAAGTTCCTGCAGAAGTTAGAACAAAGGAATAAAACCCAAGAAGCTGTGACACATGACCACAAAATCCACAAAAAATAAAATTTACTTATTCAAAGGTTTCAACATTTTGTTCCAGAAAGAAAGTAAAATTGGATTAATGGCATCAGTGGAGAGCCAGGCTGAGAATCCTGCTCATTCCGCTTCATTACAAGCCAGAATGGTGACCTTCTGTCAGATTAGGGTGGCTCCTTTTAGTTCATGGTCACTTATTGCAAGGAAAGAGTAACTGAATGATCTGCACAAATGGAATATTCAAGCTAATTAAATGCACTGAAGTCCCTATCATGACACCAAAAGCTTTGCTCCGTGTGGCTATCACTTAAGTTACCTTCAGGATTGAAATCTGTGAGAAGTCTTTTTCTTCGAAGTAGGCATGTGTGATGAGTTGCAGCTTTGCCTGAAGTAACCCATACAAAGGCTTGGAAAGAAAACAAACACAAAAGCAAGTTAAGAAAGCTTATTTAATAACCCATTTTGAACTCCCATCCTCTCCCATTCTTATCCTGCAGCACAGACCCATTATTTATGACAGAGGGTTCATGGAGCAGCAATCCTTAGTTGCTAACTTGCAGCACCTTTCTGCTGTGTTCATGTCAAATGATGACAATTCTGTTTTCTTTCCATTTGCTTATCTGTGAGCATCTTCCTGGACAAGTACTTTACTGTTTTAACACTGTGCAGCTCCAGTAACAGTTCTTTCTTCAGCTTTAAGCACAGAAAGAATTTCTACTCCCAGCCTGGTGATCAGTAGCTTTTGGTAGGAAGGCAGAAACACAAAATGCTTCAACACAAGAGTTTGATCTATGTGTGACCATCTAGAACATCTTTCACAGTTATCAATAGCCACTCTCTCCAGTTACTATAAAAACCAAGCTCCTCAATCTTACTATATGAAATCAAGCTGAGGAGCTGGAGTTGTCAGCCTAGAGAGATGACACCAGGGGGAACCTTAGAGCTGCCTTCCAATACCTGAAGGGATCCTACAGGAAGGCTGCAGAGGGACTTTTCATCAGGGTGTCCAGAGACAGGACAAGGGGGAATGGTTTGAAGGTGAGGGAGAGTAAATTTAGCTGGATCTCAGGAAGAAGTTTTTCAGTAGGAGGGTGGTGAGACACTGGAATAGGCTGCCCAGGAAGGCTGTAGCTGCCTCCTCCCTGGGGGTGTTGAAGGCCAGGTTGGATGAGGCCTGGAACAGCCAAGCCTAGTTGAGAGGTGTCCCTGCCCATGGCAGTGGGATTAGAGTAGATGATCTCTGAGGTCCCTTCCAACCTGAGCCATTCTATAATTCTATGATGATTCTATGAAGTCAGCAGCACTTAAGAATAATTAAAAGTTCCTCACTACAGGCAGACACTTTTACAGTTGCTCCTTCAAGGAGACACCAGTTCAAGGCAGCTCACTCAAATGCCGTAGTCTTCTAATTCAATTTTACTTCAGTATTTTGTTAACCTCTGTATTGATCTAAAGAGAGATGTTGGGAGCCAAAAGTTCTAAGTAAGAACACAAATTGCAGAACACTTTTAATGCTATTTGACTGTGTTTTGAGAGTTAAACAAGCATGCTTACCAGCTGACTGAGAACACAGACACTCTTCTGCACCGTTTCTCGGGTGACGTCTGCTTGCCGTACTTTTAGTGCCTAGGCAACAGAAGTATTACAGCATTTTTACCCACACACAACTTCAAGAAGAATTCTTCCACGAGTCTTGGTTCCAACACATCACCTCCCTATTTAAACAAAATGCTAAAGCTGTCTGCTTGCAATGGTGGAATATCCAAACTAAGCACCGGTGTACCCTCGTCTCGTAAAAATGGTGACAACACTGATTCATTATGTCCGAGTTGTGTCCTCATCCCACTGTGCACAGCAAGGCTCCAAACACAGCTGTGATGACAGGCAGAGGACTACTGAAAGGACACTAGCAAAATAGCCCTGAAACAGGCAATGGCATTTTAATTCAGGGTAATGTAACAGAAGAGAAGCCACAACACATCACTCATGCTTTGTGAATTACTTCTGAAAATGGACCAGGCTGAAAAGTCTTTTGCCTGGAAATGGTTTGCTTATACTTGAGCATTTATTCTGACCCACCCATAAAATAAAAGATGTATCATCTGCAGAACCAGCTGCATGCTCATCCAGACCAGGTGGCCTCTGCAGAACCAGCTGCATGCTCATCCAGACCAGGTGGCCTCTGCAGAACCAGCTGCATGCTCATCCAGACCAGGTGGCCTCTGCAGAACCAGCTGCATGCTCATCCAGACCAGGTGGCCCCTGCAGAACCAGCTGCATGCTCAACCAGACCAAATGGTCTCAGCACTTGACAGCAGACCGAGAAAGTAGGGGGAAAAACACAGCCAAGTGATTCACTTAATTGTACAAAACTGCAGCCCACACATCAGAAAGGACAGCCAGGAAGAGTGCTAAAGCTGTCACATGAAACACAGTGTTTTATATTCTATTACACAGTGTTTTACAGGCTATTCATTCCAAAGGTTCATTGGTTACTAAACAGCATAAAGTGGAACCAAGAGCACAAAAAAGCCAAGTTACTGCCTAGCTAAACAGAGCAAAACTCTAAATCACAGAATACAGTGAAGACTGGCTGCAAAGATGAGTGAACTAAAATCAACATGGATTTAGTGCAAAAGAAATGGAATTTGAATCTGCATGGGTAAAGTTTATACTGCAGCACAAACAGGACCTTGAAATGTAAACATGGCATGATTAACACTTAAACCAGAGCACATAATTTGCATCTTCTGAAGACAAGACTCATTTAAAACTCAGACTCACATGGAGTTCCAAATTCTTGGCATTTGACTGGGAAAAGTGAGTGATTTGGAAAGAAGTAATAGATTCCCACTTTGAAGTGCACAGATCATGCTGCCATTACTACTTTTGAAAGTATGGGCAGATGGCAGTAGACCAAGCACAGAATTAACTCCGAGTGACCAGGTGCACACTATAGCTCTCACCAATTTCTCAGCATTACTGCTAGAGGTTCAGCATCAGGAAGCAGCTACAGTCAATGGGAAAATTCTGGTCTGTGTGCTCTGCAGGTGCATTTTTTGGCAAAGGAGGCAGATGAAGAGAAAAATTCCTACACTTGCATGGTCAGACAGCAGAAAGGGAAAAAAAAAAGATTCATTCTTCACTGTCACACACCGGAGAAAAGTCAACTTTTTCCACCCCAGAGCTCTACAGCTTGGAAACACAATCTGGCTGAATTTTGCTGCTTGGTGCTGCTGCCCAGATTAGCTCTCAGGAAACAAAATGTATTGAACATTTCAAAAGATCACGATATGCCTGCTGACACAAGGGAAAGAAACAGCTCTCCAGTTCTGCGGCTACCTGCTGGGCACATTTGCAGAGATTCCTAATGTATCCCCACCATGCAGCTTGGCTGTTGCTGCATCGAGTCTGTTACTGCATTAATAGAACTCACAGCTGGCAAAGTTACCTTGGCTTCAATCTGCCTGTAGCAAGAGACACCATATACTGTGGTTTGATCCCCACTTCTTGGTGGCAAGTGGAAAAACACAGTATCTGTGGAGGGGAAAAAAAAGAAGACCATTTCAGAAGTCACTAACAAGAGTTCAGCATTTTCATAGAATAGAATCATGGAATCAGTAAGGTTGGAAAAGACCTCAAAGATCATCAAGTCCAACCTACCACCCAAGACCTCATGACTACTAAACCAGCATCACTTATCTGTAAAAGGTTTGCTGATGAAGATACTGGCATGCTTAGTTCCTGAGACAGACCAAAAAGGAGAAACACAGAGTCATCTTAAAAGCCATGCCTGCACCCAAATGAGTTTCCAAATCTCAATATGCTTTTGTGGGAAAAACTCCAGCTGTGGCAATACAGATATTCCAACAACAGCATACAGAATTAACCAGGTTGGAAATGACCTTTGAGACCATCAAGTCCAACCTATCACCCAACACCATCTCAACTAAATCATGGCACCAAGTGCCTCAGTCAGGCTCTCCTTAAACACTTCCAGTCATGGGGACTCCACCACCTCCCTGGGCAGCACATTCCAATGGGCAATTGCTCTTTCTGGGAAGAACTTCTTCCTAACATCCAGCCTAAACCTCCTCTGGCACAGCTTGAGACTGTGTCCTCTTGTTCTGGTGCTGGTTGCCTGGGAGAAGAGACCAACCCCCACCTGGCTACAACCTCCCTTCAGGGAGCTGTAGACAGCAGTGAGGTCTCCCCTGAGCCTCCTCCTTTCCAGGCTAAGCAACCCCAGCTCCCTCAGCCTCTCCTCACAGGGCTGTGCTCCAAACCCCTCCCCAGCTTTGTTGCCCTTCTCTGGACACCTTCCAGCAACTCAACATCTTTCCCAAACTGAGGAGCCCAGAACTGGACACAGGACTCAAGGTGTGGCCTAACCAGTGCTGAGTACAGGGCAGAATGACTTCCCTGCTCCTGCTGGCCACACTGTTCCTGATACAGCCTCATGTTTAGCCCAACCAAGGTCCTGTAAGCCCACTGACAGGCTCTCAGAAGCAGCTTCTGAAAGCAAAAACCTGCTGGCATGCTGCTTTCCCAAGTCAGTACAGAGCAGCAAAGAGTGCAAGACACTCTGAGGAGAGGACAGTTGGAATTGTGATGCTATTAAGAAGGTAAATGCAGTGAACTCATGGAAAATTAAGAAACACACCAAGGAGAATATATACAGTTCAAAGATTTGAGTAGCTACTGATGCTGCCAAGGTAGATAGCTATGTAGCAGCACCACTACCCTAACAAAAAGGCTTTGTGAATCTTGGTCTCACACCAAATAATTCCTGTCCTTGTGCAAGTGGGACATGAAAAGCAACAATCTCTACAAAATATGTCAAGAGAGAGGTTTCTATGGCTTGATATATAATATACACATATACACACACTTGCTGCAACTGCAAAAAATCTGCTAAATCCTAAGCAAAGGAGAAAAATCTCACAGCTGTTTGCCTTTCAACAGTAGAGATTCATAGTAAGAAGGACACAGAGCTGCTGGAGTGAGTCCAAAGGAGGGCCAAGAAGATGATCCAAGGGCTGGAGCACCTCTGCTATGAGGACAGGCTGCGGGAGCTGGAGTTGTTCAGCCTTGAGGAGACTCCAGAGGGACCTTAAAGGTTCTACTCAAGCATTTACTCCCCCTTGAAAGAACTGAGAAAGCCAGGTGCCCAGTTTTGCACTTTGACTACACACTAGTAAGTTTTTATTGACATCACAGCATCACTGAATGTTAGGGATTGGAAGGGACCTCTAGAGACAACCCAGTCCAACCTCCCTGCCAAAGCAGGATCACCTAGGGCAGGCTGCACAGGAAACCTAGGCCAGGTCACACTCCTCTGGCTGTAGGAGGTACACCTTTATGATCTACTTTCACTCAAACTCTGAAGCAACCTATCATTTCCAATGTAATTTGTAGCTTACATGAAAAGTACAGGAAGTCTAAAGGTGAAAAGAGTTGCTGATCAACTGTTCAGAGATTAGGATTTTCCCTCTGGTTGCAGTAGAAGCAGAGCATACAACTCCCTCTCTCACTTCTTACCTTCCTGATAGTTGTGAGCACCGTCTGGTAAGGCAAGAAAAGGCAAGTATTTCCACTCCTCTGGCAAACTCTGGCTGTCATGGCCTTCTCCAGGCTTCAGGGGAGGATAGGAAAATTCAATCTACACAAGCAAAAACAGAGGGGAGACGAAGAGAGATTACTGTTAGCAGACAAGTAAACCTCTGGGATTCAGCCCAGCACCTTTTCTTTAGCAATGGTATGAAAGTTTTATTTCCTACTAGCATTCCTTGTCTCTTCCTCCAAAGGACTCACAAGACTGACCTCTGGAGTAGTCTGACAGGCAAATTTGTTTTCCACAGTGCATCTTTCCAGCCTAGTACTTTTTCCTCACGAAACAGATCTTCAAGCAGAAAACATCCCCCAGGTGCTGAATACCTTCTCCCCTCTGCACACACAGCCAGCAGCACTTTGCTGCAGCTGCAGTGGCAGCAGGTTTAACTGCTGGGGCACACAGCCTCAAATCAGGTTTGGCTTCTCTTGACTAGGTAACCCTTGAACACATGCAAGCTTCTATTTTATCCTGCTGAATGTTGAATAATCTCAGACACTATACTAACAACCAAACACTGCTTTTAAATAGTTCTATCTGCTTGACTGCAGTGCTCCACACATTGGCCTAAAGTACCTCCCTTTGCTTTCCCCAAGAAATTCTACCTTTCAGTTTCACCTTTCAATTATTTGCCATTTTTCTCTTTATCCCCAGTGACAGGGACAACTTTTCTCTTCCTCACACTACAGTACATGTCCACCACAGATCCTCATCATCTTCATCTCCACAGTACTATCTTTCCATCTTCTCTTCCCATGGAGACCCCTCTGGGTTTCCAGCCATTTTCATCATCTTCCCCCCACCCCCTCCCTACCCCAGACATGAGTTTCTTAAATTACTAAAGAAAATCTAAATACATAGTTATCAGTGAAAGAAACTGTTTAAAGACACTGCAACTTCTCTTGAGGGACACTGAGCCACCAACTAGTGAGGTGTAAAATGTATCCAACACAGCAAAGCAAGGCAAAGCAAGCATACAGAAAATCTTCAGATTTGATGGAGGATAAGCTAAAAACACTGTAAAGGATGAGAGAGCTGGAGAAAAGTGAAATTCTTCATGGTGTGAGTCTTTGCAGACCTGTTGCCAACTTGGGAGAGAAGCACAAAAGGACAAGGAAAAGCCACAAGAAACCAGCCTTGCTACTTGCTGTATCAAGTCTCCTGATCCCTCACATTAAAGAAGAGCTCTTGAAAATACCCACCAAAGAAGTAAAGTTCTGGTGAAAGAACAAAAATCTGGAGCTCAAGAGAAGTAAACCGCAAAGAATAATCACACAAGGTGGCAAAGACAAAAAGAAACACAGAAGATTGGCTTGAGAGCAGCCCTGAAGAAAAGGATCTGTGGGTGCTGGTGGAGGAGAAGCTGAACAGGAGCCAGCAGTGAGCACCTGCAGCCCAGAAAGCCAACCAGAGCCTGGGCTGCAGCAAGAGAAGCAGAGCCAGCAGGTCGAGGGAGGTGATTCTCCCCCTCTACTCCATTCTGGTGAGACCCCACCTAGAGTACTGTGGCCAGTTCTGGAGCCACTATTACAGGAAGGATCTGGAAGTGCTGGAACATGTCCAGAGAAGGGCCACAAGGATGACTAGAGGGCTGGAGCTGCTCTCCTATGAGGACAGACTGAGGGAGTTGGGGCTACTCAGTCTGGAGAAAAGAAGGCTCTGAGGAGACCTAATTGTGGCCTTCCAGGATCTGAAGGGGGCTACATGAAAGCTGGGAAGGGACTTGTGAGGGTGTCAGGGAGTGACAGGACTGGGGGGAAGGGCTCAAAACTAGAAATGGGTACATTGAGATTGGATGTTAGGAAGAAGTTGTTCCCCACGAGGGTGGTGAGAGACTGGCACAGGTTGCCCAGGGAGGTGGTGGCAGCCTCATGCCTGGAGGTTTTGAAGGCCAGGCTGGATGTGGCTGTGAGCAACCTGCTGTAGTGTGAGGTGTCCCTGCCCATGGCAGGGGGGTTGGAACTGGATGATCCTTGAGGTCAGAGAAAACCAGCACCCCAATGATTTTATCTGCATCACCAAAACAACTGCAGCATGCAGCCAAATGAAAATTTAAGCACAGTGTCAGTCTTTCAGCACCGAGTACAATGTCTGATTTAAAGCACAATTTAATCAGATGTAACCAACAAACCTTCCCCTCTGTTGCATGGCATAAACAGCAGATCAGGTTCTATAAAAACCGAAGAGCCCATCCATATAACACTAATGCCTGTGCAGGAACAGAAGCTCTGACAACAGGTTTTTCAGTAGCCCATTGCATACACAGTAACAGCAAAGAAATCCATAGTTACAGAGGGGCAGGGTGTAGCCTTTACCTTCCATTTCCTCAAAAACTGGAAGTTCTTCACATTCCCATATTGCTAAAGCTGTAGAGTGGCCACTTCCACAAACTCTAAGGCACCATTTGCAATGCTGCTGATGGATATAACCATTCATAACCATTCAAGTTTGCTTCAAAAACTGACTGGGTTAGCAAACTTCTGACTCTCTGGTCCTTGACAGATAGAATAACCCTGAAACACTAAAAACTTTGCTTTCAAAGTCATTTTAGACACCCTTTCCAATTACTTAACACTTTATTCCATAGTCATCCTGTTCAAGTCAGACATAAATCCTGTGTAATTGGAACTTTTGTTCATACCAGTCTCCTCAAATGAAGTAAGTAACAACCTCCCTGCCATGCTCCTCCCAGAACAGGAACATACTACTGCAACCATTCCAGCCCAGGGGACTTGCTAAGGACTGCTGTGTCCTTAAGACAAGGCTTTGTGGTCTTACAGAACATCAGAATTCACACAGGATGAACTCTTAATAAGATACAAGGTCCCAGAGAGGGCAGCACTCAGCTTTACTAACTGATGTCTGCCCAACACAGCAACCAGTATAGACTGGGGATAGCAGCAGCCCATTTTTCAGCCACACAACCTGCTCTGCCCATTGGCTTTTAATGGAGCCATGCAGGGACTGGTGGCATTTCCCCCAGGACAGCACTCAGGCCTCATAGCACATGAGACTCAGATGAGGATCTCAACACAAAGTTGAGACCTGCAAGTTCCTCCTTACACCAACTGATCTCTCTGTTCAGTGATTCTACAGCTGTGAACTTGCCTCTGCTATACAGTCCAGAGAAAGGTCAAGATTGCTGGTACAGAATGTTTGGATAACTACTCAGATGTTATGACATGTACAATAAACAGGCAGATCACAAGATGAATGCTAATGATGATGACCATGTAAAGGGTTACATAACTGCCAGTTGCTATTTAGGATCCATCTCCCACTTCCATGCATCAGGGAAACTATGGAGGAAACATTCAGTATGGAATCTTTCAAAGAAAGGGAAACTGAAGGAAACAACTGCAAGACTCTCCAAGCACAGTGCTCTTTAAAGCTTGAGAACTAAACAAAGAAACAAAACAAACAAGACCACACCATTCCTGGGAGTTTTTCTTGAACAATGAACACAAAATACTACATAAGATGGAACAGGTCCAGAGAAAATGATCGGGGGGCTGGAGCACCTCTGCTATGAGGACAGGCTGAGGGAGCTGGGGCTGTTCAGCCTGGAGAAGAGAAGGCTCCAGAGAGACCTAATAGCAACCTTCCAGTACCTAAAGGGGGCTACAAGGTGGCTGCAGAGGGACTACTTGCAAAGGCCTGCAGGGACAGGATGAGGGGCAATGGTTTGAAATGAGAGGAGAGCACACTGAGATTGGATATTAGGAACAAGTTTTGCACCATGAG
Source organism: Dryobates pubescens (assembly GCF_014839835.1). Classification (NCBI taxonomy): domain Eukaryota; kingdom Metazoa; phylum Chordata; class Aves; order Piciformes; family Picidae; genus Dryobates; species Dryobates pubescens. The sequence goes on along the minus strand of NC_071649.1, from coordinate 460,559 downwards.
GGTGATGGAACACTGCAACAGGTTGCTCAGGGAGGCAGCTGAGGCCCCATCCCTGAAGATATTCAAAATCAGGCTGGACAAGGCTCTGAGCAACCTGACCTAGTGGAGGATGTCCCTGCTGACTGCAGGGGGGGGTTGGACTGGATGACCTTTGGAGGTCCCTTCCAACCCAAACTGTTCTATGATTCTATGACACAAACCCAGCAATAACATGCAAAGAGTGGAACTCATCACTAATTCTACCCAAAATCTCAGAATCTGTGCTCTTGTTTACAGAAGTGAGAGAACATTTACGTGTGTACTCAGCAATGCACTGCGTATTTGTTTAAAACAAGTAGCATCCCATGCTAACTTGAGCAGCCTAATAAAAGCCAAAGGCATCTGTCATAGTTTCAGCCTGTTGAACATAAGCAAATCCACACATTTTAGACAACAGGCTAATCTTTTGCACTCAATGGATGCTATGATTAACTTTGAGAGATTTTATGCTTATTACAGCCTTTTGTAGTGCTTAAATAATATTCTCACAAGCAGGAAGCAAACCCAAAGAAGCTGTGCTAACTTTTACAGGCTCTCATCAACAGAGCCAGGAACATGACCCTTTGGCTTGATATCAGCCTAGTTCCAAGTTATTATTTGTTCCTTTAACAAGATCTTGTTTAATCACAAGATGACCTATTGCATAATACCTGCCTACTGTGCTCCCCCAAAAGAGACACAAGGACGTGAAAGTACAACGGAGCATACACTTCACTCACATTGTTAGCAGCATCGAGCACTTTGAATAGCACCACAGCAGCTACTGGGTTGGCAAAGATCAAGAAGAGGGGAAAAGAAGAAGTAATTCACCAGGAAAACAGAGTCTTGGAAAAAAAAAAGAAAGACAGCAAACAGAAGGGACTGAAACAGGCTATGAGTGTTTCCTTAACAAAAGAAAGACGCCCTCAGAAAGGCTGCCTGTGGAAGCTACTGAACAGAGTGACAGCAGTATTTCCCTCTGGCAAGCAAATGTTATACCTGGACCTTGAAAGGCAAGCAGTTCTCAAAAGAGTTGATAAAAGAAGCAGACTGGACTTGCTCATTCCTTAGACATCTATTAATTCTGCAAACAAAGTCAAGCTTAAATTGCCAACAGCTCAGCTTGAAGACACTCCCTAGGCATCAGTGTCGAAGGCCACATGGACAGACTGCTCAAGCCTTCTGGAGCTCAAGCACTTGAATTTCTCAAATGGAAGGAGAGGCACATATACAACTTGGGAAGAGAAGTCTTAAAGGGCTTTCTTCCCTCTCAAAGATCATATTCAGGCTCTCCTCTAAAACTTAGGTATCAGCTGTTTAATTCCTGATCTGATACTTCCTTCGCCTGCCAGGAAGAAAATCTACAGTCAGGTGAGACAGGAGGAACTGGTCTTCACATTCCACACAAAAACATACCCCCAGAGATGGACAACTCAAGACACTCCTTTGGAGAAAGCAAACATCACAATTACATTAAAAACATTAAGTGCCTTGAAGATCCATAGGACAAACTTGGGATTCCACAGGAATATGCCTTTCACTACTTAGAATAATTCACTCCCATATCTGTGACACCGAGCCTGAGATGTCAGTACACCAGTGGAGAATAGGCAGGTCAAGATCAGCTGCTGTTATTTCACAGAAAAGGATCTTAAGCAAACAGAAGTGACCAGCTAGGCAAGCAGTCCCTGACATACACAGCACTTTCCTCACTACCCCCCACTTGATTTTTCCCCACTATAGTTAGCAATGTAGATGTTTAAGAAAGTCAAGAGCAATTTGCAATACATTCAAGTCCCTGAGAGGATAAACAAAACAACAAGCACCCACTGCACAAGGACACAGGGGAGCTGCAGACCTGCTCAGGGCACAGGGTGCAGAAAAGCTGAGCCATACCCCAAGTGAAGAGGAATTGTGTGTGGCCTGACTGGTGGCAACACAGGACCTGAGCTTACTCAGATGTAACAGCCTCAAAGCCTCATAGCACCACAAGAAGATGATGATTCTTGTGCCAGGTCAGGCAGCACAGCACCAAAGGCAGCATCAGCTTCCTCAGCAGCCAGCCAGGGGCCTTGCAGGCACTTGTGTGTAACTCTCTTGCCCACAAGAATTTCCAGCTTTGCTGAAACTTTCCTTCCTCTCCTTCTCAAGTAAATCAGATCTCATTTTAATCTTGCCTTCAAAATGAATTATTTTTAGAGTACTCAGGATATTTCAAGCCTTCCTACACCCTCAGGGTATATTACCTCTCTGCCTCCCGATGCAAATAGGGCTTGGAAACAGAGCTCAAATGAGGATTGCTGCACACAGCATCACTATTGGAGAACTCATGACACTCAGCCTTCCACCTTCAGCATAAAGCGAAGGTCTCTGTCATTTTCAACACTCAGTTTGCATCTGCTAGTCAAGCTCTGTTCAGGTTATATTTTTGCAGAAGACCTGGACCATAAAATAGGTAAGAACTGTAGAGCTGTACCCTTCAGATGACTAAGCTGCAGAAGGGAAGCCACCTAGCATCAAGAAATTTGTCACCGTATCTGGGCATTTCCTAATAAGCCTACAGAGAAAAGAGAGATGAAAACACAGAACCTGAAAAGAGCCTTCTCAGGCAAACCAGGTATGAGATTCCTGTTAGGAATCATAGTTTACTCTATGATCTCTGTATGATCTCTTACTCTGAAGCTCACCAAATTGAGTTACTGCCATTTGAAAGCTGCTTTGGACCTTTGCTTTCCTACAGTTAGCAGTTTCTCATATGCAATCTGTAGCACATTTGCAGATGGTTCACATCCACTTGCTCTTGTACCAGCCTTGTCTTTCAGATTAAATGGTTGGGGTTTCCTCCTTACTTTGCCCTTTCTGACAACATCTGAGTCAGGCTGTGTGAATGCAGTGGTTAAATTAATCCTCCAAAGACCATGAACCAAGATAGCAAGCACTTTCAGAGGACTTTTTCACCCCCTTGCTGCCCTTCTACTTGTGCCCCTGTGGCTGTATTTTACAGGTGTCAGTTCAGCACACAGAACCCATGAACCAATCAACTCAAAACCAACCCACCAAAATAAGTTTTACTTCATAGTCACCTCACTTCCCCATTTCAGCTTAGCACACAACCATCTCTGCTTTCTAGTGGTGAAGAGGCAGCAGAGGAAAAGTGGAGAATGTTTCCCTATTTGCAGAAGCAGCTTACAGTCTTCATGTGAACACAGCCTAAAAATCCATTCTGTTAGTCTACCCAGCCAAGCTCTTCTACCCACTGCTCAAAACCACGCTGCCTAAGGACTGCCTCATCCACTTCTGCAAGTGCCAGAGAGAATCCAAATCCATTTTTCTGAAAGGTGAATCAGAATGTTTCTACATCAATAAAAACATAATTACACTACAGGATAATTTGTTGCCATGCTCACCCTCAAATCACACCACTTCTGTGACCTACCCTTGATCATATGCAGCTTCTCTAAACTACTGAAGGTCTCCAGTGGAATGTTAATCCCCGAGCCTACACTGTTAGTATTCATCCCTATTGCATGACTTTGTAGTGCACCACATTTCTATCACTCTGGCATTACTATCATCCAACTCTTGCACATCATTCCAGTCTTCCTTTTAACACTCAAGTTTTTGCTTATTGCAGTTACATTTCACTGCATAAACGATGCCACCACCATTTACATGGGCCCAAATTCACCTTGCAGACCAGAAGGCCCTCTTCTGACACAAATCTGTTGCTGCTTCCTCTCCTTCATATTGCTCCTTACCCTAGTTCCAGCCCTTGTATTAACTCTCCACTGTCTCCACCTTAAAATAACAGCAACCCACACCTATTTTTTTGTAGCACTGCTGTGATACCTGCTATCAAGTTCCAGGCAGATTCCAGCTAATGTATTTCTTTTACAGAGAAAGTATACCTATCATTTACTCTGCCAAGAGAGGCAGGTCAAGCAGGCATGATCTATCTTTAGTGAATGCACATAGGACTCAGTCTACTTAGTTTCATCTTGTTAATTAATTCTTTCCTTCAGGAACTCTCTAGAGCCATGCATACTACTGATGTCAAAGTCATTAGCCTCTAGCTGTGCAGCTCCCTGCCTCCAGTTCTGTTTGGAAACATTTTCTGTAGGTCAGTAACAAATCTGCTAAGTCAGATGTAGGATGTATTTACAATTAGATTTCTGGTTTGATTTCTCTTAGAAAGCCTGGCTGTTTGTGGTTCAATCAATTTTCATCCTATTCCTGCAGTTCTTTTCCTTGCTACCCCTTTCCCCATCCACCTTCCTCTCCAACCTCTGTTTATTTCTTGAGATAGAATAGTTCAGGCTGGAAAGGACCTTAAAGACCATCTAGTTCCAACCCCCCCTGCCATGGACAGCAACAGCTTCCAAAGAAGCCTTTGGTTCAGGGGTATTCTGACCCAGTTTTTGACACCACTTGAGAACATACTTCTACAAAGGTTTTACTGGCAGTAAAATAAAATTCACTGCTACTAAATTATAGCTGGGGAGGGTGGGGGGTGTTTGGTTGGGGTTTTTTTCTTCACATCAGGACTGCATGATACAAAACAAAAAAGAGAGAGAGAAAGGGAAAAAGCAAAAAGAAATACAGGCCCCAAAAGAACAGAGGCAACAAAAGCCACCTCTGCTTTTGCCTCCAATCTATGTCTTTTCCAAGAGGCCAACAAGATGAAGACAAAACCACACCCTTCCTCCTGCAAGCACCAACTAACACTCATCTCCTAATGGCCTCTGACAAGAAAGTGACTGGTCAATAGCACAAACTTAGCACACTAGATGATTGAGTTTCTATGAACAGGGGAAGAGCCCCAAGACCCTGCCTTACAAAACCACGCAGATCTTTCACAAAAAGGGATGGAAGCACATCTACAATGAGTTATTGCACTTTCACTTCAGCCTCTGTTGGTAGAAGGAATTGTTTTCAATGTTACCATTCTGTGCTCGCTTTGTTTCCTGAAGAATTACCAAATATTAACTTAAGCCTCTGGTATCCTGTATGAAATGGATTCACATCAGCCTAATTCTTCTGTAGCCACAACCATGCCATTCGTTATTGTTTGGGCATTTTTTTGTAAAGACTAAAAACACTTCATGGCAAAAGACTCACTCCAAGTCCAACATTAGATCTATCTCATTACATCCTGTTTGCTCTTGTCACTGCAGAACAACTGTGTGCAGCAGCAACTCCAGTTCCAAGGGTTAAACAAAATAAAGTTTAAAAAGCTGGAATGTTACGGACCGATGAAACACACAACATAAAACTCTTCTACCTTAGAAGGCACAGGAAGCAGTCAAGCATTTATGAAAGAAGGTAAGATCCATGCAAAGAAAAGTTAAATCAAAGCTGGACTTATACCCTGATGTGCCACCAGGCCGGTTCTGTACAAGTTGAACCTGTGGGAGTTGAACGCCCTGCTGCCCAGCTGGGCCGGCAGGAATAGAAGGCAGATTCAAAAACCACTTTGCTTTTCTCTTCATTCTGTCTGAACGCACTGGGCATGCACGACTTAGCAGATGCGGGGGCCACGACTCGAGATGTCTCCCAGAACAGGACGATGCCGGGGGGGACGGCTAGGAGCTCACCCCGCCGGCCCTGGCTTCGCCTCGGAGCCGGCCAGGGAGGCTCACGTAGGCATCTCAGCACACACGAAGTGCCCAGAGCGGGCTGAGTCACGGCCCCGACAGGCAGCCCCCGCCCCGCGGCTGAGGGAGCCCCCGGCCCCGGCCCCTGGAGGCCGCGGCCAAGCAGGGCCCTAATGCCGCTTTCAAAGCGCCCGCTTCCTGCGGCGAAAGGAGAGGCCCTGCGACCCCACCAGCCGCGCCCCGTCCCGCAGGGGCTCCAGCCCTCCCCGCGGGGCCGCAGCCAGGCCTCCTCGCCGCAGCCTGAGGGCAGCAGCCGGGCAGGCGCCAGCTCAGCGCGGGGGAAGGGACTTGGGGAAGGAAGGGAGGGAGGGAGAAAGGTAGGGAGAGGAGAGACGGGAGACGAGAAGAACCCGAGGGCGGGGGAGGAGGCGGGCGGCACCCGCGCCCCCTCACCTGGCAGCCCTTCTTGTGGTGGAAGCCCACCACCACGATGTGCAGCACCGGGCCCCGCTTCTCCATGGAGCCACAGCGATGGCCGCTCTGTAGGATGCCGCCGTGCCCAGGCTCTCGCTCCGCCTCCTGCCGCCGAGGGCCCGACAGGGACGCAGCCCCGGCCGCCAGCGCTTCCGCAGCGCCGGGCCAGGGGAGGGCGGGGCGCTGCCGGCAGCGCCTCCCTGTTCCAGCGCTTCCCGCCCACCCTGCGGCCGCCCGGCCCCTCGGCAGGTACCGCCGGCCGTGGGCAGCACAGGGGGCGCTTCGGGGGAGCTGCGCTCATCGAAAGGACGACGAGGCAAAGCAGCTTCGTTTTATTCCAGGGAGACACATGTCGGCCGGGCAGTGGTGCGGCCTGGGCCGGGGCAGCCCGCCCGGCCTGGGCTGAGGCCTTCCCGCCTGCCCCGGTGCGCCGCGGCAGGGGCGGCAGGGGTGCCGCCTTCTGCTCTTTCCGGAGAAGTCTCCTCTCAAAGACCCCGTGAAAGGCAGAGGACAGCACGTCGTCGGGCTTGAAGTCGTGCAGATTGATGGCAGTGCACAACGAAGGATAAATGTGAGAAAATTCAAATTAAGGCTTTTTCTGTTAGCACTCTTGTGCTGATCATGCATCACGTATGATCCCTGCTTCTTGGACAAAATGACTTTTAAAGGTCCCTTCCAACAGAAAACATTCTGTGATTCTATTCTATCCTGGAAAGACAGTTCAGAAACTTGTCCAAATGCAAGGGCAAATTTAGTGTAAGTATTAATCTTACTGCATTTGGGCTCTGCTCCCTCTTTAACCTATATTATAATTTAATTCTGGGGTTTTAAATCAATACAATTTTGTTAGAGACTGTCCTCTTAAAATTCTCTGTGGAAATCAGAGGAAGGAATTCTTTTTGAAAGAGCAATTAAAAAAAAATCAATGCTTAAAGAAGATCTCATTACTAAAACAGTACCCAGAGGCTGAAATTACAACAATTAAGCATGGAATTACGTATTGTTGCTCAGCTCCAACAGAAAAGCCATTATATGTAAAACCCCAAACTCCAGGGAACACAGGATAAGCTGCACAAAACAATCCAGCTCTGGCAAGCAAATGATTTCACATTGGTTTTAGTCTGTAACTTGCTGTTTAATATAGAACCATAGAATCAATAAGGTTGGAAAAGACCTCAAAGATCATCAAGTCCAACCTGTCACCCAACACCTCATGACTACTAGACCATGGCACCAAGTGCCATGGCCAATCTTTTTTTGAACGCCTCCAGGGACGGTGATTCCACCACCTCCCTGGGCAGCACATTTCAGTGCCTAACAACTTTCTCTGTGAAGAACTTTCTCCTCACCTCGAGTCTAAACTTCCCCTGGCACAGCTTGAGACTGTGTCCTCTTGTTCTGGTGCTGGTTGCCTGGGAGAAGAGACCAATCCCCACCTGGCTACAACCTCCCTTCAGGTAGCTGTAGAGAGCAAGAAGGTCTCCCCTGAGCCTCCTCTTCTCCAGGCTAAACAATCCCAGCTCCCTCAGCCTCTCCTCATAGGGCTTGTGCTTGAGGCCTCTTGAGTATCTATGTGAAAAAGGTATGGAATATTGATCATTATCTCCTGCAGTGATGTGAGATCCCCAGAGAGATAGATGGGAGTGTTTGGTACTCGTACTTAGTTCATTGTGGAAAGTGCAGTCTGGCATGGCTCTTAACTGCTATGGATTTTGTGTTTTGGAGGCATCTCAGTGATACTGATGGATAATGATGGCTTATTGCTTCTTTGAAAAGAGTTTTAGACTTCTTTATTATTATTTTTTTCTGCTTGGAATTTTCTTTAGCTCTAAGGCAATAAAAATATTGGACTGACAACATGAGCCTGTTCTAGAAAAAAATTAACTGATTGACATCATCTCTGGTGTGTGTGTTTGGGGTTTTTTCACAGCTCACTCGCTGTGTGTTTATAAGAAAGGAAGGTGAGACCTGCTAGGAAGTGGAAGCTGTTGGAAAAATCTCAGTAGGAAGTTGCTGTAGCTTGGGCAGTGGCCAGTGACGGCTTATATGCCCGTTTGCATGTGGCTATTTTGCTTGCCAGAAAGAAAGGCTGCCCCTTGGGCACTGGGACTACCCTCCAGCTGCCCAGGTGTGCCCTGGGATCCAGCCCCCTCCTTGTGCCAGGCCTAGGGTCCCTTCAATGGGACAGTGGCCTCAGTGTCCCAGGAGGGGCTCATGGAGTCTCCATTATCCTCCAACCATTTGGCTCCCTGCAAATGGCATTGTTGCCACACTTGACAGCAGGAAGAGGCAGAGGTGAGAAGAAGGCCTGGCATCCTCCAGGCTGCTGCATAGGGCTGAGGGGAGAAGTCCACTGAAGGACCACCAAGGGCCTTGTGGCCTAGAGGTGGGCTTTTCAGTTTGAAGATTTCAGGTCCATCAGTGGTTGCTGTCCCTGGCTAGTCCTTGGCTCAGGTATCAAATAGGTGATTGGAGATGAAGCCACCCTAGCATTGGAGGCATTGCACAAAAAACTAGCAGCAAATGAGTCATGACTCCAGGCAAGTACACAGTACTGGTACGATCATGGCTATGGGCTCTTCCTAGGGTGAAAGGTACTTCTCTGCCAGCAGTTGATTCCCATGGGCCTCAAACAGTGTAAAACCTGTTGAGAGCATATCATGAGTAAACTGGAGGTGCTTTCATTCCTCCACTGGCACTCAGTTAAAGTCTGCAAACAAATCTTGTGGGCTGTGGTTGAAAGAAGGAAAATTAAGCTCTCTGTGAAGGTGTTTTTGGTGATGGCTTGCTGTGAGGGCAGAAGGAGGCTGGCAGGCAGGCAGGCTGGGCAGTGATGTGAGAGCAGCCATGCCAAGGGCTGGCTGTGTCACAGAATCACAGAATCACCCAGGTTGGAAGAGACCTCAAAGATCATCAAGTCCAACCTGTCACCATAGACCCCATGACTAAACCATGGCACCAAGTGCCACGTCCAGTTCCCTCTTGAACACCTCTAGGGATGGTGACTCCACCACCTCCCTGGGCAGCACATTCCAATGGCTAACAACTCTCTCAGTGATGAACTTTCTCCTCACCTCGAGCCTAAACTTCCCCTGGCACAGCTTGAGACTATGTCCTCTTGTTCTGGTGCTGGTTGCTAGAGAGAAGAGACTAAGAATGAATGGTCACCCAAAGGTCTTAAAACACAATGAATGAATAATTGCTGAAAGACCAGAGGTCTAGAGAAATGAGACAAGAGCCTTAGAAGAGGATGAATATTTGTCATGCTAAACAGACCATATACATTTGTCAATAGTAGCAGGTTTAGTGGTTAAAGGGCTGACTATGAATGAACTTAGTGAGAGCTGTGCACATTAGAATGTGATTAACATCTGACTGACCTCCTAAGCTAGCCACCTCCCTGAAGAGGACAGCCCCTCAAGTGTGTGCCTTGAGTTTTTCCAGTCCTTTAAATCAAAGCAAGAAATGGACTAACCACTAAAGGAATAGAATACTGACGAACGTGTCTTGAACGGGAAGGTTTTACTAACTCGAGGAAGTTAAGGGAGAGAGTTGTGTGATCCGGTGCTGGCGTCGGTGAATCATCATCACCTTGTGTGCCCGTACTTGCACATAGATGCAATAGAATCAGACCTTCTCGGCTTTCTATGTTGGCGTCGCGCACAGCGGGGACCCCAGCTGCGGCGGGGCCGGCGGTTCCCGCGCAGGGAGTGGGGCGGGCTTGGCGGGGCGGGGCGGGGCGAGGCGAGGCGAGGCGGAGCCTGCCCGGCGGGGCAGTCAGCTGACGCCGCCGTGCCGGGGGCCGGTGGGTCGCGCAGCGCTCGTTACGCCGCTGCTTCCTGCCCGGCCGCTGCCGCCCGTCATGCTGCGGCTCCTGCTCCCGCTCGCCGGCTTGGCCGCGTTCCTCCGGGCGGCGGTGAGTTCCCTCGCCTCTCCCTCCCCTCGCCCCACCTCCCACCCCGCTCCGCGGCGCCCCGGTGGCTGTTGGTGGCAGCCCCGAGCTCTGAGAGGCGCGGGGTGCCGCCCGGTGGGCTTGGCTCCCCGCTGGTAGGGACCCCCCTCCAGCCCCCGGCGGCAAACGATGAGCTTCCGTCCATTTCTGAGTCATTAGCGATTTGTGGTTCGTGTTGCTCGGGGCCTGCGGCCGCGCCGAGGGGAAGCTGTCGGAGCAGGTGCGGCCCGGGGAAGGCGGCTCCGTCTCCGGAGCAGGCCTGGGCTCTCGTCCGGTTTCGTCTGGAGGAAGGGCTGGCGGTGGCTGCCTTTGCACGCCGTGCGCCTTCCCGGGGATGACCTCCGGGGTGGCGGGCTGCCGGCTGTACTCCTTCGCAGCCCAGGTTCTGCTCCGAGAAACTCTGTATTGCAAGGCCTCTTTAAACAGGGGGTGGTGGGAATGAAGCTGCAGTTACCTGATACCGACGCTCCACTAGCAGATCCCACGGGAAAGCTTGTTCTTCCTGTGGTGTGTGAGCGGAGGGATTGGAGTTTTTCCTGTTCTGCCTGGTTTCAGCATCGACTCTTGTTGTTGCCTTGTCCACTGGGACCCTATAATTACCTAACCAGGGGGTTGGGTAGATCTTTAGTCTTTACAGATGCTGTGGAATCCACACCTTGTTGCTTATGCCTTGAGTTTGCAGCAGTGTCAGGATTATCTTGCTAGATGTTGCTAACCGAATGATGCACAGGTGGTTAAAGCTGTGTGAAAAGCAGCACAGCCTTACAGGAAACCTTTGTCAGAGAATTGGCTGTCAGTAAGTGTGGTCGCTGAGGGATAGGCTTACAGCTGAAGCAGTTCTGAAGCTGGTAGGTAAGAGAACCAATCCTTGCCCAGTTTGGTAGTACTGGAAGAGTGACACTTGGTGGATTTAGTAGATGAGTTACAAACAAATAAAATACATTCAAAAATACTTAATGAATTCCAAAGAAGGGATTGGCCAAACTCAGATAAATCAAGTTCATAAAAAACATCTCAAAATGGCTAGGCAAGGATTTGCCTGGTCACATCCCCAATGGAGCAGCTTTGTCAGCTGGGGAGGTATGAGAAGTACAGGCAGGGTCATGTCATTTCTTTAAACAGCCTTTCTTATTGCTGTTGTCCAGACAGAACATGGCCCAGTGTCTAGAGGAACTGTGGACTCAAACCAGTAGGGCATTTCTTACTCTCTTATCTTCCTCGTTTATTTTCTGTAGAGGCGTGTGCTTCAGAATAGTTTTGTAATGGCTGAGGGGTCTTGAGGAACTAAGACTGGGAATCACAAGGTCTTTATCAGCCTACAGCTTTCTGGCCAAGCATTAAGGGAAGGAATCCTCTCAAAATATGAGAGAGTCATCATATGTCATCACAGAGGTGCTAATGCTGTTTGAAATTAGCTGAGGAAGGTATATGCTGCAGATTACAAACCTGAGTTTGCCAGGTTGCTTGACTTGTGGGCTCAAGCTGACTGCAGAGCTGTACAAGGCAGCTGCTGTGCCCTAGTTCTGGGATATTTTTGGCTGTAATGATTGCTTTTTCCCTAGTCATAGTATGGGTGGAGAGACAGTGGGTTTGTTTTAAATGGAAATGTACACACTGGACATTAGTAGAAATGCTGTGAACTCTGAGCAAAATAGAGAGGAAAACGGAGTTCTGGGATGATTCACACACAACCCATGTTTGCTTATTTGTTGCTTGTTCATTGGCCCGACTGATTTTGAAGGGTCTGGGGAAGTCTTATATGGAGCTGGAGGAAAGGATGTCTGCTGATACATCATTTGCAGTTTCTGGGACCACAGCTGAATTTGGTAGCGCTTCCAGTGGCGCCTTCCCTGCCTCGGTATCATGTGTTAGTATAGAACCTCTTGCATTTGGTAACCATGACATAGGATGATACCTGCTTTTGAAATTGAGCCAGCTACTTAGGAAGAAGAGAAAACATGTGCAGAAGCAGCTTAGTCCCAGAACATGTACAGGGTTTACAAATACTCTAATGATTGTTTGCAAATACTCTAGTGTTTTTCTCTGGGATTCGCTGCATCACTGTTGTGGTCTGTTGCCATCTACTATAAGGAGGTCTTCGTTAGGAAGGAACATACAGGGAAAAAAAAAGGGAGGATGAGTAGCAGACTGGGAGCTTAGAAAGGGGGTGCCAGAATCCAGTGTTTTCAGTTGTCTGGTTTGTTCCGCATTAGGAAACCTCCTCTCTGTCTTTATGGTGGTGATTCTGCATGGCCCAGTGACTTGGGCAGGGAGTGCAAAGTACCTGTCCTCTGGGGAAAAGGGAATGTGTCTAATACTGTAAAACGGCTGATACTGGTTCCTGGTTGCAGGCTTTGTTGACCCAAGGCATCCCTTCATAACCACATTATTGCCTACTGGAGACTTCTGCAGAGCAGCAGGGAACAGTCAGGAAGCAAAGATGATCTCCTTCAAGCAACTGCCCCTTGAAGCAAAGGCCGCAGTGGCTGCAGGAGTGGTTTTCTTCTCCATGATGCTATCGCGGAGTTATCTGGCAGAAAAGCTCGATCTCAGGATGCGGCGTTGGCTTCTAAGGCTGCAGATGGCACTGTTTGCTAATGCTCTCATGTTGATAGGATCTCTTCATGTTTGGAGAAGCACAGTCACCACGTTCTCCAGGTCTTCGGCTGCCAGCTCCTTCTGCTTCATGCCGTGGAAAATAGCCGTATTCCTGTTTCTAGCTTTGGCTCACTCAAGCTTCTTTACATTGTTATTTCTCGTTGCAGAAGAGCCCTACTTCTTTTCCTTAGCTGCCTACACTTGCCTGGGGGCCTATATCATTCTTATCTTCTTCCTCTTCACTCTAGGCTCTGTAGAGCAGGCTTACAAGTTCTTCGCTGGGCGAGGCGCGAAGGCAGGCGCTGGCAGCAAGAACAGAACAGCAATGAAACCAGTTTTAGCAGTCATGCTGACTCTTGTGCTGACTGTTGTCGGGCTGTTAAATGCTTCCCAGCCTCCCACTGTGAATTCAGTGGAGATTCCAGTTCACAAGCTGCCCTCCACAATGAATAACCTGAAAGTGGTGTTGCTTTCGGATATTCATCTGGGGCCTACAGTTGGGAAGACCAAGCTTGCCATGATTGTGAGAATGGTTAAGGCTTTAAAGCCAGATATCACTGTGATCGTTGGGGACCTGACCGACTCCGAGGCAGAGATCATACGACCTGCTGTTGAGCCTCTTGGAGAACTGAACTCCCCTCTGGGAACTTACTTTGTCACGGGAAACCACGAGTACTACACCTCAGATGTCAGCAACTGGTTTGAGCTGTTGAAATCGTTTAACATTCGGCCGCTCCACAACGAGAACGTGAAGATCGTCTCACCGGCGAGCGCTGCTGACTGGTTCTGCCTGGCTGGTGTTGATGACATTGAGGCAGATGTGTTACGCTACTCAGGACACGGCATGGATTTAAGAAAGGCTCTCAGAGGTTGTAGCAGTGAGCACGCCACTGTGCTCTTAGCCCATCAGCCCATTGCTGCAAAGTGGGCCCTGCAGGAGAGACCAGACATAAATTTGATTCTCTCTGGCCATACTCATGGAGGGCAGATGTTCCCCTTAAATGCTGGAGCTTACTTTCTGAATCCCTTCTTTGTTGGCTTGTACAAAGTCGGGCAGAACACCTTTGTCTACGTCAGCCCAGGGACGATGTACTTTGGAATACCCATGAGGCTGGGCAGCAGGGCCGAGATAACGGAGATAATTCTGCGTGCTCCTTGAGGGCTTTTCCGTGTCACAGACTGCAGCCATCCTTTTGCTCTGAAAGCAAATCATTTTTCAGGGAAGCCAGGGAGGATGTCTTGGGGTGGACTTGAGCAGGTTCTGTTAAATTTGAGCAGAAAACACTAATTGTTATCTTGGGCTTCTGAAGCGAATCAGGGGCGCGTTAAAATGCTACAGAAATTTATTCCTTGAGTTCATGATGATTGAGGTTTTGCTTTTAACAATAACACTGATACCACAGAGACAATGTGTGTCCTGTGCTTGTTAGTATTATCTCTGTCCTGCAGCTGCTTCATGCTCCACTGGTTGCTATTCCATCAGGCAGCTGTCTTATCAAGTCTCAGACAGGTGAAGTTCAGGTCTCTTGCAGTGACATTGCAGAAGGGACTGCAGATTGTCCACCAAATGTGTGAAGTCTGGAAGCCTCGTGCTAGAAACTGCAGGAAGTGAATAGTTTGGGGTTTTCATGTTACTGAGGCTGGATGTCTTTATCCTGCTGGACTGGAAGGCCTAGTGCAGACAGCTGAGCTGCTTACCAGGCAGCAATTCTTGAAATGCATTTTTTTCCAGTTGAAAGCTGGGGAGACTGATACAAAAGGGTGAAAGTAGCTGTCTTTCTGCAGGAATTTTACCCCAAATAACTGGGCATCTAGTAATTGCTTACTGAAGATAGCTCTAATAAAAGCAAATGGGAAGGAAAGAAGTCATAATTAACTGCTGTTGCTATCTGAGCATAAAGTACCTCTTGATGTGAAGCACAAAATCCAATACTGAAGTAGTCTCTTTTCATTCTGTACCTTTTGTTTATGCTTGATTTCTCTTCTGTGATTTTTTTTTTTCTTTTTTTTCCCCCCTTACAAGAGTAAGGAGAATGCTACTTGAAAACAATGCCAGTAGATTAATGCTTGATTTATGTTTCAAGTAAATTGTACTTTTTTTGAAGACAACTCTGTGGCAGGTAACTTTCTTAATAGTGTTTGTGTGTCAGTGTTCTGGTTGTCTGAGAGGCTTGTAGCAGAGTAAATGCTACAGGATAATGAGGGAGAGAGAATTTCTTTTTGCCTTTCCTAGAAGGACTTAACACAAATTAATGTCTTTCTGGGAAACTGGAGAGATTAGAAAAGAGTAATAAAAACATGATTGCTTCCATATCTTTGTGTTCATGCAAGAAAGCCAGAATGCAATAGAACATGCAGAGTTTGTTCAGGGTGATGAAAGTTTACTTCTGTTTTACTCACTGTTGCTGTATGAAATGCCACAGACAATTCAGTTCTGGAAATCCTGACTCTGAAGGCTGCAGCTGTAGCCACAGGCATTCCCTAGTGCTGCCTTTCTGCCCACCAGGACCTGGGTTCCTCTCAAGCAGACTTGTGTAGCATGGGGCAAAAGAGATCAGTGCTTACACAGGAGAGTGAGGATGGCAAGAGCAGAACTGGGCCCTCCAGTCTTTTCCTGCCTTCTTGTCTGATCCTGAACTAGACACTCTTCTTTTTTATTCTTCAGATCCTCTTCTTGCTTTGCAGATGTAGAGTTGTTACAGAGCTCCCACAGGCTTTGAAAAGTTAGGTTTTCCTGCAAGTGAAATGTTCAAGTTTGACTCCATTCCCTCCTTTCACCCCCTCAGCAGAGTTTCTGGCTGCTAAGGTGGTTTTGCATCCTGTTCCTCTGTCCTCTTGCATTTTCAGTCATGGGAATGTTGAGAAATACTGTGAATGTGTCATGTGTACTGGGAGGCTGATGGAACACTTGCAGTCCTCTTTTAGTCTGAAAACTGAACACCTGACCAGCCAGGCTCTCTGCTTGCTGGACTACAGCATTTCAATTTTACAGCAACTATAATTTTGTAACTTTTATTTGTTTTATACTTGTGCAATATCTGCCTAAGTATCCTCAAGTTTCTTCTACATGTGTTGAGCACCACCTGCATGGGGTCTGTCTGAGGTTCTTTACCCTTCAGTGGTGTAGTGTCAAATGGTCTTCTGTAGAGAGCATCTTGCACCCTCTGTTTACTCATCAACACACTTTCAGTTAAAAGCAGTATTCTGGATTTAGCAGTGCAGAGTGTACCCTCTAGGCCAGTGGTCCAGGAGAGCTTTTAATTTATGCTGAGGGTTAAGAAAACCAATTGGTGAGCAAGTTTAGCATTATCAGGGGAGGCTTTTGTGGGCCTGCTTTTAGTTGGTATTAGTTTCCCAGAGAGGAGCTAGTTATTTTTGTATTATTGTTATTTTTCCTTCCCCTATCCTTTTTCATTTCTTCTTTCTGTCCAAATGTTTGCAAAAACCCAGCTGAAGTGGTCCTCCTGTTGCAAGGATGCATATGTGACTCCTCTATTACTTTGTACCTGCCCTTCTAGGAAGATCCCTGTGTATCATTTTAGGACCATATACATACCCTTTTAGGAGTGGTCATATTAGCATTTCATAAATATATTGAATTCTCCTGATGTCATTTGGTTCTTGTTATTTTTCTTTTTAGCCTGTTTGCTTGATGATGAATTATCACTTGATGTTTTATTTCTGTGCCAAAGCCTTTTTCTAGTTTGCCTTTTTTTCTAAGTATGAATGGCAAGTATCCTAACTGAACTTTCTTTTTGGCAGTAAGAGCAGTTAACCTGTTCTAAAATCTATAAGACAGCAATCCCTAATTATCCACCAAGGCTTTTTCTATACTTTTTTTTCCCCCCAATTTGATTTAGACCTATGGTCAGTGTTCCAGATTGGGGGGGTGGGGGGGTGGGAAATGCTCTGCTGCTTATTTTGTAATTTTAAAAATACTTTTGTTTTCTTTGGTGTGTGTGGAATGTACTTGATCTGAGGAACTTAAGAGATTTATACTTCTTTATGAGAGGCCAGTTCACTGGGGAAGGAGCTAATCACTCTCAGAATAATAGCAGAATACTAGCATCACTTTGTGAAAGATCTATTTATTAAATTACATAATTGCTATAGAGTGGACCTGAAAATGTGTAAATTGTGGTATAACAAATGCTTTAAATGTTGGGATTTAATAAAACTTCATTTGCTTTATCAAGAAAGATGCCTGTAATGACCTTCTATTTTGTACCAATATGCTGTACTGTTTTAACACACCCATTCTAGTCACCAACAGAAAGCTACAGGCAATACAACTGCCTTGTTTTTCAAAGTGCTGCTAAGTTGAGGCATGGTGGGAACTGGGAAAGGTGAGGCCACTATTCATAGAATCATAGAATTGTAGGGGTTGGAAGGCACCTCAAGGATCATTTAGTTTCAACCCCCCTGCCATGGGCAGGGACACCTCACACTACAGCAGGTTGCTCACAGCCACAGCCAGCCTGACTGCAAAAACCTCCAGGGATGAGGCTTCCACCACCTCCCTGGGCAACCTGTGCCAGTGTCTCACCACCCTCATGGGGAAGAACTTCCTCCTCACATCCAATCTGAATCTACCCACTTCTAGTTTTACTCCATTCCTCTTAGTCCTGTCACTACCTGGCATCCTGAAAAGGGCTTTCTTGTAGCCCCCCTTCATACTGGGATTTGCTTGATGCCTCCTAGGGGAAAGAAGAGCAGAGTGAAGAGATGAAGTGTGATGCAGAGTAAGGGACCACTGCAAGGGCAGAGAAAAGGTAGTAAGAGGATCTTTGTTTTGGATGGAGCAGCAGAAAATGTGTAGCTTGTGGTTCTCAGCTTTGATACTTGAACTTTGGGGTAGAGAATGGGGAGAGATACCTAAGCTTTGGGGTAAGGATTAGAAACTTTCACAGGTGGAGGGGTTCACTGAGGATTTGTAGCCACATTTGTTTCCTTTCCAAATCAGAAAAAAAACCCTGTTTTGTAAATTTGGACAATGGTAGATTCTAGATACTGTTAAATAGCTTAATATGCTGAATCTGTGATAAATATTTTTTTTCTGTTTTGAGAGATATACACCATTACAAAATGTTGGAAGAGCATTTATTTTCAGCTGGGTATTGGTATCATGTGGTCTGAATGAGCTGGCGTCCTCCAGTGTGCAGTTAGTTTGTTGGAGCTGCTTACCAAGCCAGCAGCCCCACTACCCCATTTAGTAGATGGATGCCAGGAATTACTTACTGCTGTGTATTCACAGCTGTGAGTGGATGATATTGACAGAGCCAGACATAAATTCATTATCAGAATGGTTTTGTTGCAAGCTCTGCTCTGAAAGCAGTCAGGAGAGTCATGCACTGACAATAAAGGAATGTTGAGTAACTGGTCATGAAGGGAAGTTGCTTACAGAGGGCAGTGGATAACATGAGCTGGAGCAAGTGCTCTGGCAGCTTCCTCCCTCTCCTCACCCCCATAATAATCCAATATCAGCACGTGTATGTGTAGGGAAGGTAATTTCAGTTATAGTTAAAGCTTTAAAATCCTCTCTTAGGCAGAAAGAGCAATTTATTTTGACACTCCTTTATTTCCAGGGATAATAATTTCTTCATGCACTCCTCTCCCCCCCCCCTTAATGTTTATCTTTTTCACTAAAAAAAATGTTATAGAATTGTTGTAGCACACTCCAGTTCCAAGTTTCCTATAGTCATGATCATTTTGAAGCACTCAGCTCTGCATTAATACGGAATACAGAATTAACCAGGTTGGAAAAGGCCTTTGAGATCATCAAGTCCAACCTATCACCCAACACCATCTAATCAACGAAACCATGGCACCAAGTGCCTCATCCAGACTCTTCTTAAACACCTCCAGGGATGGGGACTCTACCACCTCCCTGGGCAGCACATTCCAATGGCCAATCTCTCTTGCTCTGAAGAACTTCCTCTCAACATCCAGCCTGGGAGAAGAGACCAACCCCCACCTGGCTACAACCTCCCTTCAGGTAGTTGTAGATGGCAATAAGGTCTCCCCTGAGCCTCCTCTTCTCCAGGCTAAGCAACCCCAGCTCCCTCAGCCTCTCCTCACAGGGCTGTGCTCCAAACTCCTCCCCAGCTTTGTTGTCCTTCTCTGGACACTTTCCTGCAACTTTCCATAGTGCCCTAGAGTAAAGAGTATCTGAAGGATGTGGAACGTTTGCTGGATATTAGTAAGGTTGATCGGTGTCCTTTGGGGATACACACACAGTGCAATTCCATCCTAGTGCAGCATGCCCAGGAATCGAGATGCAGGTTATACATTAAATATCAGCAAAAAACCCCAGTCACAGATATGTGAACTGAAAGGAAAGCAAACAGGTGATACACCTGTGCATCCTCTGCAGTAAAAATTTACTTGAGGCTTAACAGTTACTGCAACAGGGTAATTTGTCAGGAAGAATCCAAACTTTTGGAGTTACTTTTGTTCCAGAGTAGTTGGTTTGTGTTTCTCAGCTCTGTAAGGTCCTGGTTTTGTGGAGACCTGGCACATCCATACCCCTGAGTCAAGATTTATTTCAACTTCTGTGGAACTCTTTTAAGTAATGTTAGTAATGGCTGTATGTTTGTGGGATCAGAGCTTAAAAAGCTTCCACCATGCAGTATTTGGAAGTCCCTTGGCAGTTCTTAGCTTGCCAGCTCAGGGCTGTATCTTCTCCTGTTGTTATGACCACCACATCGACAATTTCACTTGTTCACTGTTGGCAGAGTGTTTTGGATTGCTATGTGCATTGAGGATGTATTCCATAACTTTATTTTACTTTTTTTTTCAAGAAAGGTCTTTTGGCACAGTTGCAATGCACTGTAGGCTTTTCCTAAACACTGTTGGAGTTTGTAGTTTTCAAGCCTTTGGTATTCAGTTGCTTCATTTAATAATAGTAGCTGCAGGCATGTTTACTCAGCAATGTTGTCCTCCCTTTTTAGGAGAGCCTATTGTTTTCTTTGTGCACTGTACTTAACAGCTTGTTTTCTTGCCCTTTTGACCCATGACACATTGCACTGGCTCTTTTTTGTTGTTCTGTTGCACTAAGAACCGTGCTCTTGGTTGGCATTTGGGTCCAGGAGTTTTAGTACATACACTTGCAGTTCCCGTGTAACCATAGATCTGCATTTCACTTTCCCCATGATTTTTGACTCTACTTGTAGTTGTACACACTGTTGCAACAAAATTGTTCACCAGTTAAGAGGAAGAATTGGTTTCATGGGAAGCTCTTCAAAACTGTGTGGTCTGTTGGGCCCTACCTAATTTATCCATGTTGGATGGTGAGTGGCTCTCATGTAGTGAGGCCTTTCTAGTATCATCACTTTGGTTTTGTTTAATTTATTGCTAAGCCCATCTCTCAGTATGGGACAGACCCAGTCTCAGCTTTTCAAGAACATGGCCAGTGTTCTCATCAGCTTTTAATTTACACAGTTGACAGGTGTTTCATTTAGACTAGGATAACATCCAGTTTGTTTGCTTAACTCCTTAATTTCTGATGGGTGTAGGGAGCTGATTGCTCTTACTGACTTAGGATTTTGCTTTGCAAGTCCCTCCTGATCTTTAATTGAAGGGGGTTCTAAAAAATGTGTTCAGTAGTGAGTCTGATAAAATGCAAATGCAGTGTCACAGAACATAACCAACTGTTTAGTTGTATGTGGAGGACTAAAGTAGTACTGGTGAGAGGGAAGCCAAAGATACATAAGAGGTGTAAGATATGAGATGTTAACTTTTGGTTTAAAAGGGCCAGGTGCTTAAGAAAAAGGTCTTTTGTTTTCCCTTGCTTTTAGCAAACCAAAGAAATGCTTCTGTTAGTCATAGTAGAATCATAGAATGGTTTGGGTTGCAAGGGATCTCCAAATGCCATCTAGTCCTACCCCTCTGCAGCCAGCAAGGACATCCCCCACTAGATCAGGTTGCTCAGAGCCTTGTCCAGCCTGACCTTGAATATCTCCAGGGATGGGGCTTCGGCTACCTCCCTGGGCAACCTGTTGCAGTGTTCCACCACCCTGCTGCTGAAGAATTTGTTCTTAACATCCAGTCTAAGTCTGCTCTTCTCCAATTTCAAACCAATGCCACTCATCCTATCCCTACAGGACTTTGTAAACAGTCCCTCTGCAGCCTTTTTGTAGGCCCCATTAGGTACTGGAAGGCTGCTCTTAGGTCTCCCTGGAGCTTTCTCTTCTCCAGACTGATTAAATCTTAATAAGATCACAGGCTTCCTTGAGGAGTAATCCCATGCTTGTGAAATTGAGGGATTTTTCTTAGGGCTAGGAAGTGCAGATGATTCTTAATTCTTAAAGGTCACTGCTTTTTGTGTGCTTACCTGGAGAGCTATTGGAAGTAGGACTTTCTCCAAAAATGACTAATTTTTAGTGACTTACTTTACTACATGTGGTTCACCAGGCTGATCTGTCAGTTTTATTCTTAGCAGAAACTAAGCTTTCAAATGTCTGTGGTGTTGTTGCCCTGGAGCATTTCAAATGTATGTGTTCCTCAAAAGCTCCCAGCTGCATTTT
Source organism: Dryobates pubescens (assembly GCF_014839835.1). NCBI lineage: Eukaryota > Metazoa > Chordata > Aves > Piciformes > Picidae > Dryobates > Dryobates pubescens. Next base: position 439,398 of record NC_071649.1, on the reverse strand, counting down.
GCTTCTAGACTTGGGCATGACATGAAGTTGGAATTAGGGTTGTGATTTTTCATCAGTTTAGTTAAGCTGAAGCATTGAGTGCAAAGTGTTGGCATTCAGCAGGTGTCTCTCTAACGAGTTCCTCATCATTTGCACCAGTGTGAGGAGCTGCAGAAGGCATCCCTGTAGAAAGGTGGTGTTAGGGACTTGCTAAGAGTGGAGAGATCATGTGGCTTTGGGGTGGGAGTGCATCCTGCCACTGCTGAGTGGCTGGCAGAAGGATTGTAGTCCTTGGGTGTGTTAAGCTAGCAGAGAGCCGTTTGCCATCAGTTATTTTGACACCACTGTACCTTACAGCCACAACACCATAGAGAGATTTTGGTCATAAGAGACCTTTAAGACCATCAAGTCCAACTGTTAACCCATCACTGCCACAACACCGTGACCAACCCACAGATCTTGGAGAGACTGCTCTCTGTGTCTTTCAAGGCAGCAAAAGATTTCATTGTGGAGTTTTGGTTTCTGTGGGTTTTTTTTTTTGCCTGTGTTTTGGTTTATATCTTGGTTTGGTTTGTGGGTTTGTTTTCTCTTTTGTTTCTTTGGCTTTTGTTGGGGTTTTTGTTTTGTTGGTATGGGTTTGTTTTGTTTGGAGTTCTTTGCCTTTTGGGGTTTTTTGTTTGTTCTTTTTGTTTGGGGGTTTTGGTTTTGTTTTGCTTTTGTTTTTTGATTTTTATAGTTTGGGGGTTATTTTTCATTTGGTTTATTTTGGTTTGTTTTATTTTGGGTGGGGATTTTTTGTTTGGCTGGGGTTTTTTTTTGTTGGGGTGTGTTTTTTGTTGTGTTTTTTTTTGTTGGGGGTTGTTGGGGGTTTTTTGCTTGGTTGGGTTTGGGTTGGTTGGGGTTTGGGGTTCTTTGTGTTTGGGGTTGTTTGGGTTGGTTGGGGTTTGGGTTGGTTTGGGTTTGGGGTGGTTTGTGTTTGGGGTGGTTGGGGTTTGGGGTTCTTTGTGTTTGGGGTTGTTTGTGTTGGAGTTTGGGGTTTGGGGTGGTTTGGGTTTGGGGTTGTTTGTGTTTGGGGTTTGTGTTTGGGGTTTGGGGTGGTTTGGGGTTTGGGTTGGTTGGGGTTTGGGGTTCTTTGTGTTTGGGGTTGTTTGTGTTGGGGTTTGGGGTGGTTTGGGTTTGGGGTGGTTTGTGTTGGGGTTTGGGGTGGTTTGGGTTTGGGGTGGTTTGTGTTGGGGTTTGGGGTTGTTTGGGGTTTGGGGTGGTTTGTGTTTGGGGTTTGGGGTGGTTTGTGTTGGGGTTTGGGGTGGTTTGTGTTGGGGTTTGGGGTGGTTTGGGGTTTGTTGGTGTTTGCTTTGGGGTTTGGTTTGGTTTTCTTTCTTTCTTTCTTTGTTTTTTTATAGTTTGGTTTGGTTTGTTTTTTTCTGTATACAGACTGTACCCAGGAGTTTTGGGATTGATTATGACTGCGGCTGCTTCGTCAAGGACGGGAGACCCTTCCGGTACATCTCGGGCAGCATTCACTACTCGCGGGTGCCCAGCTACTACTGGAAGGACCGCCTGCTGAAGATGAAGATGGCAGGGCTTGATGCCATTCAGACGTAAGGAGCTGTGGCCTTGGAAAGTCATTTGTAGTCACAGAATGGCTCAGGTTGGAAGGGACCTCAGAGATCATCTACTTGAACCCCCCTGCCGTGGGCAGGGACACCTCTCAACTAGACTCAGCTGCTCAAGGCCTCATCCAACCTGGCCTTCAACACTCCCAGGGAGGAGGCATCCACAGCCTCCCTTGGCAGCCTGTTCCAGAGTCTCACCACCCTCAGACTGAAGAGCTTCTTCCTCAGCTCCATTCTAACCCTGCTCTCCCTCAGCTTCAAACCATTCCCCCTCATCCTGTCTCTAGACACCCTTGTGAAGAGTTCCTTTTCAGCCTTCCTGTAGGATCCCTTCAGGTATTGGAAGGCAGCTCTAAGGTCCCCCTGGGATCTTCTCTTCTCCAGGCTGAACAACGCCAGTTCTCTCAGCCTGTCCTCACAGCAGAGGTGCTCCAGCCCTTGGCTCATCTTTGTGGCCTCCTCTGGACTCAGTCCAACAGCTCTGTGTCCTGTGATGGGGACACCAGAGCTGGAGGCAGTTTTGGAGGTGAAATCTCAGCAGAACAGAGTCAAGGGGGAAAATCCCCTCTCTTGCCCTGCTGGCCACACTCCTCTTGATGCAGACTGTGAGTAGCTAAGTGGATTGCTACCATTGTTAACTTGGTTTATTAATTTTTAATAGGTGAAAAAGCTCCAGAGAAGTGAAGGGTGACCTCTAACAGCATAGACTGGGACAGTTGGGCACATCACAGCTAAAAGTCCATTTCCCTGCTGATAGACAACACCTCTTGCTTCACAACCCAGGGCGCAAACATGACCTGGAGTCAATTGTTGGACTGTGAACTTCAGTAACTATAAAACAATTGAATGTGCTCTGCCTCTGCCAAGGGCATTTCTGTTGTGTAAGAACAATGGGATTCAGTAACACCCTTATTCAGGTCAGAGTTGCTGGAATTGCCCATGTAATAATTTTTACTGAAGTAATCTGAAAAGGACCAGAAAATTGTAGCTTTTGATGTCTCATGAAGATCAGCCTGGGTCCTGAGAGGTGACTCCTGTGGTCCACAGTGTCTCATACTTCCTTGATGTATTTTCTTTTCCCCCCAATGCCTGTATATCTTCATTGCCCTCTGTTGATTTCCAGCTTTTTCAGTCAATCCCTTTTTTCTTTGGAATTCCCTGTTCATGGCTCTGCTGCATCACTGGTGGTCTGAGACAGGAATCTTTCCTTTCCCATTCCCCCCATAACTGTTGATTAATGGCAGTGTTGCTGCAGGGCTGGTTTGTTTTTCTTCCCTGTTGCTTCCTACTTCCTTTGTAATCTCCTGTTAATTAGGTTAGGTTTGTTTTTTTGTTGGTGGTTCCCCCCCCCCCCCCCCCCCACTTGTTGATACCTCTTATCCTGTGCTTTTCTGATTTGCACTGGTGTCTTTCTACTGTGCAGGAAGGAGTGAAGATAATTTGTAAGATGGGAGCCTTTCTGGTTCTTATCAAGGTTCTGGTTCTTATCAGGGCTCTCCCAGTGAAGCTTACTGCTTCAATGGAAACAGGATCCTTTTATTACAGGCTTGTTCTTGTACATACCTAGTAGTGGAAGCAAGGCAGACCTGCTCTCCTTCCTGTTCTCTGCAGCCTCATTTCAAAAGGCTTGCTATGCTTGATGCCTCATCCAGCTAATGATGGAGCGAGCAGCTCATCTGGGGCTCTTTGCATGAGCACAGGCAGTGTTACGTGTTTAACCATCTGCTGCTGGAAGCATCTTAAGGAATAACCACAGGTTATTGGGAAAACAAATGACAGGAAGCTTGAAGCTTCATTAAAGCTTAAAACACCAAGGCAGCAGGCTGAAATTTGATGGTGTGGTTGGTGTGACATCCCAGCAGGTGATGGAGGCATACTTAGGAGCTCAAATGCCTACCTCAGCAGGTTGCACACAGTGGCATCTGTCTCAGAAGGGTAACTGTCCATGTTTTGAGTTCCTGAACTGACAGCTGGAAATGAATGTCATCAAAGACATCTGGAAAGGACTGAACGTTAGTGCTTTGGGGTGGTATGGAGGAAGTAAACCACCACCAGATGGGGCTAAATGTTTACAGGATTCACAGATCAGTAGAGAAGCCTCCTGGAAGACTCAGCAGTTACCTGACAGGCTCATAAAGTTAACAGAATGCTGAGCACTGCATTTGTTTTACTAAATGCAGAAAACTGTAAAGCTATAGAAAATTCCCTTTGGGACAGAGCTGCTGTTTAGAGTATCTATTAATGAAAACATAAACACAATTTCCATTTTCTAAAGACTCCTAGGTATAAAATGCAGCTCTATTATTTATGGGAGCAGCACAGGCTGCTTAATGTTCTGCTGTTAAAACTCACAGCCTGATATTGTAGAGAAAATTCTCCTGTAGATGAAGATAGTTTCAAGCTTCTAATTTTTGTATTTGAAGTTCATGTGCAGGCATGTCTGAGTGTGGCCATTGCAGCAAGGTGCTCATGAAAGGGGTCCTGGAGGTTTTGCTTATTGAAAGCAATAGGTTTTTTTGCACTTCCCTTCCCTTACAAAATCAACTCTGAAACATATAACCAAACCTAGACAGCAAGAGAAGTGTTGCCTGAGAGGATCCTCGCTTGACTAGCCACAGTTTGGGTTTTACAACAGTGGCAACAGTTCTTACAGAGGGAGTACAAACCTATGGGTTAGCGGGTAGGAGAGCTCTGCAGAGGGCCCTTGCCAGGCTGGACAGATGGGCAGAGTCCAAGGGCATGAGATTGAACACATCGAAGTGCCAGGTTCTACACGTTGGCCACAACAACCCCTTGCAGTGCTACAGGCTGGGGTCAGAGTGGCTGGAGAGCAGCCAGGCAGAGAGGGACCTGGGGGTGCTGGTCGATGGTAGGTGGAACATGAGCCTGCAGTGTGCCCAGGTGGCCAAGAAGGCCAACAGCACCCTGGCCTGTATCAGGAACATTGTGGCCAGCAGGAGCAGGGAAGTCATTCTGCCCCTGGACTCAGCACTGGTTAGGCCACACCTTGAGTCCTGTGTCCAGTTCTGGGCCCCTCAGTGTAGGAAAGATGTTGAGTTGCTGGAAGGTATCCAGAGAAGGGCAACAAAGCTGGGGAGAGGTCTGGAGCACAGCCCTGTGAGGAGAGGCTGAGGGAGCTGGGGTTGCTTAGCCTGGAGAAGAGGAGGCTCAGGGGAGACCTTCTTGCTCTCTACAACTCCCTGAAGGGAGGTTGTAGCCAGGTGGGGGTTGGTGTCTTCTCCCAGGGAAGCAGCACCAGAACAAGAGGACACAGTCTCAAGCTGTGCCAGGGGAGGTTTAGGCTGGATGTTAGGAAGAAATTCTTCCCAGAAAGAGAGATTGGCCATTGGAATGTGCTGCCCAGGGAGGTGGTGGAGTCCCCATCACTGGAGGTGTTTAAGAAGAGCCTGGCTGAGGCACTTGGTGCCATGGTTTAGTTGGTTAGATGGTGCTGGGTGATAGGTTGGACTTGATGATCTCGAAGATCTTTTCCAACCTGGTTAATTCTATCCTATTCTATGTGCAGAAAAAGTAAATGTGTGGAGAGTGATTCTGTGATAATGGCAGATGTTCTCTCTTCACAGGTATGTGCCCTGGAACTACCATGAACCCCAGCCTGGTGTGTATGATTTTTCTGGTGACAGGGATCTGGAGTATTTCCTGCAGCTTGCTAACGAGACTGGTTTGCTGGTTATCCTGAGAGCTGGACCTTACATCTGTGCAGAGTGGGACATGGTACAGCCTTTTGTAACGCTTACCTCATTTCTAGGGTAAATGTAAAGCAAAATGGTTTTGTCTTAAAGTAGGCAAACATACCTGGTGTAACCTTGGAGCAGACTCTTGGTTTAGTGTATTAAAATCCATGCATCCTGAGGGGCTTCTTACTGTGCAAAGCTACTTTTGTATTTCTTTTTTTTCACTGGGGATTATTGCTTGCTTGTAGAAAATCAATCTTCAGGCTAAATTCTTCTTGCATTTCCTAAACATGGTCACTGAAGTGATCCCTTTCTTCCAGGGAGGTCTTCCTGCATGGCTGCTGGAGAAGAAATCTATTGTTCTCAGGTCTTCTGATTCAGGTAGAGGCAACAAAAAGGACTGGCAAAAATACACTTTAGGCCATTTCCAGATAATTCATATTTGAGCTTCAGTTACCCTGTGAGTAACATCTTCAGTGCTTTTGCTTTAGAAGTATGCATTCAAGAACTGTATAAAAAGGAACAAAGCAAGGTAGAATGTTTCTGAGGTATTGACAAGTTTCATGAAGCCCCATCCCAGGAGGTTTTTAAGGCCAGGCTGGATGTGGCTCTGGGCAACCTGCTGTAGTGTGATGTGTCCCTGCCCGTGGCAGGGGGGTTGGAACTAGATGAAACTTGAGGTCCCTTCCAACCCTAACAGTTCTATGGTTCTATGAACATTTGTGCCCAGAGAGAAATCATTGTTGCCATTGAAGGAAAAGACAGGTGGCAGTCAGCTTTCAGTTTTGCAGTAGCCAACTGGCCACTCATCATGGGGATCCTTGCTGGCTGGTCAGTGTGCTTTTGTAACTCCAGAAACAGTTACAGCATTCTTAAATATCAGGACCAATGGTATCCTGGGCTGCATCGAGGAAAGTGTGTCTAGCAGGTCTAGGGAGGTTCTTCTTACACTCTACTCTGCCCTGGTGAGACCACACCTGGAATGTTGTGTCCAGTTTTGGGCTCCCCAATTTAAGAGACTGCACTCTGCTTGAGATGGTCAAGGCAGAACTATGAGGATGATGAAGGGACTTGAACTCATCTCTCCTGTGAAGAAAGACTGAGAGCCCTGGGACTGTTTAGTCTGGAGAACAGAAGGCTGCGAGGGATTCTGATCAATGTCTATAAATATCTGAGGGGTGGGTGTCAGGATGAAGGTGCCAGGCTGTTCTTGGTGGTGCCCAGTGATAGGACAAGGAACAACAGGTACAAGCTGGAACACAGGGGCTTCCACCTCAACATGAGGAGACACTTCTTGATGATGAGGGTGATAGAGCCCTGGAACAGGCTGCCCAGAGAAGTTGTGGAATCTCCTTCTCTGGAGACTTTCAAAACCTTCCTGGATGTATTCCTGTGAGATCTGCCCTGGGTGATCCTGCTTTGGTAGGAGGATTGGACTCAATCTCTGGAGGTTCCTTTCAACCCTTAACATTCTATGATTCTTATGTGCTGTCTGACACTGGACCAGACATGGAGGGATGAGATCAGACAGGAGATCAACTTGATTAGTGGGGTGTGTATTAGGGGACAGAGATGTATCCTATCTGACTTCTTTCTTACTGTGGGACAAGTTATCTGTTCAAAGAAATAGTACATATAGCAACATTTCATTTTGTTTTGCTGTTGAAATGTATTAGAACAACTTGTGTGAGTGGGATTAAAGCCTCTCTAGGGATTTTCAGAGTTTGCCAGTATTTAAATGCTCTACTTGCTAGCAATCTGTACTGGAAGCTGACATTTGGGGGACAATTTGTAAGAGCTCATCAGTTCATTAAATGCTGTGCTGTTATACTTTACATATTCAGGTGAAATCTATCCCTATAGAATTAAACCCAACAATAACAGGCAGGGAAGTTGTGAAAGATTTATGTTTTGTGTATCACAGATTACCTGGCAGCAGTAGAAAAGTGGATGGGTGTCCTTTTGCCAAAGATGAGGCCTCACCTCTATGAAAATGGTGGTCCAGTCATCATGGTGCAGGTAACTTCCTTCAAATCAAACAAACCCCAGCAGCATGGATACTTACATTGTTCTTGCAGACACTCCATGGGTGTTGCACAGTCATGTCAAAGGTGTTCCTTTACAGTTTCAGGGAGCTGAAGGATTTTGATGAAATCCCTCATCCCTTTTACCCTAATGCATTGTATCCAAAACTGAGAGCACTCATCTGTCAGACTTGTTCCCCACGACTGTAGAAAGCAATAGAGGAAAGTTGTGGAGCTTTTTAGAGCTGAGTTTCATGCCAGTGTTCACATATAGCCAAAATACATTACAATTGCCCTGACAGACAATAGGGGAATAAAGATACCTGCAGATAAAGGCAAAACCTTTATGGAGTCAGCTTAAAACTTGTGACAAAAGCAGCCTCCAGAAGTAAGCTTTTCAGTTCTTAGCACCTAACTTAACTGTGAATGTTTCAGGACACAATGCTGAGCATTCATGGCTCTTAGCTTCTCTCTTAAACTCTTTCTAGATGTGTACTGCTGATGTGTTCCATATTCTTACTATTTGACCATAAGAGAAGCGTTGTTTTAATTTATTTTTTAAGACTCCCTGGTTGGCAGAGGATAGGGGAGGAGACCTTTACAATATGCCCACGGCCACTGTTCTTGACCAGCGTCTGTTGTCTGTGGAGCAAAAGCATCAGGGAAAGTTATTCCTTGGCAAAAATAAGAAGCTTACAACAGGATTTTCAGGAATAACCTTCAGGTGTATGTGGCATTGGATCTGAGGCTGGAAAGTCCATCCCCTTGGGAAGGGGGCATGATTCATACCTCTCAGATTGTCCTTCTCCCTTTAGTCCCTTAAGTCCATTGAATGCTTTGCTATTCATCTGAGCCCCTGTGTCTGAAAGCCCAGCTTTGCTCCATGTTCCAATCTGTTCTATAGATTCATTATTCTGCTTGAGAGGTGGGGTCAGCTCTGCATGTTTAATAGAGACTGTTTTGATCACTGTTGCTAAGTAGTAAGAGAGTTTTATGTGGAGGATGATTTTGTAGGAGAATGACTTTACCTCCCACAAGTAGGAGGAAGGAGTGCCTGGCAGCATCATCTTCTCTCACTCCTCAGGTCTGGAGTGAAACTGGCATTTCAGCATTACTATCAAAAGCACAGGGGAGTTGGGTCTGAGATTTGCATTTTTGGTATCAGATATAGACTGAAATTGGTGACTGCTTTACTTCTGTGCAGGTAGAGAACGAGTATGGAAGCTACTTCGCTTGTGACTACGACTATCTGCGTTCCCTTCTGAAGCTCTTCCGCCAGCATCTTGGGGATGAGGTGGTGCTGTTCACAACCGATGGTGCAAGCCAGTTTCACTTGAGATGTGGAGCTCTTCAGGGTCTTTATGCAACAGTGGACTTTGCCCCAGGTTGGAGACTGCTGTTTGTTACCAAAAAAACCCCAAGCAATTGGTTGTGTGTGTTTGTGGCAGGAGGGAGTGACCTGACTGCTTGACAAACCTGTCTGCTTTGTTTTAATAGCATTTAGCAGGCACTTGGTGAACTCTTAAATCTACTAAAACTGCCCACAAGTACCCAGTTAGAGAGTCAGGATCACTTTCTTTACACCATAGCAGTAATAGTTGGCATTGATTCCATTAATTAACTTTTTGATATAATTTTTTGATGTATTTTTTTGCTTGATTTGACCTTTTTTGGTGTGTGGGTTTGGGGTTTTTTTTTATTGTTTTGGTTTGTTGGGGTTGTTTTGTTTGTTGGTTTGGGTTTTTTTGTTGTTGTTTCTTTTTAATGTCCTCTGTCCCAGAATCAGCCCTCATGATCCATTTCTTTTTAAGCCAGTAGTTACTGGCTGCTGAAGATCAGTATTAGGAATGTGCACACTGCCACAATTTGCTGTGATGCTGGCCTGAAGAATGGAGAATCAGCCACAGTGTGTTGAGAAAGAGCCCTTTTGATAGGAGAGTTAGTGATGTAAACGTTCATATGCTGCACAGGCTTGGCAAAATAGGCTTGAGGCACAAGAAACAAACTGCATGATCTTGCCATAGTTTTTCATGTGAGCTCTATTGTACATTCTTCTCTCCACAATCAATCATAGAATAGAATCATAGAATCAATAGGGTTGGAAAAGACCTCGGAGATCATCAAGTCCAACCTATCACCCAACACCTCATGACTACTAAACCATGGCTGCAAGTGCCAAATCCAGTCCCCTCTTGAGCACCTCCAAGGACGGTGACTCCACCACCTCCCTGGGCAGCACATTCCAATGGCCAAGTACTCTTTCTGGGAAGAACTTTTTCCTCACCTCCAGCCTAAACCTCCCCTGGTGCAGCTTGAGACTGTGTCCTCTTGTTCTGGTGCTGGTTGCCTGGGAGAAGAGACCAGCCCCCACCTGTGTACTTAGCAGGAGTCTGTTTTCTTACAAGTAGATTGAAATTGTGAACTCCCTCATGTTCATATGGAGCAATTCTGATGGATCTCAGATTTTTTTTGGGTGCCAGGATGTAACTCCTGAGAAGAAAATGTGTTTTCAGAAGAGGTATCTCAAGAGCAAGGACCTACATGCATGTATATCTATTTTAAATAAGTTCTGCAGCTTGAACACTGGAATCCAAAGTATTGATTCCTGTGTTTTCTGAAGTAACTTTCTTGCCTGGATTCTTGCATGGTGTTTGTTGGAGGAGATCCCAATTCTGTCAAATGAAGGACTGGAAAATTCTCGGATGGAGCAACTCAGCTGGGGTTTTTTTGTGTGTCTGCTTATAGGTGGCAATGTCACAGCAGCATTCTTAGCTCAAAGGAGCAGTGAACCCACAGGGCCTTTGGTATGTCTTTTCACTTACATTTCTTGTGTTGGTCCCAATCTTGCAGTATTTAATAAGAGAGGAGCTGACAGCAGTGTTTGCAGGGCATGCTTACAAGGGCATCATTTCCAAGTCAGAAAAAGCAGAGGAGCTTCTGTGTGTGTTTGTCAAATCCACATGAACTGCTGCTCTGCAAAGACTTTTTGATTCTCAAAGGGCATCAATTTTATTTCAGTATTTTTTTTCCTGGCTAAGACAAATGTTTACAGAGCAGCAGAAGCAGTGGCTGTGATTAGAGGAGTTAGTGAAGTACGTGTGTGGGTGGAAGTCAAAAGCAAAATTAAAAGGGCAGGTTAGAAGTTGCTTCCTGTTTTCAGCTACCCTAGAGGTTTTACACAAGCTGTAATGGGATGTGAGATCACTGGAAGCCATTTGACAAGAGAGAAGACCCACAGAGGGTACAAGGTTACACAATTTGATCGTTGGAAAGGCTTCTTTTTCATGGCATCTAATCTGTGTGTGCTATTGTGCAGAGAGCTTACTGGTTCCAGCATCTATGTGAATGCCAAGCATCTGAAAGAGAATCACAGAAAATTAGAGGTTGGAAGGCACCTCCAGAGATCGAGTCCAACCCCCTGTGCCAAAGCAGGATCACCCAGGATAGTCGGCATGTTCATGTGGGCAGGTTTCAGGGTGGTCCATGCTCATTGGTACTTAAGCAATTATTTTCCAATATGAGGATGATTAGGGGACTTGAGCATCTCCCCTATGAAGAGAGACTGAGAGCGCTGGGGCTGTTTAGTCTGGAGAGGAGAAGACTGAGATTGGATCTCATCAATGCCTGTCAGTATCTGAGGGGTGGGTGTCAAGTGGAGGGAGCCAAGCTCTTTTCAGTGGTGTACAGTAGTAAGACAAGAAACCACAGGTTCAAGCTTGAACATAGAAGATTTCACCTCAACATGAGGAGAAACTTCTTTACAGGGAGGGTGACAGAGCCCTGGAGCAGGCTGCCCAGAGAGGTTGTGGAGTCTCCTTCTCTGGAGACTTTCCAAACCCACCTGGATGTATTCCTATGTGGACTACCCTAAGTGATCCTGTTTTGGCAGAGGGGTTGGACTCGGTCTCTGGAGGTCCCTTCCAACCTCTAATGCACTGTGGTACTGTGAAATTATTGAAACAGTCTTTTAGTTTCTTTGATCAGTAATCTGCTGAACTGTTGGTGTAGGCTTTGCTGTGTTTATAGCAGTCTAGAAATGGCCTAAATGAGTCAAGGTGCCTTTTTTCCCCCTCTTGCCTCTTATGGTTAGTAGCCTTAAATCACACTGAATTCTGTTCTTGTTCCTTCTTTATGTTTTCCCTTCCTCTTTTGCACTTCCTGCTTTCAGGTTAATTCTGAGTTCTACACTGGCTGGTTGGATCACTGGGGGCACCGTCACTCTGTTGTGCCCACACAAACCATAGCTAAAACACTCAATGAGATCCTGGAACGTGGTGCTAATGTTAACCTGTAAGTGTCTGTTCAGTAGGGCTTTATTTAGGTGGGTTTTTTTGGTTTGTCCAATTCAATAAAACCTGATTTTTAAATGGATGGCTTTCCTTCCTTTTTAGGTACATGTTTATGGGTGGAACTAACTTTGCCTATTGGAATGGTAAGAAATGGTTTTAATTTGTATTGCTGATGTAGGGGAGCTGTTTGTGAATGTAGGCAGCAGTGTATGCTGTGAAAGAATAAAAGCTGTGCCTGAGAATCAGAGAACGGTTTGGGTTAAGGGGGACCTCTAAAGGTCATCTAGTCCAAACCCCCTGCAGGCAGCAGGGACATCCTGCACTAGATCACAGTATCACAGTATCATAGTAACTAAGGTTGGAAGAGACCCCAAGGATCATCAAGTCCAACCTGTTCCAACAGACCTCACAACTAGACCATGGCACCAAGTGCCACGTCCAATCTCCCCTTGAACACCTCCAGGGATGGCGACTCCACCACCTCCCTGGGCAGCACATTCCAATGACGAATGACTCGCTCAGTGAAGAACTTTTTCCTCACCTCGAGTCTAAACCTCCCCTGGCACAACTTGAGACTGTGTCCCCTTGTTCTGGTGCTGGTTGCCTGGGAGAAGAGACCAACCCCCTCCTGTCTACAACCACCTTTCAGGTAGTTGTAGAGGGCAATGAGGTCACCTCTGATCCTTCTCTTCTCCAGGCTAAACAATCCCAGCTCCCTCAGCCTCTCCTCACAGGGCTGTGCTCAAGGCCTCTCCCCAGCCTTGTTGCCCTTCTCTGGACACGTTCAAGTGTCTCGATGTCCTTCTTAAACTGAGGGGCCCAGAACTGGACACAGGACTCAAGGTGTGGCCTAACCAATGCAGAGTACAGGGGCACAATGACCTCCCTGCTCCTGCTGGCCACACTATTCCTGATGCAGGCCAGGATGCCATTGGCCTTCTTGGCCACCTGGACACACTGCTGGCTCATGTTTAGGCGGGTGTCAATCAGCACCCCCAGGTCCCTCTCTGTTTGGCAGCTCTCCAGATCAAGTTGCTCAGAGCCCTGTAGAGCCTGATCTTGAGTATCTCCAGGGATGGGGCCTCAGCTTCCTCCCTGAGCAACCTGTTGCAGTGTTCCATCACCCTCGTGGTGCAAAACTTGTTCCTAATACCCAATCTCAGTGTGCTCTCCTCTCATTTCAAACCATTGCCCCTCATCCTGTCCTTGCAGGCCTTTGCAAGCAGTCCCTCTGCAGCCACCTTGTAGCCCCCTTTAGGTACTGGAAGGTTGCTTTTAGGTCTCTCTGGAGCCTTCTCTTCTCCAGGCTGAACAGCCCCAGCTCTCTCAGCCTGTCCTCATAGCAGAGGTGCTCCAACCCCCTGATCGTTTCTGTGGCCCTCCTCTGGACCTGCTCCATCAGGTCCATGTCCTTCCTGTGTTGAAGGCTCCAGAGCTGGCTGCAGGTGAGGTCGCACCAGAGCAGAGAGGCAGAATCCCCTCTCTCCATCTCTGGCCATGCTGCTTTTGATGCAGCCCAGGCTGCTATTGGCCTTCTGGGCTGCAAGCACACACCATCTGCTCATGTCCAGCTTCTCGTGCACCAGCACCCCCAAGTCCTTTCCTGCAGGTGTCTGCGGTAGCAGTTCACCATCTGCTGCCAGCATGTTGTACCAAACACAGGTGGTATTTATCTTTGGAAATGCTACTTTTGCTTCGCTCAGCCCACTTAAAACATGGATACATTTGGTTCTCCTCAGAATATTGCTGCAGGTGGTCTGGCAGGGCAGTGTGAGCTCAGAAGGATGTTGTCCTCCACCCAAGAATATTTTCTCTACTCCAAATCAGAAGGCCTATGCTGGATCTAGAAATGTAGCAATCCTGGCTGTGGTTGGAGGGGATTCTGAAGTTGATAGCTTTGGAAGAAAGCCAACTGTTGCACTTTTTGCATTGCTGATGTTTTTGTTTTGCTCTTCTCCCTTCCCTCAGGTGCTAATATGCCCTATATGCCACAGCCCACTAGCTATGACTACGATGCTCCTCTGAGCGAAGCAGGGGATCTAACAGAGAAGTACTTTGCCTTGAGGGAAGTTATTGGTATGGTGAGTGTCCCAGGGACAGAAGCAGCCCTGTTGTACTGCAAACTCTCTCACTCTTCTCTTGGTCTGAGATACTTCTGAATCTACTGTTTTCTGCAGGTAAGGGAAGTGAAGCAAAACAAGGCAGCTAAGCCAACCCAACTGCTTGCTGTTACAAAGATCTTGCACTTCTCTGGCTGTTCTCTGTCCCCATGGCTCCCTCCTTTCTTTCAAAAACAGGGGTACAGGTGCAGGTCTGTATCCCAAGCTTCATGCTTTGGTTCTGGGCCTGTGTGAGAAGGAGCATGCCTATCCAAATGAACACAGCTTGGTTTTGTGATGCCAAAAACTATAGCTCCTGGAACCATCTTGACCTTGCTGTGAAAATGCACAGTATCTCCACAAACTGGAAATTGAAGTGAAACATGGAGCCTGTATCTGGGTTTGGAATAGTCTTGGAGACTGTTTGGATGAGGCTTTGAAACAGATTCCATGGGAATCCCAAGGCTCAGGTTGATACTTGCTGTCCTGTTACATGCCAGCCACATCCCTGCTCTCTAGAAGGTACATTTTTGATGAGAGTAGATCTCCCAGAAGTGCATTACACTTCATATAGGGTTGAGTGTGGCTTTATACCCATGCCTGTGGAAGTCCTGCTGTGGGTCAGTTTCTTCAATTTCTCTCTTACCCCTAAGCTTTCCACTGATGGAATAATTTTGATAGCCTCTCAAAGGGAATATATTGCCTCCATACAGCTTTTCTCATCAGAGACATTCCCAAACTTCCTGGTTTTGAATTGTTTTCTTCAAGGCAAGATCCTATCTGAATTGTAAGTAGTGTTCTAGTGCAGTGAGAGAGCCTCAGTAAGATCTGAAGTGTTCAGTATGACCTAACATATAGAATAGAATAAACCAGGTTGGGAGAGACCTTCAAGATCATTGCATCCAACCCATCATCCAACACCATCTAATCAACTAAACCATGGCACCAAGTGCCTCATCCAGGCTCTTCTTAAACACTGCCAGTGATGGTGACTCCACCACCTCCCTGGGCAGCACATTCCAATGGCCAATCACTCTCTCTCTGTAGAATTTCTTCCTAACGTCCAGTCTGAACCTCCCCTGGCACAGCTTGAGACTGTGTCCTCTTGTTCTGGTGCTGCTTGCCTGGGAGAAGAGACCAACCCCCACCTGGCTACAACCTCCCTTCAGGTAGTTGTAGAGAGCAATATGGCCTGCCCTGAGCCTCCTCTTCTCCAGGCTAAGCAACCCCACCTCCCTCAGCCTCTCCTCACAGGGCTTGTGCTCCAAACCCTTCTCCCAGGCAACCAGTACCAGAACAAGAGGACACAGTCTCAAGCTGTGCCAGGGGATGTTTAGGGTGGAGGTGAGGAGAAAATTCTTCCCAGAAAGTGTTGTTAGCTGTTGGAATGTGCTGCCCAGGGAGGTGGTGGAGTAACCATCACTGGAGGTGTTTAGGGGGGTGCTTGGTGCCATGGTTTAGTTGCTTAGATGGTGTTGGGTGATAGGTTGGACTCAATGATCTCAAAGGTCTTTTCTAACCTGGTTAATCCTATCCTATCCTATCCTATCTATTCTAAAATCTCTTCAGAAGAATTACCTTTCAGACCCTCACTACACTTATGTCAAAAGAACCCCAGGAGCTACCCAAGTAAGCACCCAGCAGTCACTGAATATACAGATTAAGACTTCATGAAAGCAGTCATTTGTGAGAGTGTATTAAAATGTAGGCTTTGGTGTCTTCAGCACATCTCACCTGCAGAAGTGTTTGCTCTGTAATGTGCACACAGGGCTGTGCTCAAGAAATGAAAGAAGAGATGGAAAGAGTGGGCACTGCAGTAGATGAATAATGGCAGGACAGGGAGTAGATGATGGCCAGGAGAAAAGAAGGCTGTAGGCTCAGAATGGAGGGGACTAGGGTGTGGGGCAGAAAGCCACTTGAGGAGGCTTGCCCCTCCTCAAATATATCCAAGAAGTGGTAGACATTTTTCACTCCTCTCTGCTGATCTCAGGTGGCTCTTCATGGAGACACAAGGCAAGAAGTAAACAGAGATTGTCTGACAGAGTTCTTCCTTGTTGTGCATCCCTATGCTTGGGCAGTTTGGAGCAGGACCAGTGGGAAGCTAATGATGGGACCTCTGGGGTTCATGGAGCTGTGGAGGAGGCTGTGGTGTCAAAGCCTGCTTCTCAACCAAACCAGCCCAGTAATGGTTACCAGGTGGTAGTGGAGCCCAGTAACACTGAAAGGAAAGGCACAAGAGGCTAACAGCAGCCTTCCAGTATCTGAAGGGGACTTGCAAGAAAGCTGGAGAGGGATTGTTTACAAAGGCCTGTAGGGATGGTACAAGAGACAACAATTTGAAATTAGAAGTGTAGATTTAGACTGGATTTAAGAACAAGTTCTTTACCATGAGGGTGGTGGAACACTGCAACCGGTTGCCCAGGGAGGTGGTTGGGGCCCCAGGCCTGGATATATTCAAAGTCAGTCTCAACAGGACTCTGGGCAACCTGATCTAGTGGAGGATGTCCCTGCTGAGTGCAGGGGGGTTGGAGTAGGTGACCTTTGGAGGTCCCTTCCAACCCAGACCATTCTATAACTCTAATAATTCCCATCGGGAAGTACTGTTAAGGAAGAGTCAGGTAGCAATACTGCCCTAAAGCCTTGGAAAGGTTAACTCAAGTTCTGTGAACTGGTGGTGACCACTGCAGAAGGGCTGTGGAAGACAGTAATGCAAATGTGTGCCATGGGGAGGGCTCCAAGGACACTGTGATTCTTTGGCAGTTCATGTAGTCACTACACTGTCTACCATAACCTCAAATTGAAGAGTTATTTAAAGTTCTTTGTCATATGTGATCAAGTCAGACTTTTCTGAAAGCCTTCTCCATGTTAGACTGGACACAGCTGCAATCCTTTAGCACATGGAGGTCATCTATTTTTAGCCAAAGTAGAAAGTGAGAATTCACTCAAAGCATGTTTGTATTTAGTATTCATATGTTTGCTGTTTGCTTCTTTCCTGTCTAGTACAAGGAGTTACCAGAAGGCCTTATCCCTCCCACAACACCCAAGTTTGCATATGGGAAGCTTCGCTTGCAGAAGGTAAGTGAATATCTGTGATATGCTGTGGATCTTTCTGTAGTGCTGCAGCTTTGTTTAGGGATTAAAAAATGAAATGGTTTTGAGGATATCCTGGCAGTCTCTAGCTTCCACACCAACTAAAGAAGAGAACATTGAAAGAAAATTTTCAGGTAGGAGTGAGCAGAGCTTGGGAGTTGGGAGTGATCTCCAGAGGTTCCTTCCAACCCCTAGCATCCTGTGATCCTGTGAGTCATGCCCAGGGTGGAAAATTAGATGATGTTTGTTATCTGGAGAGAAAAATAACATGGAGCATATGCCTGAAGTTTTGCAAACCTGGAATGAATACATTATTAACACACCAGAATCATAGTTGTGCAAGATAACTCATGGAATTGTTTTGGTGGGAAAAGACCTCCAAGTCCAACCTCATGGTGATTCCTAGTCATAGAATGGTTCAGGTTGAAAGGGAGCTTGGAGATTATCTACTCCAATTGCCCTGCCATGGGCAGGGACACCTCTCAACTAGACTTGGCTACTCAAGGTCTCTTCCAACCTGGCCTTCAGTGCCCTCATTGAGAAGGCAGCCACAACCCCCCTGGGCAGCCTATCCCAGAGTCTCACCACCCTGGTACTCAAGAATGTCTACCTGAGAGCCAGAGTAACACTACTCTTCCTCAGCTGAAAACCATTCCCCTTTTCCCTAATGGTAGACACCCTCATGAAAAGTCCCTCTCCAGCTCTCCTGCAGGATCCCTTTAGATGCTGGAAGGCATTTCTAAGGTCCTCCTAGAATCTTCTCTTCTCCAGGCTGAAGAACCCCAGCTCCCTCAGCCTGTCTTCATAGCAGAGGTGCTCCAGCCCTTGGGTCATCTTTGTGACCTCCCCTGGTCTCACTTCAACAGCTCTGTGTCCTCCTTCTGCTGGGGACACCAGAGCTGGAGGCAGTATTGGAGGTGTGGTCTCAGCAGAGCAGAGTCAAGGGGCAGGATCCCCTCTCTTGCTCTGCTGGCCACACTCCTTTGATGCAGCCCAGCAGACAGCTGCCTTCTGGGCTGCAGGTGAGCACTGCTGGCTCATGGTGAGCTTCTCATCAATCAATGCACCTAAGGCTCTTTCTTCAGCTGTTTTGAGGTGGAGGATTACTGCTGGTGGTGTCCTGAGTGCTGTAACTCTTCATGCTTTGATGTTGTGCTTTGAATGTGGCAGCTGCCATTGCAATCAGCAGTGCCTCTGATCTGTTATGCACTGCAGCTGAAGCAGTGCAGACTTTGCTAGTGATAAGGCTTTGCAGACTCTTTCAAGTCATCCCACTCAGGTGGTAGGCAGAAATACTTTTTTGGAGGAAAGCAATTCACCAGCGAAGCTGAAACTTATCTATGTCATTTGCAATGTCCTTTGAATATCTTCAGAACTTTTAGTGCAGGGGATGCCCTGTGAGTTTTCACTGAACTGGTTTTGCTTGGTGGTTATTCATTATATTAATACCCTATCACAGGAAGGATCTGGAGGTGCTGGAGCGTGTCCAGAGAAGGGCCATGAGGATGAGCAGAGGGCTGGAGCTGCTCTCCTATGAGGACAGACTGAGGGATTTGGGGCTGTTCAGTCTGGAGAAGAGAAGGCTCCCAGGAGACCTTATTGTGGCCTTCCAGTATCTGAAGAGGGCTAGAAGAAAGCTGGGGAGGGACTTCTGAGGGTGTCAGGGAGTGATAGGACTGAGGGAGATGGAGCAAAACTAGAAATGGGTAGATTCAGATTGGATGTTAGGAAGAAGTTCTTCCCCATGAGGGTGGTGAGAGGCTGGCACAGGTTGCCCAGGGAGGTGGTGGCAGCCTCATCCCTGGAGGTTTTGAAGGCCAGGCTGGATGTGGCTGTGAGCAACCTGCTGTAGTGTGAGGTGTCCCTGCTTGTGGCAGGGAGGTTGGAACTGGCTGATCCTTGAGGTCCCTTCCAACCCTAACAATTCTGTGATTCGATATACCTTTATCAGTACATCCACCACTCCTGCTGGCATAGATTGCCAGCATTTGAGAGCCTAGCAATCAGATTGTGACTCTCCTATCTTCTTGTGGTTCATGGCTCTCAGATGGGGCTAATTTCACTACAACAATGAACTTTCATGCATTCAAGAAATGAATGCTGCAGGAGGCTGAAATCAGACACCTGGCTTACAAAAGAGAAGCCAAATGACTCAAGTTGCTGAAATACTGCAGCTTTGACCCTGCCATCATACTGGGAGCCCTGTTCCTGCACCTTCTCACCTCCTACAATTCCTGCTTTTTTGGTGGGGAGGAGGTATTTCACTCTCCACTCAGCGCTTTTAGGAATCCAGATGGCATGTTTCAGTTGCTAGATGTGAGGTTCCTGTGATTGCCTCTACAGGCACTGTTGTCTGCATTGAAAGCCTCCAGAATTGTTTTCTGGGAAGACAGCTTTTTGCTCTGTGAACCCCCTGATTAACCTCAAAGCAGCAGTTTACTTCTCTGCTTGGTTACTCTGCAGTATAGGACAAGTCTTACATCACAGAGTTTGCAGAGTCCCAGCCAAAGCCACACTTCCAGCTCCATGATGCCTCCTAGCCCCTGCTGGGACCAGGTCCAGTGCACCTTATCTGATTTACAAAATCATTTAAGACTGAATAGGGTAAATTCATCTTGGATAACTCTTGATAGAACTAAATTGTATCCCTACTTAGCCCAGGAAGATTCCAAGGTAACTCAGTGGAAATCAGTGGCATTTTCCCCTTGATTGTAAGTAAAACTGAGAACAACTTAGCAAACATATGTGTATAGAGCTAAACCCTGGGTCAGTTCTCATTAAATAATAAAGGGCCACTTTTAGTTGTATGAATGCATAGCAACTTTGGAACATCTGGGTTTTTAATCACATGGGCATGTTTCTTTCAGGGTTCATCAGTTCTCTGTACTGTATTCTAGTATGAATGTTCCTGTAAGGATGGTGCCAAGCCCAGTTTTGGTTTTTCTTTGATTTCTGGACAGCTGGCTAAGTGGCCAGATATGCAAACTGTTGTATTTTGGACTGAAATCGACTGACCTTCCTGTATCTGCTGGTTTTTGTGCTGCAGGTGGGCACAGTGGTGGAGGTTCTTAACCGGTTGTCACCTACTGGACCAGTGAAAAGCACTTACCCATTAACCTTTGTTCAGCTAAAGCAGGTGAGGATGCTTTCAATAGGCCTTTGCAATAGTTTTGTGAAGTTTATTTGAACAGCCCTTTGTGGTGTTAACTCTTATGCCCAGTGTCTTACACCTTAGCACAGAAGAAATAGTATACAAAGGTGTCCAGGATTTTTGCATTGGAGACCTGTCTGTGTTCTGCACTGTTCCTGTTTAGTGCCTGAGACTCTCCTCTTTCCAATTCTGTGCTATCCAGGCTTTCACCTTTACCTCTCTTCTCCGAAGTATTTATTTTTCAGGTTCTTAAGAGACTTTTAAAAATCTTCTTCTTACTCTGTTTTTGCTTCTCCTCTCCCCACCTTCTGTCAGAGTGAGCACAGTGGCTGAGACAGTCCCATGCTCCCCAATATTCCCTCTCTGTCAGTCCCTGCATCACTTTCCCTGTCAGTTTTGGTGCCTTTCTGTGCCTTCCCTCACAGTCAAAGGTCTTTGATCACTTGCTGATGAGGGACTCTGCCTTACTGTTAAGGCTATGTGGCTCCTTGATCACCTCCATGCCAAATCCAGCAGAGACTGGAGTGTGGGTGCTGATTGCCTGCAGCTGAAATAAAGTGCTCAGAGAATGTGATGCTGCTTGCAGCTGGGGAAGAGAGAAGCGGGGAGCAGTTCCAAAGATGCTTGGAATGTGGCATTGAGCTTAAAGCTCAAATTTTTCCTCTCTAAACCCAAGAGAGAAGCTGCAGGTAGTATGTTATGGCTAGAGGTAATTATGTGGGGGATTTTTTTTCCTCATCCTCTGGCTTTCCCACTTTTAGCACTCTTGAGAGAAGGAGGCAGTCAGCAGAGCTTCTTAGCAGATTTCAATTGTTTTTTCCCATTCCTTGCCTTCCCCTTTTCTGGGCACCTTCTTGCAAATCTCAGAATGCTAGCACAATGAAAATGATTTGCTCTCCCTTCTTCCTGCCAGGGTTATGTTCCAATCCAAGAATGGAAGGTAAATGGGTTTGTGGACACTTGGTGGAAGAGCTGATGCTTTTTTTGACTCATACTGAATTTGTGTTTGACTTTGTTATGAGAACTAATCTTATGACTCTGTTTACCATTTGCTTTCCCCATGGGAATGTTAGAGGGAAATATTCTGAGATGTGCCTGGTGTAAAACAGGTAGTTTGAAAACCAGGTAGCACTGACTTGATGAGACCCTGGAACGGGTTGCCCAGGGAGGTGGTGGAAGCCTCATCCCTGGTGGTTTTTAAGACCAGGCTGGATGTGGTTCTGGGCAACCTGCTGTAGTGTGAGGTATCTCTGCCCGTGGCAGGGGTTTGGAACTGGATGATCCTTGAGGTCCCTTCCAACCCTAACAATTCTGTGATGAATGTGTCCTTTTACAGGCATCAGCTGAGAGGTGCACTTGCAAGTTTATTACAGAAAGTCAGTTCAGAAGCGGGGCTTGCAGCTATCTTTTGTTTTGATGAGGAAATACTAGTGTGGGTTGTTAACTGCTTGGGTTTTGCTGAGGAAATGGCTTCCTAGCCAAGACCCTTAAAAGTTACATAAATGTGCCCAAGAAACGTTGAAGAATGGAAACTCTGTGGAATTTATACCCCTTGCTTAAAGGTCAGAGTGAGCTCTAATCTGAAGCTGCTATCTGTGGCAGATGCTATCTGCAGTGAATGAAAGTTAATGCTTCAATCTGAGCACGTAGGCAGGAATGTGGGACCTGAGCTGAAGCTACTGAATTACTGGAACCTGAACTGAAGCTACTGAATTGCTGGACTCACTAATCTCTTTGGGATTGTGTTTTTGTTTGTTTTTTTTTTCTGTCCTTTTCTTAGTATTTTGGGTTTGTACTGTACAGAACTGCACTTCCCAAGAACTGCACGGAGCCAGCGCAGCTCTCTTCACATTTCAACGGGGTCCATGACCGTGCCTACATCTCCGTGGATGGGGTAATGGATGCATGTCTGCCATGAGTGACCTTCACAAAAAGCATGCCTACAGGCTGCCTGCATTGAATGATTCCTCCACCTTATCAAAACAACTTTGTCAGATAATAGAATACAACAGAATTAACTGGGTCGGAAAAGACCTTTGAGATCATTGAGTCCAACCTGTCACCCAACACCATCTGATCAACTCAACCATGACACCAAGTGCCTCATCCAGGCTCTCCTTAAACACTTCCAGTAATGGTGACTCCACCACCTCCCTGGGCAGAACATTCCAATGGCCAATCTCTCTCTCTATGAGGAATTTCTTCCTAACATCCAGCCTAAACCTCCCCTGGCACAGCTTGAGACTGTGTCCTCTTGTTCTGGTGCTGGTTGCCTGGGAGAAGAGACCAACCCCCACCTGGCTACAACCTCCCTTCAGGTAGTTGTAGATGGCAATAAGGTCTCCCCTGAGCCTCCTCTTCTTCAGGCTAAGCAACCCCAGCTCCCTCAGCCTCTCCTCACAGGGCTGTGCTCCAGACCCCTCCCCAGCTTTGTTGCCCTTCTCTGGACACCTTCCAGCAACTCAACATCTTTCCTAAACTGAGGGGCCCAGAACTGGACACAGGACTCAAGGTGTGGCATAATGTTATATTATCAGAGAAGGCTCCAGGGAGAACTAATTATGACCATCTAGTACCTGAAGGGGGCGTACAAGAAGGATGGAAGCTGCTATTTACAAAGGCCTGCAGTGAGAGGACAAGGGGCAGTGGGTTCAAACTAGAGAAGATCAGATTTAGATTGGATGTTAGGAACAAGTTCTGCACCATGAGGGTAGTGGAACACTGCAAGAGGTTGCCCAGGGAGGTAGTTGAGGCCCCATCCCTGGAGATACTCAAGGTCAGGCTTGACAGGGCTCTGGGCAGCCTGATCTAGTGGAGGATGCCCCTGCTGACTGCAGAGGGGGGTTGGACTGGATGACCTTTGGTTGGTTTTCAATGGTTATTCATAGAATGCTTTGGAGTCACTGTTTGCTTCCTCTCTGTGTAATTCATGTAGGTTCCTCAAGGTGTTCTTGAAAGGGATAAATCACTTAAGATAAACATAACTGGGAAGGCTGGAGCAAAGCTGGACATCTTGGTAGAGAATATGGGCAGAGTCAACTTTGGTAGATACAACAATGACTTCAAGGTAGGTAAAACCAATTGAGTTACTGGACTGTGGTGGCTTTTCCTCTTTTCCACACATTAAAAAGAAAGTAGTGGGTGGTAAAGAGCAGAAAGATCAGGATGACCTAGCTGTGACTTCACCTCAAAACATAACTACTCACTAGTTTGCATTTGAGTTTTTCCAGACACCAAAAATCAATGTGTAATTTAAACCTGACAGACTTTGTTGTTGGTTTTGGTTTTGTTGGTTCACTTAGGTTGTCATCCAGAAGAGTTTCACCCACAAGGTTTTCAGACTGAGTTGAACCTATAGCTAATGTTTGAAAATGTGCAAAGCTGTTGGGATAACCTCAAAAAATGGGTTGGAAATTGGTCTCAGTCTTGGCTGTACTTCAGGGCTGGTGAATCCTGGTGATCTATTTCTGTATTCTCTGCAGAGGCACCTTGCCAGGCTGGACAGCTGGGCAGAGTCCAAGGGCATGAGATTGAACACATCGAAGTGCCAGGTTCTACACATTGGCCACAACAACCCCATGCAGTGCTACAGGCTGGGGTCAGAGTGGCTGGAGAGCAGCCAGGCAGAGAGGGACCTGGGGGTGCTGGTTGATAGTAAGCTGAACATGAGGCAGCAGTGTGCCCAGGTGGCCAAGAAGGCCAATGGCATCCTGGTGTGTATCAGGAATAGTGTGGCCAGCAGGAGCAGGGAAGTCATTCTGCCCTGGACTCAGCACTGGTTAGGCCACACCTTGAGTCCTGTGTCCAGTTCTGGGCCCCTCAGCTTAGGAAAGATGCTGAGTTGCTGGAAGGTGTCCAGAGAAGGGCAACAGAGCTGGGGAGGGGTCTGGAGCACAGCCCTGTGAGGAGAGGCTGAGGGAGCTGGGGTTGTTTAGCCTGGAGAAGAGGAGGCTCAGGGGAGACCTTCTTGCTGTGACTTTCCAATGGCAAACTGTTCATGCTGCCTTTTCAAGGCCCTTCCTTTATCTGAATGTGAGAGGGCAGCTGGTTCCCCAGTGTTTTGCCTTCACATTGAGGCAGCAGAAACGTTGCATTTCTTTCTTTAATAACAAGCCAAGTGATAAGGAAACCTAAGTGCTTAGTGCTAAATCTAGGTAACTGGATAAGGGGTTAGAGACTGAACTAGGGAGGTGCTCAGTGTTGCTGTGGTTGAGCTGAAATTCACACTTAACCAGGGTTTCAGCCTTTTAAAGATTTAAGAGTGAAAGCAAGTTTGGTAGGCAAATCCACTGTGAAAACCCTCTACAAGCAAGATCCTTCCAAACAGAAGAGGCAGCCTCTTCCAGGTAGCTTTGGCATATGTGTTCCTTCTTCCCAGACAATCCTTTCCTTACACTGTGCTTTGTGTTGGTTTTGAAGAGTAGGGATAATTACACCTTGGACTTCGGTTGTTTTGTACTCTCAAAAGTAACTTCAGGGGGAGGGGTTCCTGCCTTGTGCAGCCTCACAGTTTGAAGCAAATGGGGTTGATAATCCAGCTTCTGCTTGGATTTTATTGTTGGGGGGGGGGGTTATTTTGAGCTTGAAATGAAACTAAGCATCTGACTTTTGAGAAGAAATCTTAACAGAATTCTGGGTTTAAAACATCCTGCCAATCTAGGTTTTGCTGTTGAAGGACACAAGCAAGAATGGGATTTCTGTGATGGTTTTTCTCTGTTTTTCTTTCACATGCTGATTTCCACCTCTAGTGTTGTTTTGACTTTTAAGCTCTTAGGCTCGAGGTGAGGAGAAGGTTCTTCACAGAGAGAGTTGTTGGCCATTGGAATGTGCTGCCCAGGGAGGTGGTGAAGTCTCCAACACTGGAGGTGTT
The DNA here is from genome assembly GCF_014839835.1 of Dryobates pubescens. Classification (NCBI taxonomy): domain Eukaryota; kingdom Metazoa; phylum Chordata; class Aves; order Piciformes; family Picidae; genus Dryobates; species Dryobates pubescens. The sequence continues at coordinate 414,588 of NC_071649.1, read as the reverse complement.
CAAGAAGGGACTGGATGTGGCACTTGGTGCCATCGTTCAGTAGTCATGAAGTGTTGGGTGACAGGTTGGACTTGATGATCTTAGATGTCTCTTCCAACCTTATTGATTCTGTGATTCTATGTGTATCTGTGTCTGGACTGTTCCACAGACGACTACTGCAATCCAAATTAGTAGCCATTTAACCTCATTTTAAGCAATCACACCATCCATAGCGTTTAAAGATGGCTTTAGGGAGGCAGGTTAGAAAGTTTGGGCTCCTCTTGTGTTGCACTAGAATCATAAAATCAACCAGGTTGGAAAAGACCTCAGATCATCAAGTCCAACCTATTACCTGATACCTAACACCTCCTGACAACTAAACCATGGCTTCAAGTGCCACATCCAATCCTTTTTTGAACACCTCCAGGGATGGGGACTCCACCACCTCCCTGGGCAGCACATTCCAATGGCCAATCTCTCTTTCTGGGAAGAACTTCAACTGATTGCTAGGCAGAGTAAAGACAGTTTTGCCACTTGACTGTGCTGGTATTTTATTTAGATGCAACAAGAAGTTCCTGTTCTGTAAAGTGGGCATCTAGGTAAAGGTAGAGAAAATTAGTGCTCCTACTGCTGCTGAGGCTTGTGAAGTCAGTGCAGTGCTCCTTAGACAAGACAAATACGTGATGTAGTATCAACCCTCCAAGCCTATAGGAGATGTGGTTTTGCTTGTTCCTGTTTGCCATGTGGTGTTTGCAAGAGAACTGAAGTTGCACTGAAAAGCAGCTTCTGTGCAGGGTTTGTTCAAGCAGTTCTGTGGATGTAAGAGCAGTGGTTTGAAAGCCTGCAGCTGAAATAAAGTGCTCAGAGAATGTGAGGCTGATTGTAACTGGGAGAGAGAGAAGGAGGGAGCAGTTACACAGATGCTGGGGGTGTGACATTAGTCAAGTAGGGGCTCAAAGCTCAAATTTTTCCTTTCCAAACCCCTAAGAGCGAGGCTGCAGGTAGTATGTTATGGCTGGAGGTAATTTTGTGTGGGATTTATTTCCTCATCCTTTGGCTTTCCCACCTTTAGCACTCTTGAGAGGAGGAGGCAGTCAGCAGCGCTTCTTAGCAGTTCAGTTGTTTTCCCCCTTTTCAGGGCACCTCCTTGCCAATCTCAGATTGCTAGCACAGTGACAATGATTTGTGAGGAAAAGATTTGCTCTCCCTGCGCTGCACTGAAACAACGCTTCAGAAACGATGACTGTAACACCGTGAAGATGCCTGCAGGGGTAGCCTGATGTTCCTTTCATTCTTAAATCATGACCTTACCTTGCTCCTGCATGCAGTGTGTGAGTAGCCTGGTGTGCTGCACAGGAGGTTCTGTAGAAGTGAAACAAAGACTCTGTGGGCTTGAAGCTGACTGTAAGCTTCAAGTGTTTCCCTGAACCGGGCTCGCAGCGCATGTGCCTTGGTTTCGTGATACTCTCTGTTATCTGCAGAAGGCTCATAGGAAGTGAGTGCTGCTTTCTCTGCTATTGTGCAGGTTAGTGTCTTGGACCACTGATCAGTAGTACCAAACCTCAGAGTTAGTATTTGTAATGCTTTTCCTGCTTTTTTGTTAAAGCACTCATTGAGTTCACGTTAAAGCAGAAGAGGAATTTGCACAGTTATGAGGGAAAAGGTTGGAAAAACCCAACCTGGGCATCAGTGAAAACTCAAATCTTTGAAGAGGAACAGATCATAGAATCAATAAGGTTGGAAAAGACCTCAAGAGATCATCAACTCCAACCTATCACCCAACAACTCCTGGCTAACTAAACCTTGGCTCCAAGTGCCACATCCAATCCCTTTTTTGAACACCTCCAGGGATGGTGACTCCACCACCTCCCTGGGCAGCACATTCCAATGGCCAATTACTCTTTCTGGGAAGAGCTTTCTCCTCACCTTGAGCCTAAATCTCCCCTGGCGCAGCTCGAGATTGTGTCCTCTTGTTCTGGTGCTGGTTGCCTGGGAGAAGAGACCAACCCCCACCTGGCTACAACCTCCCTTCAAGTAGCTGCAGAGAGCAATAGTCTCCCCTGCACCTCCTCTTCTCCAGGCTAAGCAACCCCAGCTCCCTCAGCCTCTCCTCATAGGACTTGTGCTCAAGACCTTGGCAGAGACAATAAATGAAACCCTTTGTTCTCAAGCAGAGCTTACAGTTTGGTGGAGGGCAGGTGCTTGGTTTTTTCATGCACAGATTAGCAGCTGTGGCAAGCACTTCAATTCGGTTTTTGTTCCTGACTTTAGTTGTAGCCCATTATCTTCAATGACATGAACATAACTGTGTTATTTTGGGTTTGTTTTTATGCTTCCCCCAGGGGCTAGTTTCAAACTTAACTCTTGATGATGATGTGCTTGTGGAATGGGAAATCTACCCTCTGGACATTGATGGAGCAGTAAAGCGTGACATGGGTGGCAACCTCGATCGACTGAAGAGATCTGTTGACCCTCAGCTGAGTTATGAAGCACCTACTCTTTACACTGGGACACTTGTAATTCCTGAAGGAATTCCAGACTTGCCTCAAGACACCTATGTCAACTTTCCTGGCTGGACAAAGGTAAAACTTTTTGCTGTAAAAATCTGAAGTCCACTCAAAGCTATTGAAACCTCTATGGATAATCAAAGCCTACCTCTCTTGATGGGTAGAAATTGGTTGTAGCAGTGAGGTGCCTCTGCTTTCTCCTCCCCCTCTACTCTGCCCTGGTGAGGCCCCACTGGGAATGTTGCATCCAGGTCTGGGCTCCCAAGTTCAGGAGGGACAGATCTACTTAAGAGACTCCAACTGAGGGCTACGAATGTGATGAAGGGACTGGAGCACTGCCTGATGAGGAGAGGATGAGAGGCCTGGAGCAGTTTAGTCTGGAGAAGAGAAGGCTGAGAGGAGAATTAATAAATGTCTATAATTATCTTAGGGCTGGGTGTCAGGAAGGAGAGGACGGCCTCTGCTCAGTTGCACCCTGTGATAGGACAAGGGGCAATGGATGTTAACTGCAGCACAGGAGGTTCCACCTCAACATCAGGAAGAACTTCACTGTGAGGGTCACTGTGAGGGTCACTGTGAGGGTCCAGTGGAACAGGCTGTCCAGGGAGGTTGTGGAGTCTCCTTCTCTGGAGACTTTTAAGGCCCATCTGGATGTGTTCCTGTGTGACCTGTGCTGGATTCTATGGTCCTGCTCTGGCAGCGGGGCTGGACCAAAGATCCCCAGGGGTCCCTTCCACCCCCTAACATCCTGTGATCCTGTAAACAACTAGGAAATGGATTCCTTGCTTTAAGGAAACCTGGAGATGAGCCATTAAGAAAAGAGAAACATATTCAAAAGATTCATGGTATTGGTAGAGCATCACAAAAGCCCACAGTGAGGCAGATCAGCTGTCAGGCTATTTAGAAATCCTGCCTTTAGTTGTGCCACTGCTCTTGGAGACCTAAGCATTTCAGTACAGGCTTCAGGGAAGCTCTTGTGATAAGTGTTAGGTAGCAAAATTATTCCTTTTGCAGTAATTAATTTCCTGCTATTAAAATAGAGCAGGAAGAGGAGTTGCTGGTGATTTGCCTACAGTATTGTAGTGGTTAAAGCACTTCCCAGTAGGCAGAAGACAGCAATTCATTGCAGGCATTTGGTGTTGCTGGCACTGAGCTTGGCTGAGGAAGTCTGACTTAGTCCCTGTTCCTGTCTGTGTGCATCTCTTACACAGTCACTGAATAAAATCCAGAAATAGTTCTTAGCTTAGCTCATTTGAGGAAGCACAATGTCCTTAAGTCTCTCTGACCCTGAATGTGTGGTTAGATTCAGCAGCTTTCAACAGAAAAGGGGATTTGGAGTCAGGACTGTTTTTGATTTCTGTGGAACCAAGAGTTGCTGACCCTTGCTGAAGGAAATCTTGTTACTGAAGATAGAGATCCCTTCTCATTCAATATGCCTGGAGCATATTTGTAGTGTGTGTAGTATCATGATTTACTACTAGAGAGCATAGAAATTCCTCCTTGGAAACTTCAGTGTGAATTAGGACAGACTGCAATTGAGAAATGAAGTGCATAGCTTTACTGGAAATAAAAACACCAAAAAAAAGAGTGGCAACTGATCTGATTAAGATCAGAAAGAAGAGACCTGTCTGATCATACCTCCTGCAGTTGGTTCTTACAGTGAGCTGCTTCCTACAGAGCTGCAGAGGTAGGCTGCAGTCTAGTGGGTGCCCTGATTCATCTGCTGCCTGGGGAGGCTGCATTAATGCCATGTTGTCTTCTAAAGCTACTACAGAACCAAAGGAGTGAGCTTAACTTACAAGCTCTTCCCTTGACTTTTAGAATACAGCAAAGCCAAACCACAAAGCAAGATAAAGTTAATTGAATAAACTTTGAGGTCAAAGCGTACTGATACCTTGTCAGAACGGGGCAAGATAGGATCTTAGAGCACGGAAATGAATGCAGAGCTGAAATAACTCACCTGCCTTTGCAAGTCTACCAGCTCCTGCAAAAATTTCCATTGCAGGCTTCACACCATTTGCTTTCTGAGACACCTGGAAAAGAGAAAGGCAGAAAAATACCTTTGGAACAGCTTGAAAAGCCACACTCAATATATTACAGCTGTGCCCAGAACTGGACACAGGACTCAAGGTGTGGCCTAACCAGTGCTGAGTCCAGGGCAGAATGACTTCCCTGCTCTTGCTGGCCACACCAGACCAGGATGCCATTGGCCTCCTTGGCCACCTGGGCACACTGCTGCCTCATGTTCAGCCTACTGTCAACCAGTACCCCCAGGTCCCTCTCTGCCTGACTGCTCTCCAGCCACTCTGACCCCAGCCTGTGGCTCTGCATGGGGTTGTTGTGGACAATGTGTAGAACCTGGCACTTGGATGTGTTAAATCTCATGTCCTTGCACTCTGCCCATCTGTCCAGCCTGTCAAGGTCCCTCTGCAGCGATCTCCTGCCCTCACTTGGTGTCTGTCAAATGATTAAAATGTTCTCCTCTCTTTCTCTCTTACCAGGGGCAAATTTGGATCAATGGCTTCAACCTTGGTCGCTACTGGCCGGCCCGTGGCCCTCAGCTGACCCTTTTTGTTCCAGGCAATATCCTGGTTTCTTCCATGCCAAACAACGTGACAGTGTTGGAGCTGGAGCATTCTCCTTGCAGCACCCAGGAGTGTGAGATAGAGTTTGTAGATGTGCCTAATATCAATGCAACCACACAGTATGGCAGTTATGCCCCTAAGCCCTTTGTGAGAGACATGTGGGTGAATCCTTTATAACTGGAGGATTTCCTTTTCTTCTCCCCTACTTTGACTCCCCTACCCTCAACCCTCCCATTCTGAGGACTCCTTCTTAATCAGTAAGTTGTTTAGATGAGGCAGCTTTTAAATTTCTTCAGAGACCTTTGTTTTTATTGTTGTTTTGTGTTTTGTTTTCTCTCATTTTCCAGAGTTAAACACTGAAATTCTCTAGAAAAATAAAAGCTGTAGCTTACAACTTGCCTTGGACTGTGGTATTGAACTCAACTGGAAGATAACTTTTCCATCAGCTTAGTAAAAACTGACCTTGTAGGCTGCTGTCATGACAGTAAGCACTTTTATTTACCATGCTTTCCAACTGGAGAGGAGGCTATAAAAGGGGTGCAGAGGCCCACTAGCTTGCTGGGTTTACTCATGTTGGACTGGCAGGTCAGAGCTATGAGTATCATCATTTTAGTCTGAATGGGCTCAATGCCAGTGTTGAGCAAACCTCATGGTCTTTCCATGTCCATGCAAGTGACCTTGAAAATTAAATTGGTTTCTTATGGGAGCAGTGAGAAGAATTGTATAAGAGAGTATTCAAATGCAAGCTGCTCCAAACAGCAGTAACATGGAGAAAGGGATCTTGTAGTTGGCGTCTGTCCCCTCTTGGAAAGCAAATTTACTGCTTCTCTTCTGATGTCTCTGAAAGCTTTAGGTAAGTTGGGAAGTACAAGGTCATATATAGGAAGCATCTGGATGTGCTGGAGTGTGACCAGAGAAGGGCCACGAGGATGAGCAGAGGGCTAGAGCTGCTCTCCTATGAGGACAGACTGAGGGAGTTGGGGATCTTCAGTCTGGAGAAGAGAAGGCTCTGAGGAGATCTAGTTATGGCCTTCCAGTATCTGAAGAGGGCTACAAGAAAACTGGGGAGGAACTTTTCAGGGTGTCAAGGAGTGATAGGACTGGGGGGAATGGAACAAACCCAGAAATGGATAGATTCCAATTGGATGTTTGGAAGAAGTTGTTCCCCATGAGGGTGGTGAAAGACTGGCACAGGTTGCCCAGGGAGGTGGTGGCAGCCTCATCCCTGGAGGTTTTGAAGGCCAGACTGGATGTGGCTCTGGGCAACCTGCTGTAGTGTGAGGTGTCCCTGCTTTTGGCAGGGGGGCTGGAACAAGATGATCCTTGAGGTCCCTTCCAACCCTGGCAATTCTATGATTCTACTCTCAAATTCTCACCTCAAATGCAAAGTCTGGGGGCTGTGTGTTCAGTACCAGACATGGTTCCTTTTTAGATTAAAATGGTCTGCTCTGACCCTAGATTTACTTTGCCTCGGGTTTAACTTTTTGTTGTTTGTTTTTTACCTTTTTAATTAAAAAATAAATAAATATTTAATTTTCTTGGCACCATCCCTATGCAGAGCCCTGAACATGCTCTGCAAGCAGTTTATTCATCACCTACTATTCATCACCTCCAAGCCAGGCCTTGAATGTAAGGAATGGAACAGAACTGGCTTCACACTGGTTGTGGGTTCTGTGGCTTGAAGTGTGCAGAGTGACAGTACTGAGTAGGTATTACTCCTACAGCACTTCAGTGCTTTAAAAGCCAGGAGTATTGCTGGTTTTTTTGCAGTTAGTGCTATGAGGGGAGTGGAACTCCTGGCTCTTATTCCAGCTTCAGTTTGGTTTATGTCCCTGTGAAAACATAGTGGAATCCCTGAGCCTTCCCTCTGTGTGCTGGTGCAAGCAGAAGGCTTTGCACCAAGGATTCCAGACATGCAGCTGGTTAGGTGTAAGAATAAGATGAATAACATGGGAAAAGTGGGCTTCAGGTTATTCAGATAGGGTCTAGATAGCTTCATGAGCACACCTGCCTGTTTACTGTTGTAAGTGAAGTGATCTCTTGGCTGCGGAAGGGTACTGAATGTTGGGCTCCTGATTCCTCATCCTGCTCTAACTACATGAAAACTCTGTTAGAGGTTGCCAGGCAGTGTGGTATGCAGAAGAGAGCTATCTGGAACAGACTATCTGGCCTTCAGACTACGGCACAGCCAAGAAGAACCCATTGCCACTTGCTGCTGCTTTACCCAAGGATGTGTCTGTAGGTGCTGTGGCAGAGTATTTTGCCCTGCCTGTGCCCCACACTGGGTCGCCGTGCCCACACCATTGCTGCTTCTACATGGTTGAGACTACTTCAATGAGAAGGCAAAGCTGGACAGGGAGAGATGCTCTTGGAACTTGATGCAAAGGGCTGCATGGAAAAGTGTTGGAAAAAGATGTCACTGGGATGTTGGCACTGCTTTTGCTGAATCAAGTTGTCTGTTTACAAATGACTTTTATTTATTTTATCATTTCTTGCTTTTCTTTCTGGATATTGCAGTGCTCTGCTTCGCCAGCAAGGCTTCCTGGCAGACTTCAGGCTCTGAGAGCAGGGTTTGGATACTGTGCATGCTCTGCATAGCCTCTTTCAAGTTTTCTTTGTTTTTCCCCCTCAGTTTTAGGATGTGGTTTGCACTAATCATGAACAGGTAGGTCTGGTGTGCTGCAGAACCCAAGAACCTGGTACTGAGCTCAGGAGGGCTTAGCATGATTTCCTGCAGTGGCTTCTGCTACCATGCTTCCCTATATTGCTCTCTTAGTCCTTTGATCCAGAGCAGTATTCACTTCAAAAGCTGAAGTTAAACCAATGTGATTCTTTTGAGGACAGCCAAACAGACATTTGCTAGCTGTGACTATTTAAAGCACTGAGTCCCTTTAGCTTGTGTTGAAATAGAAGAAAGTTGTTGCTGCTTGGTGTCTGCTGCAGCAGCTCTTTATTTTTTTTACTTCCTCAAGTCTAACCTCTGAGGTCTGTTTGCTTTGACTCAAAGGCTTCCAGAGGTGTTGATGAAAACCTAGAGCTTCTACAGATGCTTTCTAATTTTTACTGCCAAGACAGCTGGTGTTTCAGTAGTAGCCAAAGCTTTCTAATTTTTACTGCCAAGACAGTTGGTGTTTTAGTAGTAGCAAAATTTTGGACTCCTCCTAATGTCTTTTACTGGGGTGGGGGGAAAGGTGCACCCCACCCCTCCACCCCAATATTAAGCTTGTTTACTCATCCAGGGAGATAAAGAGAACTTGGAGAGAAGGTGCCAGTAATTCAGATGTAAGAATAGGAGCTAGGTGTGCTGAAAATCACCCCAAAATTGTGCTTGGTTCTGTTCTTAAAATGCTGGAGAGCGCAGTCTGTGCAAAGGGACTGAAATGAGGTTGCAATAGTAGCATACTTCACTTGCATGAATTTTTTTCTCCTGTTCCTGTAGCTACAGTAAAAAGGCCTGAAAGTGGGTGTTGAAACACTGTGGAGGTAGAAGCAGACAGGAATGTTCAGTGTTACAAAAGATGAGAGGGGAAGGCGTTCTGATGTGTCAGGTAAATAGTGAGTTGTTTGTGGGGGTTGGTTTGGGTCTTTGGTGTTGGTTTGGTTTGGTTGGTTTTTTTGGGGTGGTGTTTGTTGGTTTGGGAATCAATATGTTGGAAAAGACCTCAGAGATCATCAAGTCCAACCTATCACTCAACACCTCATGGCTAACTAAACCATGGCTTCAAGTGCCACATCCAATCCTTTATTGAACACCTCCAGGGATGGTGACTCCACCACCTCCCTGGGCAGTACATCCCAATGGCCAATTACTCTTTCTGGGAAGAACTTTCTCCTCACCTCCACCCTAAACTTCCCCTGGCACAGCTTGAGACTGTGTCTTCTTGTTCTGGTGCTGGTTGCCTGGGAGAAGAGACCAACCCCCACCTCCCTACAACCTCCCTTCAGGTAGTTGTAGACTCCCCTGAGCCTCCTCTTGTCCAGGCTAAACAACCCCAGTTCCCCAGTTCCCTCAGCCTCTCCTTTTTCCCAGACCCAGGCAGATCTGACCCAGGCAGTGGAGAGGAGAAAGAAAATAATTTCGCTTTAGGTGCCTCCAGCCATAGCCAAACTGCTGCAGGCTGTGGCCTTGGGTCCCACTGAACTGGCAAAGGTGAATGGTGCTGAGCTTTGTAGTTTTCAGGCTTTCATAGCTACATCTGGAAAGTTGTATCTGAAAGTCAGGAGGTGAACTGGGGTGCCAAGATTCAGTTTCCCTGATGATTTGTGCAGGATGGGGAAAATATATCCAAATCCAATCTACTTAATCTCATGGTTTAGAATACAATAGAATAGAATAGGACTAACCAGGTTGGAAAAGACCTGGTTATGATAGCTGTAAGTCTGCTGGTACTAAAACTACCACACTCAGCTGCTTTGCTTTGCATTGCTTTGTCTTCCATTTTTGCCTTACAATTCAAGGTACAAACTCTTTATTTTTTTTCTAACAGTCTGTGATATGCATCATGGATTTCTTGCTGCTCAAATCATGAGGCTAGGTGATCAGAGAAGCATAGAATGGTGTGGATTGGAAGGGACCTCCAAAGGTCATCTGGTCCAACCCCCCTGCAGTCAGCAGAGACATCTTCCACTAGATCAGGTTGCTCAGAGCTTTGTCCAGCCTCCCCTTGAATATCTCCAGGGATGGGACCTCAACTCTCTCCCTGGGCAGCCTGTTGCAGTGTTCCAACACCTTCATGGTAAAGAACTTCCTCCTACTGTTCAACGTAAATCTATTCTTCTCTCATTTCAAACCACTGTGCCTCATCCCATCCCTACTACAGGCCTTTGTAAACACTCCCTCTGCAGCCTTCTTGTAGCCATCTTCAGGTATTGGAAGGCTGCTGTGAGGTCCCCCCAGAGCCTTCTTTTCTTCAAGCTGAACATCCCCCCACTCCTTTAGCCTGTCCTCATTGCAGAGGTGTTCCAGCCCCCTGATCATTTCTGTGGCCCTCCTCTGGACCTGCTCCATCAGGTCCATGTCCTTCCTGTCTTGAGGGCTCCAGAGATGGATGCAGCACTCCAGGTGAGGTCTCACCAGAGCAGAGAGGCAAAATCCCTTCTCTCCATCTCTGGCCACACTGGTGGATGCCATTGGCCTTCTGGGCTGCAAGCTCACACTGTTGCCTCCTGCCCAGCTTCTCATCCCCCAGCAACCCCAAGTCCTTTTCTGCAGGGCTGCTCTCAATCTCATCACCCTTCAGCCTGGTTTGATATCTAGGATTGGCCTGACCTAGATGCAAAACCTTTACACTTTGATTCTCCTCAGCCCTCCTCTACAGCCTGTCCAGGTCCCATCCCATCCTTCAGACTTAGCATCTTGGTATCATCTGCAGACTTGCTGAGGGTGCCTCAGTCTCACTGTCAATATCAAGAACATTCAGGGACTGCCACCATTTCTTCTCTGTGTAAATGAATTTGTGAAGGGTCTGCCCCACTGATGCTGCTCTTATCTCAGCCTTTGAGTGTACAGAGCTCAGCTCCATTGTGTGTTGTCTTTGTTTCTATTTTCTCCTTTAATGAAAGTGTGAGGGTTGTGTTTTTTTTTTTCAGGTAAGAGTAGTGGTGCTGAGTTTGACTAAGGTCCACCTAGCTCCTGTATCCTCTTTTGAAGATGAGCATATTTGCTCCTGTTTGAGTTTCAGCACCTGAAACTTTCAGGTGAAGTTTCCTTGCCAAAGCTGAGCTGGAATTTCATCGTTTTTAAACTTTCCAGTAGAAGAGCCTCAGCTGCTGATTCAGCAGCTTGCTCATCATGAACAAGTTCATCAGGAACAAGTTCTTTACCATGAGGTGAGGCCTCAGAACAGGTTGCTCAGGGAGGTTGTAGGGGCCCCATGCCTGGAGATACTCAAGGTCAGGCTGGACAGGGCTCTGAGCAACTTGATCTAGTGGAGGATGTCCCTGCTGACTGCAGGGGGGTTGGACTGGATGACCTTTGGAGGTCCCTTCCAGCCCAGCCCATTCTATGGTTCTGTGACTCATAAAACAGTTCAGTAAAACACCCCCAAAATGTAAAGCTCCCACTCTGCACTGCAAACTGGTGTGCAGCAGCAGCTGAGGTTAATGACAAGCATCAGCTCTCTTTCCACAGCCTTGTGGTGTATTTTGATTTGGGGGGGGTTACTCGCTTCTTGTTGGGCTGTTTGATACAAAGATGTGATGCTGCTTGAGCTTGGAAAGAATGTTCCTGTTCTTATGAAGTGCTTAGTGTTTTTTTCCTGATACCTGTTTTAGTGTGTTCATGCAAATTGGTGAAACCCCCTGCTGATTACAAATGTCAGAGGGTGAAGTAAACCAGGCAAGCAGGTCTAAAAGGAGGAGGGGTTTTGTCTGCCAGCCTTCATGATTCAGGGTATAACAATTACCCATCGTCTGAGAAACCAGCAGCAAGACATTTCTCACAGACAAAGGCTCTTTGTAGACTGATGCATTAGGAAGTTGCTTTCATCTTCTGTGGAAGGAGCTGAAACTTTTGGGGTTGTAAGAAAAAAGAGTGTTCATAGTTCTTGATGTCTTGAGACGAGGAGGGGGGGAATCTAACAATGACTACACAATTTTTTTGCTTGTTGTCATTGCTTTCATCTGCAAAATACTTTGTTTTACCAAGGAGGGCAGAGTCTTGATTCCTGTGCAGCAGATGCAGGAGTTGATCTGAGTGAGATCCCTGGTGAAGCTGCAAGCAGACCCTTGAAAACCACTTGCCTTCTGTTGTTGTTTTTTCCCTCCAGGAAAAAAAAGGAGAAGATAAGGCTGCTAAAGCCTCTTTGGGGCATATCATCTCTGGTCACTATCTAGTTGACAGCTACTTCTGCCCTGTTGAAATCTGCAGCCCAATGTGCTAAAGCCAGTGCAGCCAGAATGGGCCACCTGGAGAGCTGCAGGTAATAAACTCTGAGGTTCTAATCTCAACACAACCATTGTCTGCAGGGGCACCACTGAGGCCAGTTGCATTCTGCCTTGGTGCACAGCTGTCTGCCTGCTTGAGCTGCTTGGTGTTTGCTGGCACGAAGGATCTGTATGAGGTCCCACGTCCTAGGTCCTCCATCAGGTCTTCCCCTTGTTGGAGTACACTCTTGTAGCTTGTGCCCTTCGCTGCCCAGGCAGATGAGGCCTTTGCTGGGAGGTATCTCACTGATTTTATTTTTTCTTGTGTTTCATTTTTCTTTTGCTAAAGCAGCAGCTTTGTGGGATCTTGTGGCCTCAGGTCTAGAAAACACACTGGGTTTTGTGTGACACCTCATGCTAGGAGCTTCACTCCTCCAGAAAGCCCAGGCAACATCTGTGCTAGCAAGGGCAGCGCTCTGCTCTGAAGCTTCTGAGCACTGCCTGTCTGCAGGGCCAGCAGGCAACATTGTTCTTGCAATCAGCCTGCCTCATTTTCTTCCCATTCCTGGTGCTTTAAAATGAGCAACAAGGGCATAAGCAACAGGGGGAAGAACATCCTTCTCTTCTGGGTGTGCTTTTGACACCTTTCCCACATAGCTTGGTAGTGGAAAAGGTAAGTCAGTCTGTGGCTGTGGTCTCAAACGTGATCAGATTTCAGTTCACCATCTAAGAGCTGGTACAGAGGTCTCTTGTGGCCTTTCTTTACTTGAATTAAAGTACTTCTGTGTTGCTAGTATCTGGTAGTAGTGGTGTGTGATGGCAACAGGTTAGAAGTCAAGGAGGGATCCTCTTTTCCATCTACCTGTCAAAACCGCAATACCTCTGTGAAGGTACTTTAAGGAGTGCAAAGCCCCTGCACAAAATGGTTTTCATGCAGGGGCATCCACCCATTGTTCCACCCACTGCTCCAGGTACAAAAGTCTCTTCCTGAACCACTGCTCCAGGTGCAAAAGTCTCTTCCTGAGCTTGACTGCTTGAGGCTTCTCAGAAAATGCTGTTCCAATACCACTGTCCTCTTTGGAGCAGAAAAGTAGACCTGATAATGTCCAAGTTCAAGGTTTTCCTTCAAGTCTTTGTTGTCTTACAGGTTGCTAGCAGCACTGAAAGTACCTTTTGTGTGGGTTTCCTATCTGTGGAAACAGATCAGATTCTTGCAGATCAGATTCTTGATTACTTGCTGTAGTTTTCAAAAGCAAAACCAAGGAGACAAACCTCTTCTTGGATTTTTAAAGCACTCTTTTGCAAACAGCTGAAATCACAAAAAGCTTGCAGAGTGCAGTGACTGAGCTACATATGCTGAATGCATGCTGCTGCTTTGAAACAAGAACCCAAAGAAACTTCAACCCTTCCAAGATGACTTGAAATAAATAAACCCTAACAAAAAAAAAAACCAAACACACAGCACAAGAAGTAAAGGGAGTATGATGCATTGATCAGTCCTGTGTTTGGGCTGGCTTTACACAGAGGGTGAAATCACACAGAATCACAGAATGTTAGGTGCTGGAAGGGACCTCCAAACCTCATCCAGTCCAACCTCCCTGCAAGAGCAGGGTCACCTAGGGCAGATCACACAGGAACACGTCCAGGCAGGTCTTGAATATCTCCAGAGAGGGAGACTCCACAAATATTTGTTTCTATTTTGGTTACCTGCAAAGAGGAGTCCTTGCTGTCTGCTGTTTAATGACCACCAGCAGCTTTGTGCCAACAAACCCCATCTTTTATTGGATAGTGACATTTGCTGCCCACCTTCATCCAGGTGACCTTCACATTAATCTCTGGTTCTCCTTGCAGAACCTGGATCAAGACAGGGACATTCCTGGCAACTCCTTGCTGGCTCTCAGGCTGAGAGGAGCAGATTGGGAGGAGGCTGCCAACAACGATGCCTCTTCTGCACAATTAAACAGGATGAAGCTGTCTTCCAGAGTAAAGGATAAGTGTGCAGTTCAGCTTTTTGTTTAGGGAGTGATTGTGGTAGCCTAAGGACTCTGAAAACAAACCAACCAGCTTGGTTTTCACCTTTTCATCATTATTTGTATTTAATATACTTACATTCCCCTCATCTACCTTTCTACACAACTGAGGAGAGGATGCAAGCTGGCTTTCTGAGGAACTCTGATGTAAAAAGGCAGGTTTAAGAATGAGTCAGCTTTGTGTCACTCAAATGTCTATCCATTCTCTTTGACATTTCAGTAGCTCTCTATGCACCATCAGTCATTGCTTAGAAACTCTTATTCAGCTAAAATGACACCTTTGGTCAGCTGACATTTTGACAATTGCAGGGTTTTTTTGGGTCTATATTAATACAATTGTCTTGTCCTTTCTCATCAGCATGTTTCAAAGCCCTCTTTCAAAAGAGGAGTGGTGTTACCCACTGTAGCTTGGTGCATGGGGGAGGAGGCTTTGTTCCAGGTGACAGAGGAGGAAGCCACCCAGGCTGGATGAGCCCTGGTCCCAGGATCTGGATTCCTGAGCCCATTGCTTAAAAGTGAGCTCTTCCTTGCACCCCATTCAGCAAAACTGCTCAGAGCACAGCTTTCAGCTTGGCTGCTCATCCAGCCCACACACTGAGTAGCTTTATTGGTGGGAGGACTGGAAGAGGTTACTTGGGCCGAGAAAGAAGGGCAGCATTATGCCCAGGGGGAGCTCTGGCTGCACCAGGCACCCTGTGGACCGAAGGCACAGATGCACAGGCTGTGGGGCACAAAGCTGAGCAGGGGTGTGAAGCACCTCTGTGTTTTGTGTGCAAAAGAGGCTTTATGCTGGCCCCATTCCTGGCAGTACTGCACTGCACCTTAAGGTGCAGCCCTTTAATCCTGTGCATGAGCTTATTTGGTTGTCCCCCACCTTGGGGTGTGTGCTCAAGAGCCAGCCCGTGAGCTGCTGGCCAGCTCAGTGCCATTCCTCAACACCACTTTTTGCCCTGGACGTCTTTTATCTCACGGTCATTAAGAGCCTACACTTTACATTTTGCTTGCTGACCATCATTTTGGCCAGGCCAGCACAGGCAGACCTTTCCTGGTCTGGAAAGCAAAGTGTCTCAAAAGGACCCATTTATTCTTGCTGGCTGGAAGGGCCAGAGAGTAGGGCCAAGAGAAAAAGCACTGTGGTGTGCTGTTTGGTTTCCAGGTTAGCCTGCTCCCTTGACTGATGAACAGCTCAACAGCCCACAGTGCCATCAGTATCACAGCTGTGAGGACAATGTGCCATGCCAGTTTGGGAGTCACCTGCTGTTTGCTTTAGTGACATCTGTGAGGATTGGAAGCACCTGGCACTTGTAAATTGTCTTCCTCTTCCTTTCCAAACTAGGTCATGGATGGCTTTAGCCACTCCTTGCAGCAGTTGTTCCCAGCTGATTTGCTCAGTAAGGTTTGGAGTAGGAAGAATTTCTGGTCTGTTTTCTTGGGAAGGAAGACGCTTTCTTACTGCAGAGATTGTCTTCCACAGCTGCTCTCACTACTGCATCAATGCAGATCCTTGCATCAGTGCATTCCCAAAATGAACTCTGGTGGATATTTGTGTGCAGGAGTATTTGAGTGTGCTGCTCCTGCTTACTTCCAGTCTTGTAGCACGTGACAGGTCAGATAGAGGTGAGCTTCCACTTAAGATTTCTGTATTTAGGGTGATGAGAATAATGACACTAAAATACTTCTTCAGTTCTTCTCCAGCCCTTTCCTGCTGCATTTTGAGGCCTTGCCTGCTCTTTAGAGCCATGCCTAGATGCTGAGCAGGCACTTTGGTATTGGTAGCCTAAGGAAAACAAAAATCTTTCTGCTGAATGGTTGACATTCAGCAAAAAGACACACGAGAAGTATCTTCTGATGCACATTTTTCTGCTCTTTCTTTGGTGCTGATTTATTGGTTTTTTTTTTAGCTTTAAAAATTATTTTTATGCCAAAATCTGAACGTTGCTGTGAGAGTTTCTGTCCTGTTATGGAATGGAATAGAATAGAATTAACCAGGTTGAAAAAGACCTTTGAGATCATTAAGTCCAACCTTATCACCCAACACCATCTAATCAACTAAACCATGGCACCGAGCACCTCATCCAGGCTCTTCTTAAACACCTCCAGTGATGGTGACTCCATCCCCTCCCTGGGCAGCACATTCCAATGGCCAATCTCTCTTTCTGGGAAGAATTTCTTCCTAACATCCAGCTTGACCCTCCCCTGGCACAACTTGAGACTGTGTCCTCTTGTTCTGGTGCTGGTTGCCTGGGAGAAGAGATCAACCCCCACCTGGCTACAACCTCCCTTCAGCGAGTTGTAGACAGCAATAATGTCTGCCCTGAGCTTCCTCTTCTCCAGGCTAAGCAACCGCAGCTCCCTCAGCCTCTCCTCACAGAGCTGTGCTCCAGACCCCTCCCCAGCTTTGCTGCCCTTCTTTGGACACCTTCCAGCAACTCAACATCTTTCCTTTCCTTTCCTTTCCGTCTGGGCCTTTGATTAATATCATGCAGATCAGTGAGCAGCTACTGAGGCACCACACATTTGGTGTCTTGCTGTTATCAACTGCTTAGGGTTCTTTGTGTGGTTTCTAAGTTATGACAGACTCTTTCCACACAATCTCTGGTTTTACTATCTTTGGTTTTGCCAGACACATCTCCAGTGAATGAAAGCTGACTCACTGGGAACAGAGATCATTCACTTCAAATACGCTTTTAGCCAAGATGCTTCACATTTATTCACACATGCTGGAAAACTGGTTATTGCTTTTTATTAAAAAAAAAAACCAACCCAAACCAAACACTTTTATTCAAAAATATTGTAAACATTTTCTCTGTTAATTAAAATACAGACTTGCTCTCCTGAATTACACTGCTCAAGTAATTCAGAATGCTTCTATCTACACACACCTGCACGCAGGCGTGGGTGACAGCTTGGATACTCAAGAGAAAACACATCTGGAACACAATGTAATGCATCTGCTTGGTGTCTTTGTGCACACACAGAATATATTTTGTGTCCTTTTTCCTTAGTGGCACAGGATGTGTCCTGGCCCTGAGATGAAACACTTGGCAGTAGCAGGCACTTTTAATAGCGTACTAAGAGTCGGAGCGAACAAGTCCTACACAGATCAGCTGCAGAATAAAGAACTCCAGTAATAGCTCTCCTTCTGGCATAAATGACTGTGTTTTCCAAATGCAGGTGCTGATGACAAGCATCTCTCTCCTCTGCCCCTCCATGTAGGCCAACCTCTGTCTCAGACTCACAGAAACATTCAGGTTGGAAGAGACCCTCAGGATCACCAAGTCCAACTGAGAACCCTACAAGGTTCCCCCCTGAACCATATCCCCAAGCACCACATCCAGAAACACACCCAGGGTTGGTGACTCAACCACCTCCCTGGACAGCCCATTCCAATGCCTGACCACTCTTTCTGTGGAAAATATTTTCCTTAATGTTCAGTCTAAACCTGCCCAGTCTCAACACTGTGAGAAGGAAGCAGTGTGGCACAGTGCTTTGTGGAGAGCTCCTGTTACTTCTGAGCAGTGATTTGTAGGCTCAGCAGAAAACCTGCATGTCCAGCTCCCACTTTTCACATCTAGGAGACCTTCTGTCATGCTGTTCAGAAATTCTAGAGGCAGAAATCAAAGCTGGCAGTAGCTTATTGTTAAATGCATTTGCTTAGCTTTGCAAAGGTCCTGCTTTTTTGAGTTTGCTTGCTGGCGAGTTCAGTGGCTGGGCTGAAATGTGTTATAGGGCATCTTGATCCCCCGTGGACTGTGTGTGGAATGAACTGGTAGACTCAGTGTGGTAAGTGATGTGAGCACCACACCACTTGCAAACTTCTCCAGGTAACCTCCAGTTCTTAAAAAGCATCTTCAGGTACTTCTTAAATTTTTCCCCCATGAAGAAGTAGATGACGGGGTTGAGGCAACAGTGAAAAAGGCCAAGGATTTCTGTTACCTGGGAAGCATAATCCAGATTCCTGCTCATTTCACAGTCTCTGATGACTCCCATCATCTCCAGCAGTTGTAAGAAAAGAACAATGTTGTAAGGAGTCCAAAAGAAGAAGAACACAACCATGACAGCAAAGATCATCCTCACAGCCTTGTTCTTTTTCTCATTTCGACAGTGAACTAATGTCTTAACGATCATAGAGTAGCAAAACGTCATCACCATGGAAGGGATGAGGAGCCCCAGAATGTTGATTTCCAAAGTGGAGAAAAGTTTCCATGCTGTGAAATTGCCTGGATATCTCTGCTTGCAGGTGGTATAATTGTGTTCATCAAAAGATTCTCTGAAGACAAGCTCTGGAGCTGAGGCTGAGAGAGCTACCAGCCACACAACAAGGCTGGTGATCAAGCCATGGAAGGCAGTCCTTGCTTTCAAAGAAAACACTGCACGAACAATTGCCAGGTATCTGTCTATGCTCATCAGCATAATGAAGAAGATGCCACTGTAAAACCCAACCAGGTAGAGCCATGAAATGACTTTACACCAGGGAGTTCCAAAAACCCATTGGTCTATGGTGAAGTAAGACCAGAAGGGCAAGGATACAACAAAGAGCAAATCTGAGATGGCGAGGTTGAGCAGATAGACGTCAGTCATGCCCTTCAGCCGCTTGTATTTGAAGAGGACCACCATGACCAGGAGGTTTCCTAAGAGCCCAACCAGGAATACCAAAGTGTAGAGAACAGGCAGGAAGGAGGCTGCAAACCTCTTGACATTATCCTTGCTGCATGGTTTTGGAGCATCATTGTAGTTATCGTAATAGTCATAGAAAGTGGAGGTTTCAACCTCAGGGGACTCTGTACTTGAAGAGCTCATGGTTTTTTTTAACCCAGTTCCTGAGAAGGAAAGAATATAGAAAGGCTTGGTGTGGTTAGTCTGCAAGCCAGGATCACTGGTACTGAATGACTTGCAGCTCCAGCACACTTCTCAAGCACACTCACAAAATGTTGGATCTCTAAGCATGCACGTGCTTAGTCCTTTTGCAGCCCTGCAGCCTGGATGTCAAGCATGCAGAACACTGTGTCAGGGAGGAAAGCAAATAGGAATGAGAGAAATGGATCAAGAAATCAAATCAGAGAAAAGAATGCTGTGTGAAAGTAAGTAAAAAGCAAAGCCACAATTCACAGCAGGCAGGATTTCACCCACCCTTCCAATCAGACAAAGGTCACCAGGAGAAGATGACAATAATGCATCTGACTGTAATTTCTGATGAAATTACACTTTCTGAGAGCTGGCATGAGTTTTCAGTAAGTGCTGTATTCAGTGGCTAAATGACTAACAGGAATTTGTCCTTTTTAGTGTGTATGTTCTTGTCTAGTAGGCAAAGACACAATTCTAAGTGACGTTGCTCCAAGGTAAGAGGCACAGTGCAGATATATTGCTAATGTCTTACCTTGTGTGTTATTCACATCAAAGCCAGTGTCTCTTTTTAGTTTTTAGCTTAACATATCTTGTTCTAAGCTTGAGTTATGCCCTTCCCCTTTGTCTTTATGAATGGAAAGCAGAAGAAAAGTGAGGATTTGCACCTGAATTGCAAGTCAAAGGAGCAAAAGCATGGGACACCAGTGGTCTAGAGGCGACAGCTTTGCAACAACTGCACCCGGACAAACCTAGTCTAGGTTCAGCATGCACTTAGCTATTTAAAACTGAAAGCATGTGCTCCTAGAATACGTGTGCACTCACTTCTGGTGATGCAGGGCTTCTTAAAACAGCTTCTAAAATAACCTGAACCTCAAGAAACGGTAAATGCAAAGGTAAATGCACTCACACACCTGAGCGTACAGGATGCACAACTGCCCCAGCAATTCCATTTGGTGAGTTTTACCTGTTCTCCTCCTTTCTTGTCGGATGATCTTGAAAGGCTTCTTTGCTCTGAGGGTGCAGAATCACTTGCTGGTCTCCAGGTAGCTCTGCCAGGGAGGTGCTGCTCACACAGAGCTATCCAGCAGCTGCAAAAAGCAGATGTCACAGGGGAGCTGTGACTCGCACCGGAAACTTTGTACTTCCTTACTGATTTTATCACAAGTGCTTCTTCTCTCCTCTCTCTTCAGCAGAGGTGGTCCCTGAAACCCAGAAATAAAATGAAATGCAAAGTTTCCACTGAGAGCCTGATAACCGAGTTAAAGCAGCTTCATCTTACATAACAGTCATTGAAATGGAGCTAAGGAGCTCTCATTCAACTGAGACCTCTTTCTGTCTTATGGGTTGGAAAATGCATCTTGAGCTCAGAAAAGAAAAATAATCTGAGGATCATCTGTAGTGAGCAAAGAGGAGGAAGGCACTTGGTGGGTGTGTGGGAGGTGTGCTTGTAGTCTCTGGCTGCCAGGTAACTGATTTTGCAAGTTGCACTTTGTGATTGTACAGCTCTGCTTTTCTACAGATTTAGTGTGGGGAAGGCTCCTCTGACTCACTGCTGTTTGATCTTCCTACTTACCTTGCTAAGAAAAGAAATGAAAGCATGTTAATTCCTGCTACCTTTTCTACTGAGTTTTATACACAGCAATTCTACCTCCTACCACTGGCCTGGCACAGGTGGTAACAGTGGTCAAAATATCAAATAAGCAGCAGGATGGGTGCTGTGGCAGTTTTAGGCTATGCCTTTAAAAGTTAGCTGCAGATTTGGAGCAGAAAAGTGGGAAAATGTAAACAATTCACTATTGGGTGTAAAAAGGAGCACAAAAGATTATTCTAAATGAATTTCATTGGCTAGAATGTGTGGGATGGAGGCAGATGGACCCAAATAATCTCACACATTCCACTTCATTCTCATTCTTTTTCTTTTCTCCTTTGGTTCTAGCTGCTGTGGCTGTTACTGCTGGGGAGATAACGTTGGCCTCACTGTGTGTGTGGTGTGAGGGCAGAGGGTGCTGAGGATTACTGTGGTTCTTGTTACAGCAGGAAGCTTAGCAGCTCCTGTGGCTTTCTCCTGAGAGTGTAGTAGGCCCTTTCTTGTCTTTTGGGGGATCCTAGGAAAGGAGAAGAGAGGACATATGCTAGAGAAATAGGATGTGTTCGCAGCTGTGCTAGCAGCTGGCAAATGCTGCTCTCCTCTACATCCTCGAAGAGACCAGCGAAGCAGAAGTAAAAGCCAGCTCTCAACAGGGGAGGCAGCTTGCTTGTTAGCAGGAGAAACTGGTAGTAGAAAGAATCCTAGATCTCAGCCCAGGAGAGGTTAGATGTTTTCTCATTCAATCTCTAGTGTTATTCCAGACACAAATGTTCACTGATGCTGTTTGCTGCTGTCCCATAGGCCTCTGCTATTGTTACTCTGCCCAATAACTTACTGGTGGCTGAAATGTTTCTTCCATAAAAGCTTGGGCTGAAGACAGCATGAGAACTGGGATCCACTGCTTTCATGTTTCACTAGAGTAAAACAATTGTATGGGAAGCAGCTTCTCAGTCACCTTTCACAAGCTGCCTCTTTGTAGACTTTTAACTCCAGAGATGTTCCTCCAGTGCAGGTTGTTGCTCTGCAGGTCCTGTCTATCATCTTCTCAGTTTGCTAGCAGCCCTCCAAAGATGTGAGCATCAACTGAGGAGGCCACACTCTGGTACCAGATTCATCAGCTCTGCTCACAGAAACTAGTAGTAATTCCTCTTGCTGCTCTCCTGTCTAAGGGTTTCACTAATCTGTTCATTGCCATGGCATTGTCCCAGGGGCTTGAGGTTAGGTCTTCTCCCACAGTAACAGCGACAATGTATTTCCCTAAGCACATGCTTGCCCTGCTCCATAGGCATTGTTCTTTCTTACCTCAATTAATCACCATGCCTCTGCATGCTTGCCTTGTCCTGCTCCTTATCTTTTACTCCATCAAACTAAGTATCTCCTCTGAGCCTCAGTAGTGGTGGCTTTTCTTGATTTCCAGATGAAGTAGTGAATAGAATTGAATCCAGATACAATCTGTCTTCTACCCAGTGAATAGAACTGAAGCCAGATATAGTTTCTCTTCAACCCAGTCAACAGAACTGAATCCAGATATAGTTTCTCTTCTACCCAGTGAACAGAATTGAATCCAGAAACTCTCTCTCTTCTACCCTGTAAGAACCCTTTCTGTCTACGGGATGATTTCACATATCAGCAGCCCTTTGAGGTCTGTTGGCCTGTCCTTAGCACACATGCCACACTTCAGATATGCTTCTAGTCTTTCAATCATAATGTTAGCAGGGACTGAGTCTTCAGCCTTATGACTGCCAGTTTCATGTGGTGCTAGCCGTAGGAGGGACCATAGGAAAGACCTGTCTGGCACATTGCCTTTTGCTTAGTCTTTCCTTGGAAGACTTTCAAGTAGAAAATGCATCCTAAGCAGCTTGTTTTTATGTCTGCTTGCTGTCTTCTTAAGCTGCTGACTGTACCAATCATGGTGAAGATCACTCAGCTGCAGTGCTGATCACATTAGCATGCTGCTGAGATAACATAGCGGAAATGATAGCTGAGCCCAGCACAGCCAGTAACCTTCCCAGCCCAAACCAGAATGCTGGTCATGATGAGGCTGTGCCTGAGTCTGAATGGCAGCTGTGTGAGAAATGGCAGCCTGAAAACACCAAGAGAGAAATGCAAGGTCCAAGAACAGTGCAAAAACATAAGGATAAATTCTTCCAGCAGCAGAAGAGTGAGCCGGTTGCAGAATGGAGAAGTGGTTGAGTGATGTTGTTTGAAGTGGTTAACATGGGGAAGCAGGCCAGGCCAGCAAGATAGAAATGTGGCCCTTCTACGTCTGATCAACTTCTTTATTCAGTGCTTAGGCTGCCAAGGCATGGTAACAGCAGAGGAGTTTCAAAGTTTGCAATAGAAGGATGTCACACAAAAAAGGACAGAGACCTTTGGTGAGGAAACCAGCTTGCAGTACAAGAAATTCATAGATCCTTGGATCCTGATGGTTACTTGGCTGGTGGACAAGGACTATGAAGACTAGTTGCTGATCAGAGCAGGACCCTGCTGGAAGAAGTTGAAGGCTAATTTCTGTGAATTTCTTGCACTGTTTGTCCAGCAGTGCCAATGCAGCATCCTGTGTGATAGCTGCTCGATGGACACTGTCATCCTGCTGCTTACAGCCTTGGTGGACTCTGTGGTCAGGGCATTTAGACACACAAGCACTTTGGCAGCAATGAACCTACTGACAGCAATTACAAGTGTATATCTGAACTTTGATGTCAACAAGCACAGTGCTCAAAGAATACATAAGGTGGGGAAGAAGAGAGTAAGTGGCAAGAAGACCAATTACAGGCTTGGGCAGCCAGAGGGAAAAAGGAAGCAGTACAAACGTGTCTAGAGGCACAGAACATGATGAATGCTATTTGCAAAGGGACACTTCTAAACCATTACCATGATGTGATGCCCAAGACCTGAGCAACTTGCCCTGAAGAAATGGGCAGCTGGATTTAAACACACCCAGATGCTTTTTTAAAAGTAACAACTCCTTACAACTCCTTACCCAAGGTACTTTATGACAAGCAAGCTGAAGCGTGGAGGAAACAAAGGCTGGGACTGCAAGGAATTTAGAGCAGGAAAGACCTTGTTTCCAGAATGGATTTCTTTCCTAGCAGATTGAAGGATTGAATTGTGCCCATGCCTCTGGACAAGGATCGTGAAGAAGCAGTTCAAACCACAAAGCTTTTGGTTCAGAGGTGTGAGGATGTGTTGTCAGCTCAAGACTTTGAATCTTCATCGCAGTCTGTTCATACCATACCCTCTGCTTGTAGGAGCAGCTGGGGAATTCCTTTCTAAAAGATTGCATAGTCATTGAGGAGATGAAGAAGTTCATCTCAAAGGAGGAGGAGGGAAGTTTGGGGTGAGTACTGTCCAGCTGAAAAGGTTCATGAGTTTCTTCCTGCCGAGTAAGCTACACAAACATACTGCAGTAGCTCACAGATAGCTTGTGGGGCTGAGCAGGCAAATTCCTGAAGGACTGGGAGTGCACAACCACTCTTCTATTAAAGAGTGCTGAAGGAGATGGAGGAGCACAAAGTGATGCCCATGACAGTGCTCTCAGCGAGATTATCCTCACAATGGGTAGAGAAGCAGCTGGAATTCATCCTCCAGTGGGCAGAGGTAAATAAAGCAAAATAAATTCTGTCAGTGGAAGAGAAGGAAATCCAATGGAAAGCTTGCCCCCAAGTTGCTGCACACTTCATTATGCTGCTTCCTCAGCTCTTTGGCAAAGTATTCAACAGATGCACAAAAAGCAGCAAGGCTTCTGCAGGTTCCTCAGCATTATGACTTAGATGTTTATGCTACAAGAGAGACTTCTAGAGAAGTATTTGGATACCTTGCTGAGAGATGTAAAAGACATTGTGACTAAACAGTCTAACTTCCTCTAAGGCTTCCTATATCCATTACTGTGTGCAGTGAAGAAATTGCCATCAGTGGCCAAGCAGATCATGCCTGAACTCAGCTGACACAGGAGTTGATGGGACAGCTTAACCAGATACTAGATGGCTTCTGGCAAAAGGAAGAAGGATTTTGTATAGATAGAGAAGGGATTTCCAGGATACACTCTGAGTACCAGCATCTCATAACACCAAGGATCTGACCAAGTGGAATCTGTATGATGAGATTTTAGGGCTGCTGGTGTTGGAAATGGGAGGTGGGAGTTTGCCTGTTCTAGTCATAGAATCATACAATGGTTTGGGTTGGAAAGGACCTCCAAAAGTCATCCAGTCCAACCCCCTCTGCAGTCAGCAGGGACATCCTCCACTAGATCAGGTTGCCCAAAGCCCTGTTGAGCCTCACCTTGAACATCTCCATGGATGGGACCCCAACCACCTCCCTGGGCAGCCTGTTCCAGTGTTCTACTAATGATCCTGCCAGCTCTCCAGTGCATGGTTTTTGTTTTTCTTCTGTGGCAATTAGCTGTATTTTTGGAACATTCTCCCAGGGAGACTTTTTTTTTGCATTAAGAACAGAGCTGAGATGTTTCAGTCAGTTTCCTCCACTATAAGAAAAAAGATGCAAGAGAAAAGGCCTTTATGATCCTCTGGGACTGGCTGCTGGTTTTTGGAAAGCTCTGCTGCTACCAGTAGGAAAGTAGGGCAGCAAAGACTCTTTGTCAGGGCATGTGTGTGCAGCTGGGATAGGGTGGAGAAGCAATTCTGGCCCACAGTGTCATGTAGAGCAGCAGCTGTGTTGCAGAAGCCTGCCACAGCAATGTGTTTCATGCCTCATCAGCAAATGGGAAGGTCTTTGTATGGAGCCTGAGCAAGAGCATGTCTCCAGAAAGAGGAATGAATGCTCAGCCACAAAAAGAGAAGAAGAGTTGTGGCTACAGATGATGAAAAATTAGGATGTTTGAACCCCAGTGAATGAAGCTAAAAAAAAAACCACCACCCCAAAACCATCTGCCAATTCTTGGAAACAGACCCAAAGAAAAAACATCTCTGAGCAAATGAGATGATGCAGAAAATGGATGAAAGCTGCTGCTGTGAGGAAAGCTCCTGCAGTGGCCTGGAGAGCGAAAGGAAGTAACTTCCTGAAGGAAGAGCGAAAGGGAGTAACTATTACTATAGTCAGTAGTAGGGGAGCTTTGAGGTCTCCTCCTAACATGGCAGCTTGTCTTTTTTCAGCTCCTCCTTGGAGAAGAACTTGGCAGAGACTAACAGAATGGGGATGGCTGGAGACTGTGTGGTTAAGAGGAAAGGGGGAAGAGGTCTCGGTGAAATGTAGAGGATGTTGCTGTAAGCTAATGGCTTGGCAGGGGAAGGGGAGAGGAGAGAAGTCATCTTACCTGTTACTATCTAGTAAAGAGGTATGTGGTACTGACCAAATCACAAGAGTGCAGAGAGGTGAACCAAACCTGATCAGCCTGAATGGGAGGAGATGAACCTTTTATCTGGGATGGGGAGGAGAGGGCACATTCAAACCAACTGAAGGGAACGTAATAAAAGCAGAACAACCCAAGCCAGGAAAACCTTGCTTCTCACAGAAAGATGATTTCAGCCACCCCCATTTTTCACTTTCTATGGAAAGTCTTGTCTTAAGTCACTTGCTCTTCTAGAAGATGCACAAGAGTCTCACCCAAGGAAGGACTGCAGGTAGACATTTAGCTAACCCACTAGCTAGGCTGTGAGGTACCACTGATACCCCAGTGCACCATCTCTTCCCTCTGATATCAGTGTTGGCCATGGATAGGTGATTTCAAAGTGTTTGTTAGAGAAGTCCTTACACAGGAGAGGCTGACATGGAAGAGAGGCAGATGATTTACTGACATGGTCTAGTCCATGTGGTGGTGTTAGGTCATAGGCTGATGATCTCAGAGGTCTATTCCAGCCTCAATAATTTTGTGATGGTGACTAAAGATAGCTAATTGCTGCAAAAAAATCAATCTGTTGACTGATTGTGTGGATCACAGCAGGATCCAGGCTGCCAAAGTCACAGCTGGACAAACCTTTCTCAGTTGTTCTCTCCATCACATGGCCAGCTCCCCCTTGCATGGTCAGCCCTTATGTAGCTCTTCTGCAGTTGAAATGAATTGGAATTGCAGTTTGCACATTGATAGTTCTCTCCTTGCTTGTTGGCAAAGTGTTTCTGCCTCCTCTCCACTGTGAAGTTCTTTTCCTCATAGTTTTCCAGATTCCCTGAGCACTAAAGAAGGAAAGGGGATGAATTGCCTGCTTTTGGAGACAGCCACTGTCTCCACTGTTGTGATTGGATTTTCCTTACTTTTCATGCGTACTTTTCGTGCTCTGTATTTGTTCATCAGTGACTGCAGTGGCTGGTCTGGGGTGTCCTCCTTTACCATGGAAGACTTCTAAGTCTGACAGTTTAATGATGCCACCCTCTGGTGCAAATGAAAGGAGGAATTGACACAAAAAATGAGGAGAATAAATGATGGAGGGAGCTTCAGGACAGAAGGTTTGGCATGAGCAAGAGTGATTACAGACAGTGAGAGGTCATGGTGACTTGTCTGAATGTGACTTGATGTGTAAACTCTGCCCAGTGCATTCAGTGTTGTCTTTATGGTACTTGTGTTTTGTTCATCCCTGCACTGTAGCTTCCTAAAACCTGAGCTGCCAGGAGGGGCTGGAGAGCAGGGACCAGCAGCAGGACCAAGAAAAAACAGCTGAACAAGAGACCAGGTGATGGGGAGCTTTAATGATTCAAATGGGGGCTGACAGCTGATCAGCTGGCAGCAACGCAAGGATACCTATTTACTAAGATAGGTCTCCATACCTGGTCAAATTTCAGACTGCTCTAATACTCCCACTTACAAAACAGGCAAAAGCAGCTTTGAGTCTCCTCAGGCACCTTTGTTCCAGGGCAGAGAAAATGTGTTGGTGAAGGTCTTTTGCATCTACTGTAAGGTCTAGCAAAATGTCCTTGGGAGGTGCTAAAAACTGTGATTCCTGTGCTTGCTTGCCCCATTCCCCAACCCTGAGTGGGTTTAGGCACTATTTCTTGAGGCCCTTCCAGTGGTTCCTCACTGCCATGTGCTCTGGCATCTATATTGCTCAGCAACTGCCTGGGGCACAGGGGCTGTGGCTAAAGTTGGTGCAGCAGCCTGCTCCAGGTGCCTCTTAGACAAACCATGGCCTTCAAGTTGGCTCCTACCTGGTTGGAGCCTGGAAAGAGAACTGAAGCTGCAGCTCAGAGGTTAAAGCAGTTCTTACAGGTAAGGAACTGTGCTGTTATAGCAACACTCAGAGAAGCAGTATTGCAGGGGTGCCACGAGAGGGAACTCTTTGCCAGCAGATGCGTGGAGCTCTGGAGCCCTCCACTCCTGTGCTTCCTCAGCTTCCTGGGTGTCTTCTAGTGAATCCTGGAAACCATGGCCATTGCAAACTGAACTGCTGGGTTGCATTTTCATGTATAACATGTTTATGAGCCAAAGGCAAACTTCCTGTGGGAGACAGGCAGCTTCTCTCAGTTGCCTGCATCATCCTGGAGTATAGACCTGCTGGGCTGCAGCTCAGTGTGGAGCAGTGACAAATGCATGTAAATTACAAGAGACCTAAAATCTTAGTGGAATGGAAAACAGGCTGCTCCACTTCCAGCTGCAGTTGACACGTGGACAATATCCTCTGTATAGTGAAAAAGCTGTGTCAGAGTCCTTGCTTACATTAATTTACTGAATATATCTCAATATATTGAAATCATAGAATCATAGAATTGTTAGGGCTGGAAGGCACCCCAAGGATCATCCAGTTCCAATCCCCCTGCCATGGCCAGGGACACCTCACACTACAGCAGGTTGCTCACAGCCACAGCCAGCCTGGCCTTCAAAACCTCCAGGGATGAGGCTGCCACCACCTCCCTGGGCAACCTCTTCCAGTCTCTCACCACCCTCATGGGGAAGAACTTCTTCCTAACATCCAATCTGAATCTACTCACTTCTAATTTTGCTCCATTTCCCCCAGTCCTATCACTCCCTGACACCCCAAAAAGCCCCTTCCCAGCTTTCTTGTAGCCTCGTTTAGACACTGGAAGGCCACAATTAGGTCTCCTCAGAGCCTTATCCTCTCCAGACTGAATAGCCCCAACTCTCTCAGTCTATCCTCACAGGAGAGCAGCTCCAGCCCACTAATCATCTTTGTGGGCCTTCTCTGGACACCTTTCAGCACCTCCAGAGCCTTCCTGTAATAGGGGCTCCAGAACTGGACACAGGTGGGGTCTCAAATATATCCCAACATCTCACTAAATTCTCTATATTCACTAACTAAAGTCACTGTGCTGCTTTCTGCCAATCTCTAAGGGTTTGGCATTTTAGTAAATGCAAACTGTTCTCCACAAGCAAACCATTTCCCCCCCATGTCTACTGAGAGCTCTTTTACAGTGCAATATGTTAGCCATTGCCGTTTGTCTGTTGGATATCAGTGTAACAAACAAAATCATGCAGGAGCAGTTGGTGGATGGTTTTTTCCCATGCTGAAAATGATGTGTTAAGACTGACACTGCAAAACCCAGGTCCTGGGGTTGTGTGTATGTTGAAACCCAAGCTCTTAGAGTTGTTCCCAAGTGAATTAGGAAGTTCTTGTTAACAAAGGCAGCAGAATTATTGCCAACTTCAGCAGAAACTCTCTGTATGTGACAGGAGTCAGAGGCCATTCATTATTTGTGATAACTTGTTCTCAGTTTTAGCTTGGCTTACTTGGTTTGAATTTCAGAATGACAGCTCTGGAAGTCACAGGCTCTCATTAGAGTTCTGAGTGTCTAAGAGAGTAAAGAAACTGAAATGCAAGCAGCAAATCTATAGAATAGAATAGAATTAACCAGGATGGAAATGACCTTTGAGATCATCAAGTCAAACCTATCACCCAACATCATCTAATCAACTAAACCACAGCACCAAGTGCCTCATCCAGGCTCTTCTTAAACACCTCCAGGGATGGTGACTCCACCACCTCCCTGGGCAGCACATTCCAATGGCCAATCTCTCTTGCTGGGAAGAACTTCTTCCTACGATCCAGCCTGAACCTCTCCTGGCACAGCTTGAGACTGTGTCCTCTTGTTCTGGTGCTGGTTGCCTGGGAGCAGAGACCAACCCCCACCTGGCTACAACCTTCCTTCAGGTAGTTGTAGAGAGCAATAAAGTATCCTCTGAGCCTCCAGGCTAAGCAACCGCAGCTCCCTCAGCCTCTCCTCACAGGGCTGTGCTCCAGACCCCTCCCCAGCTCTAAATCCAAAGGGAATGTGTGGGTGGCAACTCCTGGTGCTGGTGTTGAAAACAACAGCTCACTGCAGAGCGATCTCCTGGGTCAGAGTGGTGCTCTCACTGCCTGCAGTTCCAAGGCTTTTGTACAAAACCCCAAGAGGTGAATGAAAAGAATTCAAATCAGCCATGATCATCTTAAAAATAAAGAAACATAAATCCTGGTACTTGGGGACTGGATGAGGCCTTGAGCACCTCACCTCGTTGAGAGGTGTCCATGCCCATGGCAGGGAGGTTGGAGTTGATGATCTCTGAAGTCCCTTCCAACCTGAGCCATTCTAGGATTTGAACAAGAGGGATTCACAATAGCACCTGACAAAAAGATACTGCTGTGCATGTATCTCACTGCAAGCAGTTTGGCTAAATATATACCTTGTTTCTTCCATTGGTAAGTGGAACATGAAGGACAGTTGTGAACCTGCTTGAGAAGGTTGGGATTCGGGTTTTATGAGTTCCTCAAACAGTAACCCAGCTGGGGAGAGATTTATGCCAAGTGTCATTGTGGTTCTCAAACAGGAAAGAAGTTGATCACCATGGACAAAATGAGATGCAAAGATAGCTCACCACCCCTCAAAACCCCAAAGCCCAATAACCCCATCCTCCAAAGGCACAGATTTCCTGACCTCTTTTTGTACAACCAAATACTCTTAGAATAGAATTAACCAGATGATCCAACCTGGCTGATTCTGTGATTCTGTGGATGAGTGTAATGTACAAAATGAGCAGAAAGCCAGGGAACTACACAGTGTTAGCTGTCATAAATCCCTGTGGATGCTGGCATGCTCCAGTACAGCAAAGCCTGCCTCAGCTGAACCCAGCCCTGCTGAAGTTTGTCACTGGTTGCCCTCAGAGCCCTGGTCTGTTCTGTGGAAGCTGAAGTTTATTTTAAGGGACAGTCATGACAGAACTCTTCCAGCTAATGCAGTCAAAATGAAGTTGTTGAGTTTGGTTTTCAGTGGATTTGCGAAGATTTACTACTTCTGCTCTGAGGAGACAGCTCCACAAACTATTTGTTGAAGAGCATAATGCCTAGAAACCCTCTCTGAAACTTTTAATGTCCTACAAGTGCTTCAATATTGAGCAATAAATGTTGCACATAGAAAATTAGGTTAGGCTGCACTTCGAGTCCTATGTCCAGTTCTGGGCCCCTCAGTGTAGGAAAGATGTTGAGTTGCTGGAAGGTGTCCAGAGAAGGGCAACAAAGCTGGGGAGGGGTTTGGAGCACAGCCCTGTGAGGAGAGGCTGAGGGGGCTGGGGTTGCTTAGCCTGGAGAAGAGGAGACTCAGGGGAGACCTTATTGCTCTCTACAACTACCTTAAGGGAGGTTGTAGACAGGCAGAGGTTGGTGTCTTCTCCCAGGCAACCAGCACCAGAACAAGAGGACACAGTCTCAAGCTGTGCCAGGGGAGGTTTAGGCTGGATGTTAGGAGGAAGTTCTACACAGAGAGAGAGATTGCCCATTGGAATGGGCTGCCTGAGGAGGTGGTGAAGTCCCCATCACTGGAGGTGTTCAGGATGAGACTTGACAGGATGCTTGGTTGCATGGTTTAGTTCATTAGGTGGTGTTGGATGATAAGTTGGACGCGATGACCTTGAAGGTCTGGTCTGGTCTATTCTATTCTATTCTATCTTCTATGTAATGATTTTCAAATACAGAAAAGTGGACAATGTTATGCTGCCAATCCTTGGAAGGCTTCCACTGCAGTGTGGCAAAACACAGACAGAAGTGCAGGTTATTGGAAGGGCCCTTGACTTGGAAGTGAAGGATTTTTGCAGATGCAATTTCACATGTTGCAGTGTGCAGAGTACCCAGGCCTGTCTGCACTGCCAAAGGGAGGTGCTGGAGCATGTCCAGAGAAGGCCCCCAAGGTTGATCAGAGGGCTGCAGCACCTCTCCTATGAGGACAGACTGAGAGAGATGGGGTTGATCAGTCTGGAGAAGAGAAGGCTCTAAGGAGACCTAATTGTGGCCTTCCAGTATCTTAAAGGGACCTACAAGAAAGCTGGGGAGGGGCTTTTTGGGGGTGTCAAGGAGTGATAGGACTGAGGGGAATGGAGCAAAACTAGAAATGGGTAGATTCAGATTGGATGTTAGGAAGAAGTTCTTCCCCATGAGGGTGGTGAGAGACTGGCACAGGTTGCCCAGAGAGGTGGTGGAAGCCTCATCCCTGGAGGTTTTGAAGGCCAGGCTGGATGTGGCTGTGAGCAACCTGCTGTAGTGTGAGGTGTCCCTGGCCATGGCAGGGGGGTTGGAACTGGCTGATCCTTGAGGCCCCTTCCAACCCTGACAATTCGATGATTCTCTGTGTGTGCTGGGATGTGCTGTGCTGGGGCTGGGTAGGCACTGGGGCTAGGCAGGAAAATACTCTTGTTTCCTAGAGTGCTGGCAGGAAGCTCTAGGCTTACACCTTCCCTTCTGAAGACAGCACATGGACCATATTGTAAAGTGCCTTTTACTCTTCCCACTCAGTAACTCGCCATGATCTGAACAATAAGGTAGCTAAAACGAGGGAGATTGCATCGCTCAGCCTGGCAATCCACCCTCCTCAGGCTGTGCTGCTGCAGATGACTTCTTGTTTAGTCTCAGAGTACCTTCCTCTTTCTTTCTGCACATCTTGGCATTTCTTAAAAAAACACCCCAAAACAGCCCAAACAAAACCATTGTAAAAATAACCACTTCTTAAAAATACCACTGGGGGAGGTGTGTGTGAGGGGTGGTGGTGGTAGGGGTGTTATAGGGACAGAGGAACTTGTTTTATCTCACTTGCTCAGGCAGGCTGAATGATGAGCAGTAACTTAATTTCAAGTGACACTTATGCTGCACCTGGTCTTAGACAGGAAGCTTGGAGCCTGGAAGTCCACTTATAGCTGGGATTTAACAAGTTGAGCATAAAGAATATATTTACACCTTGTATTCATGAGGCATTTTATGAAGGGGGACTGTAGAGTGTTCAGCAGCAAAAAAATGGAATCATTTTTGAATAGTAATGTTTGACTATTAATATTTTGAAGAATATTAATATTTTCCAATAATTTATTGATATTAATAATATTAATATTTAATTACTGCATGTGGAAAGTTGCTCCATGGAGAGGCTCTCCTCCAAGCTTTCTTACAAGCAAGGTGGTGCACAGGTCCTCAGAGAAAGCACCTCCTCCTCTCCCACTGACACTCTAGACTGTGTTGGGTGGAAAGTTTCATCAGATTTGCCAGCTCCAGCAATGTACAGAAATGGAGTCCCACTGGCATGGACTCATTTTGTAAAGCTGGTCCTTCATTTTTCCTTTTAAGATGATCTCAGCTTCATAGATGATAGGGTAGGGTAGGGTAGGGTAGGGTAGGGTAGGGTAGAATTAACCAGTTTGGAAATGACCTTTGAGATCATCAAGTCCAACCTATCATCCAACACCATCTAATCAACTAAACCATGGCACCAAGTGCCTCATCCAGGCTCTTCTTAAGCACTTCCAGGGATGGTGACTCCACCACCTCCCTGGGCAGCACATTCCAATGGCCAATCTCTCTCTCTATGAAGAATTTCTTTGTAACATCCAGCTTAAACCTCCTGTGGCACAGCTTGAGACTGTGTCCTCTTGTTCTGGTGCTGGGTGCCTGGGAGAACAGACCAACCCCCACCTGGCTACAACCTCCCTTCAGGGAGTTGTAGACAGCAAGAAGGTCTCCCCTGAGCCTCCTCTTCTCCAGGCTAAGCAACCCCAGCTCCCTCAGCCTCTCCTCACAGGGCTGTGCTCCAAACCCCTCCCCAGCTTTATTGCCTTTCTCTGGACATGTACAAGAGTTTCAATGTCCTTCCTAAGCTGAGGGGCCCAGAACTGGACACAGGACTCAAGGTGTGTCCTAACCAGTGCTGAGTCCAGGGCAGAATGACCTCCCTGCTCCTGCTGGCCACACTATTCCTGATGCAGGCCAGGATGCCATTGGCCTTCTTGTCCACCTGGGCACACTGCTGGCTCATGTTCAGCTGCTGTCAACCACTACTGCAGGTCCCTCTCTGCCTGGCTGCTCTCCAGCCACTCTGACCCCAGCCTGTAGCACTGCATGGGGTTGTTATGGCCAATCTGTAGAGCTCTGCACTTAGATGTGTTAAATCTCATGCCATTGGACATCTCATCCCATCTGCCCAGCCTGTGAAGGTCCCTCTGTCCCTCACAGTCCTTTTTCTGTCCATCTAAATGCAGTCCACAGTGCCAAGAAAAATCTTTACTCCTGCA
The DNA here is from genome assembly GCF_014839835.1 of Dryobates pubescens. NCBI lineage: Eukaryota > Metazoa > Chordata > Aves > Piciformes > Picidae > Dryobates > Dryobates pubescens. The sequence continues at coordinate 380,764 of NC_071649.1, read as the reverse complement.
CTAGATGATGGTAGGAGCTTCCTAAGGAGGCCCCTGGGGAAGGACTCTCAGCTCTCTTGACATTTTCCACCCTCAGTGCATTGGCATTACGAGAGCAAAAAGGCTGTGTGGAGGCTGTGGAATGCACATGGCAAATGTGTCCTCTGGGACACATGAAATCTGGGTACACCTGGAGGTTTCCTGGGGAAATCAGCTGTGGTGGAGGAGGAGGCCACAACGTTTGAGGAAGGTTGTGGCAAGTGGTGGTTGTGTCCCAGGAGCTGTTGTCTATGATGGTACTGACACAGTTGGTGTTTACAACCTGTGAAGCACATCCTTACCATGCTCTGCAAACAATCCCCAGCTGGCCCATGCCATATGATTCATAGAATGCTTTGGGTTGGAAGGAACCTTAAAGATCATCTAGTTCCAATCCCCTGCTATGGGCAGGGACACCATGATCTTAAAGGTCCATTCTCTGCTTCTGTGATAGCCAGACTCAAAACTCCTGTTGTCCCAGTGTGTGCTGAAATCCTTTGCTCAAGCTGGCAGCCCTTCACTCAGCAGAGCACTTGGGGCTGTTTCACCAACCTCTGGTTTCCATGGCTCTTCCACAGCCGTGGAAATCAGGAGATGTGCTGCTGGCTTGGATCAGCTCCAGGTCAGGTCCCAGATCCTCCCTCTGATTATTGTGTGCTCTAGACACAGCGTGCAGTGCTGGCACTAGATGTGTGTTCACAAACAACTCTCTCCTCTTTTAACAGTGGAATTTTATTAGGTGTAGAAGCACAGGTAAAATATTTAATGCAAACCAGAGCCCCACAGTCATCTCCACATGGATACAGAGCATCAAAAATACAGCTGTTTGCTATCAAAAATTCCCCTTTGCTGCCAGCCAGCTGCCACTCACTCCAGAATGACTTTAGGTCTCTGTACATTTGTACCTCACATGCACACACTGACACACATTTCAGTGATGAAACTCTTTAACAGCTTCCCTGGCCTTTAGCTCTTCACCTCCTGCTCTAGGCACAGAGAGCTGCTTTGGCTTCTACTTTCCCTCTCCCTCCCTCTCCCAATCAAGTTCAGCCCCAACTTACTGCACTGATTTTGGGTTTAAAATCTTCTCTGGTTTTGAATAGTTAATGCTTTAACAAGAGGCATGCCAGCGATACAGGGCAGCTGTTAAGTCTCTTTGTGTAGGGGATGGCAGTCTCACATGGGTGGCTAGACCTGCAGAAGACATTGCCCCATCCCTTTCTTCTTCACAGAGCCTTTAAGACGAAGACAGAGCCGTCCTGGTCACTGGTGTTGAGGGTGATGTTGCTGTTCACCACGCTTTCTGCGTAGCTGGATGAAGAGGTGACCTGGTAGCGGCTGCAGGGGCCACAGAAGCACAGGCAGGGACAGTACTTCAAGCAGACACGGTGGAGGTATTTCCTGAATTTTTCCCCAGCAAAGGCATAGATCAGAGGGTTGAGACAGCAGTGACTGAAGGCAATGGTCTCGGTGAGGTGCATGGCGTAATCCAGTGATTTGATTTGGTTGCAGTTCGTGAAGAGCTCATAGTGCTTTAAAGTCTCTAGGAAAATCAGGACATTGTAGGGGGACCAAAAGAGAAAGAACACAATGACCACCACCAGGATCAGTTTTATGGCTCGTGCTTTCTTCTGGTTCTTGCAGGCCAGCAGGGTTCTGATGATCCCACAGTAGCAATAGCTGATGATACACACCGGGATGAAAAAGCCGACCATGTTCAGCTCCACATTGCAGAACACCAGCCAGATGTTCTCCAGCTCCTGGGGGAGGACAGGAACGCAGTCATTGTCCACCAGCTGGGAGAACACAAAATGTGGCACTGAAACTAAAACTGCTGTGGCCCACACTCCACAGCTGATAAGGAAGCCATGTTTCACCGTTCGGGACTTCAGGGAGAACGTCGCCCGGACGATGGCCAAGTACCTGTCAACGCTGATAACAGTGATAAAGAACATGCCCCCAAAGAAGCCAATGTAATACAGAGAGGAAACAGCTGTGCATGCAGTAGTCCCCAGGGTCCATCCATGCACCGTGTTGGAAGCCCAGAAGGGTAAGGAGATGACGAAGAGAAGGTCTGAGATAGCCAAGTTCAGGAGATAGATGTCAGTGATGCTTTTTTTACCGCCTTCTTTCACGATGGCCAAGATGACCATGAGGTTGCCTGTGAGGCCAAGAGCAAAGACTGCAATGTAAAAGATTGGCAGAAATATTTTGCCAAACTCCTGGATGTCAGTCTTATTGCAGGCAAAGGCGTGCTCATCGTAGCTGTACTCCGCTGTCGTTTCCGTCAGGGCTTCTGTCATGCTGAATCTGCTGGCTAGAGGCACCGTGGAAAGGGAAGAAAGAGTCATGTTAGAGGGAGGAGACACAGTACAACAACCCCATGCAGTGCTACAGGCTGGGGTCAGAGTGGCTGGAGAGCAGCCAGGCAGAAAGGGACCTGGGGGTACTGGTTGATAGTAGGCTGAACATGAGCCAGCAGTGTGCCCAGGTGGCCAAGAAGGCCAATGGCATCCTGGCCTGCATCAGGAATAGTGTGGCCAGCAGGAGCAGGGAAGTCATTCTGCCCTGTGCTCAACACTGGTTAGACCACACCTTGAGTCCTGTGTCCAGATCTGGGCTCCTCAGTTTAAGAAGGACATTGAGACACTTGAAGGTGTCCAGAGAAGGCCAATGAGGCTGGGGAGGGATCTGGAGCACAGCCCTGTGAGGAGAGGCTGAGGGAGCTGGGGTTGCTTAGCCTGGAGAAGAGGAGGCTCAGGGGAGACCTTCTTGTTGTCTACAACTCCCTGAAGGGAGGTTGTAGCCAGGTGGGGGTTGGTCTCTTCTCCCAGGCACCCAGCACCAGAACAAGAGGACACAGTCTCAAGCTGTGACAGGGCAGGTTTAGGCTGGATGTTAGGAAGAAATTCTTCCCAGAAATAGAGATTGGCCACTGGGATGTGCTGCCCAGGGAGATGGTGGAGTCACCATCACTGGAAGTGTTTAAGAAGAGCCTGGATGAGGCACTGGGTGCCATGGTATGGTTGATTAGATGGTGTTGGATGATAGGTTGGACTCAATGATATCTTTTCCACCCTGGTTAATAACCTGGTTAATTCCAATTGTAATTCTAATTCTGGGAGACCTCAGCACCTGCATGCCTTGGGATTTTTTGAGAGTTAGATTATGTGTGGAGGTGTGGTGGGTTGAAATTATCCCCCCAACTAATTTGAGTGGTTCACCTTCCAAAATAAAATTGCCAGGCCAGCTCAGGTGGAAGCAAATGAAGCTCTATTTACAAGCACAACTACAATCCAGAAACATGAACTGCAATGAATATGTACAAAATAGACAATATTTACAATTTATAAACAGCACAAGAACCTCCCTGGACAAAACCAGAGGGTTGCTAATAGCCTCCCCCTCTCCATCCCCTTCTCCTTGTACAAGAGAAAAAAGAAAGAGAAAAGCAGAGAGTAATTTGTTAGTACTTAGCCACAAGAAGAACACAGCCCAGGTCAGCAACAGCCAAGCTAAAGCTACCAGCCAGTATCTCCTAGAGCTAAGAGCCCAGAAAGAGAGAGAAATAGTTTATACAACTAACTTTATGTTAGTTGTATTATCAGAGCAATGTGGTTATTTAGAGCTTATCCTTATTTTCCCTTTTACATCCAGTGGTAATTTACTTACATTCTACCACTCTGTACTCAAGATCTGAGGAAAACTCCCTCCCTAGGCATCAGCCTCAGACTGCCACAGGAGGTGATGGTAGTTGCTAACAAAATGCTGCTGGTGCATGTGCTCCCCTGCAAATCAGCTCTTGAGGATGAGAGGAAATAGCTGAGAATTTCAAGGGCTGTCCAATGAGCCTTGCTGAGGGGAAGAGCAGCAGAAGCAAAGCAACAGCCAACTGAGCCCTGCAGGCAGTGCATTGCAGTGAAACACAGCGCCTCTCCTAGCCTGTTGGGCAGTGCTTGGCAGGAAATGATACCCCACACATAGCTGCTGATCAGCATTTGGTGCCTCTCAACACACCTAGAGCACAGTCTCACCCCACGTATTAACCCCAGAGAGGATGTGTGGTAAGATAGGCAGCTTGGCCAGGTCTGCGACAATGCTTGCTGATGTTGGGGGAGCAAAGCATGCACTGGGACGACCTTTGGGAGCAAGCATGTCTTTGATGGTAAAAATAATGATCACAATAATGATCACCATGATCAAGAGAAGAGAAACTCTCTTAACCCTGTTCCTCAAGCTCTGAAGCACTTCATGACTGCTCCTGCCTTGGCCATGAGGTAGTCAGAGGCTTGTTAGCTTGGAGGCTGCACCCAAAAAAATTTGAGGTGTAGATGTGTGACCTCTGGGCTCACTAGATGGCACATCTGATAGCTCAGGGCACTCATCAGTTCTTCTGTACTCCCTTGGGATGTGCTGGTCAAGTCTTTGCAGAGATTTCTCTTTGCAGGGAACCAAAATCCCCAGAGGTGTGCAGATGTTGCAGCATTTGGTCTGCTCCCTGCAGGAGAGCTCCTTGGCCTGCTCCTGGGCTCTGCTTCTTGGGATAGAGAGCTTGTGACTACCCATTACTTGCTCTTGTGGTATGAAATGAAGCACATTTAAGTGTCATGTGCTGTGCAGAAGCCCAGGGAGATGACAACATGGCCAAAGCAGCCTGTTAAAGCAGAGGCTGAAAGGAAAGGTCAGTGATAACAAGACTATAACCCACAACCTCTTGGCCACAGCATCACAGTCTCTTACAGGACCTGCTGTTGGCTGGAAAGAATGGACTCAGTTCAGTGAGCATGAGATGTCTCTAACAGAGGTCTTTACATATCCTGTGAGAGGTGTTTACATCTCCTGTCAGTGGGAGATGCAGTCAACACAGCCAATGAAGCACAGTGCATCTGATCCAACACAGGTCAGGCCAGATCTGCTTTTAGACAAGACAGACTGCTCTCCACACTGCTGACTACTCCTGACCATAAAGAGAGCATGGGCACATTGCTCAGTGGTGTATAACTAAGTGGTTGGAATTCCAGCCTGCATGTCCCCATTTCACTCCTAGCGATAGTTTTTATAGCCTCTGTTTAAGCCTTGCAAGACTAAGCATGGACACTAACCATGTCCCAAGGTGTGGAACAGTCCTCACCCAAGCCATGTCATATGCCATGATGGTAACTACACCAAACTTCTCCACTGGTGGCTGCTGGGACCATACTGATGTTTTCTGCTAATGCCTCATTGCCAGAGTGTCATTTGTGGTGTGGGCCATGAAGTTCTGGCCTCTTACGCTGTAGTCTTTTCGCACAGAGGCTTTTTTTTCCCTCCGTGTGTGCTAGTTTGAAATGCAGGCTCTCCATTTCATAATACCTTTTTATTCTGAAAGTTCAAAGCCTACAAGTGCCTGAAACATTTAAATGAGAAGTGGCCACAGTCATTAGAAAACAAACTGTGGTTTTGCACAGGAACAGAGGGCTAGAAGGAGGACTGTCTCGCTGTGGGTAGTTTCGGAGCCTGGGCACAGCATGGGGCAGGCTGTTTGCGCCTGGCAGGCACACCCACGGGCTGAGTGGCTCTTGAAGTGACTTTCCCCCTGAACTGACTGCTGAGTCTGCCTGCAAAGTCTGTCCAGCCCCTTGCTTGCAGCTGAGTTTAATTCTCCAGCTTCTGGAGATATGGTATGTGACACCAACAGCGTTAAAGGTGATGAATAGGAGATACCTAGGTGCTGGGGCAGAAGCTGACAGCAATTGCAAACATGATGCTGATTTTCTGTTGGTGAGATGGCTGATTGGAGTTGCCTACAGATAGATAGGACAGGTTCCTCATCCCTTCATGTGTCTGTCCTGTCAGTACTCTACATACCCTGTTGAGGGATACAGAAATGAGCAGGAAGCATCATGCATCATCCCAGCAGCCCATCATGTTGTGCCTTCCCAACCTGATGTTTTCTTTCTTAGCTGCTGAGTCTAAAACTATGCAGCAGATGGCTTTAAAATGAGGTGTTAGGATAGGTGAAGTTTCGTGTGAGTTGCTACACCAGCCCACACAGTTCCTTGCCACCGAGCTCATCTGCAGATCACCGGAGCTCCGGTGGGCTGTGGGCTGCTGTGCTCCACGGCCGGTTCGTAACGGATGCACTGCTGTGTGGTAGCTGAGGGCTACCAAGACGATTGGTATGGTGCATGAGATGACAGAGAACTGGGTTTGATCAGCCTCAGCAAGAGACCTCTCAAGGGGAATCTAGTGAGAAGGTGTAAAGGTGAAGCAGACAGCTTTCCTCAGACATAAGATGCAAAGGCCATGGGAAGTTATTACTTACTACAGGGGAAAACAATTTCACTGTGATGGTGCTCAGAGTGGAGCAGGGAGGTTGTGGGATCTCTGTCACCTAGAGATACTTGAAACTTGGCCAGCCCTGCTCTGACCTCTGGAAGTCCCATCCTAACTTCATGACTGCAACAATGCCAGGCAGAGGCTACAATGCCTCTGCCAAGTGGCCCAGCTGCTTCCCTGCCATGTAAGCTCCTCTTTCAGACAGGTCTTTCCTGATGTGACCAAGCAGAAATCTCATCATACACAGAAAGAAAAACTAATTGGTGCCTGCTTGTAGCCCATGGTCCCTTCCTTAATTCATGTCTACAAAGGCACCTTGTTCCTCTGGAGAGTTTCCATGTGTCTGTATAAGCTGCTGCCTTCTTGGGCACAGGAGGATTTCACATGTGGAAGGCAATGTAGGTCCCACCACAGGGTAGCCCTCAAGTCTGGCAGACTTCTGCACAGGCTGAGCCCACTGGCATTGCCTGGAGAAGAAGCTGGGCATGGGAGAATGTTTGCACAGAGGTGCAAGATATAGTCCTGGCTTTACTGGAATAAAGAGGAGCATCCCTTGGGCTGGGATGTTTCCTGAAGTAACTTTTCAGTCAGGAAATCTTCTCTAGCTCACTAATGGAAGTTGTTCACTTATACAGCAGGAACTTATTTCCTGGATGGGTGGTTGCAAAGCCCATAGTACCTATGCCAATGAGAAGGGCAAGATCCTGCCTCACACATCCAGGGGCAAGTGAGAACTGCAGTAAGCAAAATGACTTTGCCATCCCAAACTGCTGGCACAGGCTGTGGCTTGTTCACTGCCTAGCTCCTAGATTTGGTGTGTGAGTGTCCTCCCACTGCCACTCATCCTGCACATGCAGTGCCACCAGTTCCTTTTGAATATTTACCTTCTCTGCTACCACTTTGCTCAGCTTAAGCTGATGTTACCCAACAAGTGGGCTGCAAGCTCCAGAGGCCTTCCAAAACCCAGCTCACATCATAATGTGATGAAATTTTATTGCACACTGGAGTGAAGAAACGTAGCTCTGCCCAGCCTCCATCCTTGCCTGCCAGGTACCCTCTGTCAGCCTCACAAAGCCCACCACAGAGCCTGGTAGAATCTTCTCACTGGCAGCTCCAGCCCAATTCTCTCTCTTTTATCTTATGATAAATGTTCACTTCAAGGACAAAGTGAACTGAAGAGCCAAGAGGACACTGAAGAAGGACTGCAGGGCTGTAAGCTCCCTTCAGCAGACGTTTTCCCTTGCTGAGCAAAGGAAATAGTAGATTCACTTCTGCTTCTCATGGAACTGCTCAACCCCTTTGCTCCCTCTCCAGATTTCCCCAGCAGTTTTTGCTCCCCACAAACACTTCTGCTTTTAATCATGTTTATAACTCTCTCAAAGTCTGCAGTCTGCAGGACCAGCCCCACTGTTTCTCAACCCAACCATTCCCAGTGACCATATGTGCTGTATGTAATACACAGGGAAGTGAAATTATGAGAGGTGCAAAAACTCCTCTAAGCAACAGAAGCTGCATTTCAGCCTTCAAACAGCACTGGCATCAGACTGGATGACACAAGAGCCAAATCCTCCTTATATAGAATAGAATAGAATAGAATAGAATAGAATAGAATAGAATAGAATAGAATAGAATAGAATAGAATAGAATAGAATAGAATTAACCAGGTTGGAAAAGACCTTTGAGATCATCAAGTCCAACCTAGCACCCAGCACCATCTCATCAACTAAACCATGGCACCAAGTGCCTCAGCCAGCCTCCTCTTAAGCATCTCCAGTGATGGTGACTCCACCACCTCCCTGGGCAGCACATTCCAATGGCCAATCTCTCTTTCTGTGAAGAACTTCTTATGCATTTGATCTTTCCAGTTGGCACTTCAGCCAAGTGCCACCTTACAAGCTTCACTGCCAAGAAAAGGGCTCTGTGAGCACTTTGCTTCTCTGTGATGTCTCTGTGGTCACCAAATGAAAAGAAGCTAGGGTTTGGAGCACCTCTGAGGAGACCTAATAGCAGCCTGCCAGTACCTGAAGGGGGCTACAAGGATGGAGAGACTGTTTATGAAGGCCTGTAGGGATAGGATGAGGGACAATGGCTTCAAACTGGAGAAGATTTAGATTGGATGTTAGGAACAAGTTCTGCACCATGAAGGTAGTAGAACAGGTTGCTCAGGGAGGTGGTTGGGGCCCCATCCCTGGAGATATTCAAGGTGAGGCTCAGCAAGGCTCTGAGCAACCTGATCTAGTGGAGGATGTTCCTGCTGACTGCAGGGGGGTTGCACTAAATGACCTCTGGAGGTCCCTTCCAAGCCAGACCATTCTGTGAAAAGAACCAAAGCCTCTGTCAGAGGGTCATGCTTCAGCTTTGCACAGTACCCTGAAAGAAGCCTTCAAGCCTCAGGAGATATTCACACCTGAGTCATCATTTCTGGGCATGGCTGACTTGCACATTCTTCTCACATTTTCTGCCCATGCTGAGCAGGCCAGAACTGCACACTGGTGATTCAGCTGGCCCAGGGAAGCTGCAGGCTTTGTAGGAACCCCTGTGAAAACCTACAGGCTCAGGGGTGTCCTTCTCACATTTGATCTCAGCTGCCACCACCCTGCCCAAATATAAATGCTGCTGCTTTTCACAGTTGCAGCTACACCCATCTGCTTCTTGCTGACCTGCGATTCTCAGCAAGATCATAGTCATGGCCTTGGGTACCTCCACTTGAAATGTTGTAACTGCTGGTGGCACCTCTAACACATGAAGAAAAAGAGAGGTTTAGGGGAATTAACCAGAACTGGGTGGAAACTAGCAGGAGAGATGCAAGTCTTAATAGTGCTCTGGATGAAACTCTTCACCAGCCTGGTTCCAGGCAGCTACCATACGATCACCAGACTGCTACAGACATCTCTAAACATGATTTGGATGATACCCAAGACAAAACTTAGGCTTGCAGGCAATGCACTGACCAGAGATGGGGGCCAGTTTCTATTTCTGCACCCAAATGGTGTGCACTTAGCTTATCTTTCAGAGCAGGTGGCTCCATTCCTAGGGTCTCTGCCATTGCTTGGGATCATGTCAGATAACTGAAGTCAAAAGCAGGCCCAGCCCAGCAGATGCTGTTACTTGAAATGTTAAATATCAGTCATTTACTCCAGCCTGAAGTGGGGACATGTTCTCCCCAGTCCATCTCTACAGCTGCTGGAAGCAGCTGGCACAATGCCATCCTTGGAAAGTAGGAAGCAAGGTGAAAGAGCTGCTGTAAACTGCCCTTGAACTTGGGAAAAATAACCTTTGAACAGTGAAGGCTACTGCTTTAGAGAAGAGAAGCTTTAATTTGAAGATCTGATGCAATTGCAAGGCTGAGAGAGGACACTGCACAGGAGAGCTGGAGCTTTGACTTGCACTGCCTGCTTATGGGACTGAAACATCTCTCCAGCCCAAAGCAACACAAGCCCAGCAAAGCATTACAATGGGATTTGGGTCAGGTAGCTGTCAGATCTGAATAGAATAGAATAGAATTAACCAGGATGGAAATGACCTTTGAGATCATCAAGTCCAACCTATCACCCAGAACCACCTAATCAACTAAACCATGGCACCAAGTGCCTCAGCCAGACTCTTCCTAAACACCTCCAGTGATGGGGACTCCACCACCTCCCTGGGCAGCACATTCCAATGGCCAATCTTGTTTTCTGTGAAGAATTTCTTCCTAACACAGGACTCAAGTTGTGTCCTAACCAGTGTTGAGCACAGGGCAGAATGACTTCCCTGCTCCTGCTGGCCACACTATTCCTGATGCAGGCCAGGATGCCATTGGCTTTCCTGGCCACCTGGGCACACTGCTGGCTCATGTTCAGCCAGCCAGCTGTGGAGGAAGCATCACCAAAGTAGGAATACTGCTTGTTAAAGGCCTGTGGGAATGCCAAGCTTAAAGCCAAAACCTCTTCAGTATTTTCATCACTGGTCTGTGAGCAATGTGGGAGTCAGAGCTGGCAAGGGGAAGTGATAAAGGACATCGATTCAGGTAGATGTGAGTAATCTGGGGCTTCTTGGATGATTCATGATGGCTTTAATGTACCCAATGTGACTGCTTGGGAGTTAAATAACAGAGACCATGTCTCAAGATTGAAGGCACATCTGCTGGGAAAGCTGGCTGCTGAAACAGGCAGAATCTGACACCCAGCTCCCAGCCAGATATCCCAGGAAGAAAATGCAACCCCTGGTTGCTTAGAGAGGTGCTCAGTGGGAAGGAAGAAAGGAGGGATGACTTTACCATTGCAGAGCTTGAGAGTGGGGCTGTGGGCAAACTTGGAGAACACTTAATTGCCCTCTTACTTGTGTTAATCATCTTCCTAATTCAGCCCTCCCATAAACCAATGCATGGAAATTCAAGCCAGAAACATGCCATGACTGAAGGTCTCTGCCATGTGAAGGTCTCAGTCTGAGAAACTGGCTCAGGCCAGAGCAGCTCAGTGGCAGGGGAGTAATGGGTGAAACTCTACAGCTCTTTGATGAGCAGGGAGGCAGAGAAATTGGGGCAAGCTCATCTTAACAACCACTCTGTTTTGGTAATAAACAACTGAAAAAGCCACACTGTACTTTCCCTAGGTGCTTCACCAGCACTAGCTAGCTCAAATCCCAGGAGGGAGTCAAAGGTACAAAAGCATGATGCTGACAATTAGGGCATTGAAGGGGCTCTAAATAAAGGACCCTGAAGTGGAAGCTGATCAAACCACTGCTGAATAAGATAAATAAAAGCCTGAATATTGCAGAGGCCTGTGGTCCCTTTGCAAAGGCATTTTGCTCAAAGAGATTTGAGAAAATGCCCTTTCCCTGAACCACTTCTGCACTCAACCAGAAGCAGGCACTTAGAAGCTAAATCAGAAGCTGGAGCTGAGCACCATGTGAATCTACAAACTTAAACCAGTAGTTTTGAGTAAAAAAACCCCAACAAACATTTAAAAAGATCAGAGGCTTGGATCATGGAGGGCAAGAGGGGATAGTATAGAGCCCAAAGTCCCCAGGATCTCTGTCACCTTCACCTATAGCACTGGAAAGTACTTTCTCAAAAGTGCCCCATGCTCACCTGGAGATAACTGCAGGGCAGCAAGTAACCAGGGCACAAGCTTCAGCTTAAGCCATTGCATCAAAATTAGGGGTACACTGATTTATAAAGAAAACACAGACCCATGGACTTGATTCTGTCTCTGCTGGTGGCAAGGGCTTCAGTGCCTGTGCTTGAGAGCAGCCACAGAGGTGGTACTTGGAACAAGGTCTTGCTCTGTCAGTGCCTGGTGCAGCTGACTGAGCCAGTGGCCTCGTATAGGCTGGTGTTGCCACTCTTGCAGCAAAGTGGGCACAGGGGACTAAACCCTGATGCCCTGGGTGAATCCTGAACCTAGCCACATGCCTTTGTTCTGGTTTTGTCACCTTGCCAGGAAGACTTCCTGTGAGCTGTCCAGGAGGGACAGCAGCAACGCAGCCACGTGTGATTTGCTGGGGGCCTGTGGCAAACCCCTGGCAGCTCATCCCTGTGGGTGCTGAGGTGGTTGCTGGGTGTATTTATAGCAAAAGCTGTTAAGAAGCAGCTTTCAGTGGTTTCAGCTCCTTCCTTAGATGCTGGGCTGGACAAAGTCCCTCTGAGGCTGACATGGTGGCCTTGCAGAGAGTTGGTGGCCGCACACTGGGAGTGGAGCAGGGAATAGGCTCAGGTTTTGGGACACATAAAGACCCCAGAGCAAGTGAAGGTAGAGATGTCATGTCAAGCATTCCCCTTGATTCAAATCATGCTTCTGAATGGGAGCTAAGCACTGGAGGGGGGCTTCTGAAAAATCATAGAATCATAGAATTGTCAGGGTTGGAAGGGACCTCAAGGATCAGCCAGTTCCCCCTGCCACAAGCAGGGACACCTCACACTACAGCAGGTTGCTCACAGCCACTTCCAGCCTGGCTGCAAAAACCTCCAGGGATGAGGCTTCCACCACCTCCCTGGGCAACCTGTGCCAGTGTCTCACCACCCTCATGGGGAACAACTTCTTCCTAACATCCAATCTCAATCTACCCATTTCTATGTTTGTTCCATTCCCCCTAGTCCTATCACTCCCTGACACCCTCAAATGTCCCTCCCCAGCTTTCTTGTAGCCCCCTTCAGATATGGAAGGCCACAATTAGGTCTCCTCAGAACCTTCTCTTCTCCACACTGAACAACCCCAACTCCCTCAGTCTGTCCTCACAGCAGAGCAGCTCCAGCCCTCTGCTCATCCTCGTGGCCCTTCTCTGGACACCTTCCAGCCCCTCCAGATCCTTCCTGTAATAGGGGCTCCAGAACTAGACACAGTGCTCCAGGTGGGGTCTCACCAGAGCAGAGGGGGAGAATCATCTCCCCCCACCTGCTGGCTATGCTTCTCTTGATGCAGCCCAGGCTCTGGTTTGCTTTCTGGGCTGCAGGAATACCACAAGGCATTGGTCTGAACCTCTGGTAGTCAAAGTACCTTTAGAAATCTGGCCCTAAGGAGGTCAGAGCCTTAAATACCCATGTCAGAAATGATACATTTAGGAAATGGGAGCTTACAACATGGTTCAGACTCCTGTGTGTCCCCTGGACCTTAAAACTGAGGTTCAAAACATCACTGAAATAGTTCTGAAATATTCACCTGCGACTCTCAGGCTCATGAGTTTAAGATCTTGATCGTATGACCAGATCCAAGAGTCCTCTGCGGAGCCTCTGCAAGCTGAGATGGTTTCCAGGCAGTGTCCTGCCCCCAGGGGCTGGCCAGGGGCTGGGAAATTAGGGAGAGAGTCTTGAGAGTCAAAGAGCAGTATTTATTTCTGTCCTTCTAGGTGCCCTCCCAAGAGCTCTCTGTGGAGCACTGGTGTTTGGGGTTGTCACCTGGCTGGATGGTGACTGCCAGGATCAGGATTTTCTTGGACATTTTGTTTCACAGGTATTTCCTTCAGCCTGTCAGAGCCCTTCTTTGTCTCTTCTGCTTGCACAGCTGCTCCTGACACTCTAGCTTGTTTTACATGCACAGCTGAGCATTTGTTTGGTGCTTTCTCTTACCTGCTCCTCCTCAGTATTTCTTTTTTCCCAGGCCTTTCCTTCTTGAGTGGCCTTCTAATGTCTGTGGTATTTTCTGTTGAAGGGACAGTGAAAGCAGATGATTGTTTCTCACTGGGTGCACTGTTTGTGCCTGTTTATGGTTACCACTCGCTCCATCCTCTCCCCACCTCTATCATGGTGCCTGTTTACTTCCTGCCCTGAGTTAGTGTTATTATGTTATTAAGCAGCTCATATTGCTGAGGCATCCTGAAGAAATCTGAGAAGGGTCTCTAGAGATGGGAGATCTCTTAATGGGAGGTCATCATCTCCATCATTTCAGAGAGCAGCACACATTAGCCCTTCTTGACTGCACCCAGATGAGATTGAAGTCCCGGAGCCGCCAGCCCTTTCCTGGGAAGATCACATTCACTATGTGATTTTCTCTTCATTTACTATGTGTTCTCCTCTGTCTTCAGCCTCTCCCTTTTGGACTTATCCTGTGCTGCCCAAACCCTCCTCATTCGTTGCAGTTGCTGTCTGTTATCCTGTCCCCTGGCTCCCTGCCTCTATGCAGGGTTTGCCCCACCGGAAGCAGGACTTTGGAAGCAGCATTTCTGGATCTGTGTTTGTATCACACAAGCACTTAACGTGATTGCTGCCACCCAGACGTCTCACCCGAAGCAGCAGACATCTTTGTGCCACATCCTTGCCCTGGAAGGATGAGTCACAGAGAGATGCAGCAATGTGTTCAGACAGAAAGTTGAGTTTTCAAGTGTTTTGAATTTGTTCTGCCATTCTCTTGCTGGTGTGTCCCCACCAGCCACTTTCCCAGGCGGTCTGTGTTGGGCTGCCCGTCAGTGTCAGCGATGCTTGAGCTGTTGGCTCACTGACCAAAACTAACAGCAAGAAATGCTGGGGAGCTGTGAAGTCCCTGCAGATATCTATCAATAAAACCCAAAGCCACATCTAATGAGGTAGAAGGGCAGCAGTTTCATGGCCTGTGCTGCTGAGCTAATGCTGCACACTAGTCAGCAATCTGCAGTTGGCTTTAACCTTGAGGACTTCTAGCCAGGGTGAGTATTTCTCTTACCACCAGATGCTACCAATAATTGGGCACCAAGTGCAATTTCTCTGCCCTTGGTCCACTTTGCTTAATAAAAGCATTCCCCTTTCTGCTTTCACAACTTGTAAACATTACCCATGTCATCTTTACCCAAATCTAATACAATTTAGATTCCAAGCACTAAGCAGTGAAGAGTTTCCTTAAGTTCATGAGACACTATTCCTGGTCATCATGCTCTGTCAAATCATAGGTAAAATAAAATTGTCTCTTACCTTAATTCATAGCTGCCTTCAAAACCAATGTTTTCTTCAAGCAGAGCCTGTTTAGATGTCAATGTATATTTCCTCTTCTCTAATGCTCATGCCTGCCCAAGGAAACATGTGAACTATGGCAGGGCAGCTTCCTGGGCTGAGCTTCAGGGCTGAGCTGAGAAAGTATTAATGTGCTCTGCTCTGGTCCTGCTGGTGCCTTGTGAAACTCTGAGGCAGCCACTCAGAGGGGCAGAAGTGCTTGCAGAGGACAGGACTTGCACATGAAGCAGAAGTGCCTGAGAAGCCTCACACTCAGTGTGTAAAAGCTCTCACCCCCTTGGCTCTCCCTAGCCTGTGCAGAAGGAGATATTTTTGAGTGGAACACAGTGATGCAGTGGATAGAAATACAAATCTGGGATCTTGGATGGTGAGGATGCAGGATGCAGCACAGAGGTGATCTTAGAAGCACAGGCTTGATCGAAGAAAGAAGTTCTTCCCAGGAAGAGAGATTGCCCATTGGAATGGGCTGCCCAGGGAGGGGCTGGGGTTGGCATCCCTGGAGCTGTTTAAGAGGCTGGATGAAGCACTTAGTGCCATGGCCTAGTTGATTAGATAGGGTTGGACTTGATGATCTTGGAGGTCTCTTGCAACCTGGTTGGTTCTGTGGTGAAGAGGTACAGGATGAGAAAAGATGGGGCACAGACTGGAACTGGGGACCCCCCCAAGCTGTACACAACTTACTGATGGTCAGTGAAAAAAATACAGACCTGGAGCTGGCAAAGCTGAGCTTAGTGGTAACAGCCAGAACAAAGGTAGTATCTAACACACATAAGGGACACTGCATATAGGAAATTGGGTGTAACATGAGGTTGCTGGCCAGCAAAAATACAGAAGCATGTTAGGAAACACAAAACCAACCCAAAACAGATGCTAGAGGGTTAGCTAGCACTGAAACTACTGGCAGCTGGGAAATGCCCAGGCATTTCCCAGGGGAGCAGGGAGAGAGGCTCAGAAGCCACCCACATGGTAGCTGGGACTGAGAGTGACACCTGGGATGTTCACACCACAGACATCCTGCTTGTGGGGACAAGCTTGAGCAAGAGAGAAAGGCTGCCTGCAGCGCTGCTGCAGAGCCTATGGCAGGACATCCTCTGGTGCCTGTGCTGCCTGGTGCAGACACAGCAGCACAGAGCACTCTTGGAGTCACTGATGCTTCCTGGACCTATGGCACAGGTGGCTTCAGCCTCTTCCTGGGGTCAGGCTTTGTTCCCAGCTGGGGATGCCAGCGGGCATCTCTGCTTGCAGCTCACTGAGCTGCACTCCAGGCTCCTCTTATTGGGGGAAGCATTGTCCAGAATACCTGAGACATCAATGGACATCAGTGGCACAAACCACTGGCATCTCCTGCACCGGGGAGTGACATAGCCAAACATTCCTTTCAGGGTGATCATGGCAGTGCCCTGCATGGCAGTGGGAAGCCCTGTCTGAAGGCAGCACAGGAACAAAGCTAATTAGTCACCAGCCCTGGTGAGAGAAGGCAGGAAAAGGAGGAGGCAGGTGCCCAAAGTCTGCTGAGAGGGCTGCAGCTGGAGCTGGGGAGCCAGCCTGTAGGCAGGACAGTGCCTGTGCTTTGGTGCCACTCCTGCTGGCAGCATGGCCCAGGCCTGGATGATGCCCCTTTCTCACCTGCCCACTCCTTGGCCTTAATGGGGCACTTACAGTGTTACAGTGGAGGGGAAATGTGAGATAAACATTTGTGAACTGTTTCTTCTGGACAGAGCCCCAGCAAGAAACATCCTACAGGCACTGCAGACCTAAAGCTGCTGGGTTACAGCAGGGTCCTGATCTGCAGCAGGGCAGCAGGCATCATCCTGGGAATCCTTTTGGCTTAGGTCTAGAGCAGGAAAATGCTTCTCTTAACCACAAATTTCACCCCTTGAGCACCCGAGGTGTACTTGGCCGCAGCAGTGCAGCGAGAGGGGTAGTGCTGGGTGGAAAGGCACTCACAGCTCCAGCTCTGCCTCCCAGGGCTCACCAGCAGCACCTTTCCTGCAGCAGTGGCAAGGCCATCAGCTAATCTGCCTAACAGATCAGAACATTGGCTTGTTCCTGTGCTCTGGTGTGGCCACACCACTGTGCACCACGAGTCGTATCCTGTTCTGTCACTTGCTAGTCGGGTTGGTCCCTGCTGCTGGGCAGCCACAGTGACCTGTGGATCCCTGTCAAGCCCTGTGGGATCCTCCTGTGGCACAATGCATGCAGGGCACGTGCTCCACTGCCCTGGTCACAGGCAGATCATCTGGAGTGTTGTCACTCTGGGGTGATGCTGTTCAGAGCTGCTGTGGAGAGGTGTGCACTCCACAGCCCCAGCTCTGTTGGCTCTGGCATGGTGGTGGGCTTGCTACCCAGTGTGGTCACTGGACATGATCCAGGGTGGAGGGTTCCCTCCCACACTGGCAGTGTCTCAAAGCATCATTTGGCTCTGCAGAGACACTTGTGTCTTTCAGCAGAGTTACTGACACCTTTCCTTTCCTTTCCTTGTCTCTCAGCATCTGGGAAAACTGGGGGCATGATAACACCCCAGCATGAGGCACAGGAGCAGAAGGAACCATGGGTCACCCACAGAAACATTCTACACTTAAAGCCAGCAGTGCCTGGGCACCCCAGCTGCAACCACACCTGAGCAGGGACTAGTCTACACCTGGACTGGTGCAGGTAATTTTTGCCTCCCCACCTTTTTAATGAAGAATAAATGTGGCAGCCCCGGGTTGCTGAAAAGCCATCAGAGATGGGTTGTCTCCTTCAGTCCCTCTGTGACAGTGACATGAAGGCTCCCTCTGCTGGGTCTTCCTACAGAGTGAGACATGGAAATCATCCCTGCAGAAATGTGTGTGATTAGTGGTTCTGCTTCCCCTCCTCATTCATCTTCAGGCTTATTTTAAGCCAGCAAAACTCCTCCTTCTCCAGAACCTGGAGACTGCTGCTCCTGACAAGGTGTCATGCTGGAGGAGCTCTTTGGCCACTGTTGTTGCAGTCCTCACTTTGCTTGGGAAAAAAAATGAAAGTGTCCATTGTAGCTCCATGGAGAGAGCTCAGCTCTGTGCAGAAACATTTCAGGCACATCCCTTGTTTTTGTCAGCCCTGTTACAGCTGTTAGGCTCACTGCTGTGAAGAATCATTTAAACATGTTTTTACTGTCTTCAAAGCAAAGCACGATGCAAACTGCCATGCTTAAAAGTCAGAACTAATTCTGGCAACAAAATATAGACCCATAGAATTGCTAGGATTGGAAGGGACCTCAAGGATCAGCCAGTTCCAAGCCCCCTGCCATGGGCAGGGACACCTCACACTACAGCAGGTTGCTCAGAGCCACATCCAGCCTGGCCTTATAAACCTCCAGGGATGAGGCTGCCACCACCTCCCTGGGCAACCTGTGCCAGTGTCTCACCACCCTCATGGGGAAGAACTTCTTCCTAACATCCAATCTGAATCTACCCATTTCTATATTTGTTCCATTCCCCCTAGTCTTATCACTCCCTGACACCCTAAAAAGTCCCACACCAGCTTCTTTGTAGCCCACTTCAGATACTGGAAGGCCACAATAGGGTCTCCTCGGAGCCTTCTCTTGGAGGAGACCTTTGACATCCCCATAAGTGCTTGGGTACCTACCTGGTGACACCCAGCACAGCAGAAACATGCCAAGGGAAACCAGCTGAAGGGGGTTTTCCAAAAGGACATTTATCTCCCAGCCAGCTTCTTTATATGATCAATGATGATGCCTTTGGTTTATATGGAAAAGTTTTGGTAGTGGGGTGGTTTCTGTGAGAAGATGCAAACAGCTTCCCACATGTTGGAAGCACCAAATTCCAGCAAGCTCCAAGATGGACCCACTGCTGGTCAAAGCTGAGTCCACCAGTAATGCCTCTGTGATAATGTCAGAGAGGGTAACAAATGCTGTGCAAGAGCAGCCAGGAGAGAGGAGTAAGAATATGTGAAACAACTCTGCAGAAACCAAGGTCAGAGAAGCAGGAGAGGGAGGAGATGCTCCAGGTGCCAGAGCAAAGGTTCCCCTGCAGCTCCTGGTGAAGACCATGATGAGGCAATTGTCCCACATGGAGGTCCATAGTGGAGCAAGAGGTGTGCTGGGAAATGAGGCACCAGGATCCTTTTCCCCATGAGTCAGCAGGCAGAGTAAGTGAAGGAAACATAAGACAGTCAATCCCCTGAGGAGGGAACTGCATAATGAGAAAGGAGCCTCCAAAAGAGAAGAGGGAGTCCCTAATGGGGAGCTTCTGCCAGCCTCTGTGATACATTTTCTCAAGGAGGTGTTTCCCCTCTTTCTAAAGGGGCTGTCAAGCAGCAGTGCAAGCAAACAATAGCAGGTGGCTTGTGCATGTGGCTACTGCTGTGCCCAGGATTGTATTTCTAGGACTGGACTGTGACGTGTCTGCATGTGCCAACCCTCACTTGGCCAGGGCATGGCAAGCTGGCAGGCCAGATTCTCAGAAAAGCAGCTTGTGGAAGCCTCTGGGTGCTCCTCCCAGCCTCCTCATGCTTCACTGATAAGAAATGGTTGGCTCTGCAGATGCAGTGCAGACAGCCTCAGGGCTGATGTGGGTCTAAGCCAGAAGCAGCTCCTTTCAGCACCTCGCTCCTCCAATGTTTTGGAAGCTCAGCCTTCCTCTGCTTCGGGCCCAGGATGCAGAAGACCAAGTGGAAACATCAGTGGTAAGAAAGCACCAGAGATAAAGTTGTGTTTTTGAACACCAGTCTCCACAAGATGCTTGATTGTGGGGTTGTGGGAAGATATGAAGACTACTGTCCTGGTTTGAGCTACAGCAGAACCAATTCTCTGTTCAGGGATTTTACTTTTTGGTTAAGTCTCTTCCACGTGGTGGCATTTTCTGAAGTTAGTGACAGGTTTTCAGACAGTATCTGCTTCTAGAAGTGATGTTTGTAGCTGCTATCAAGGGTAAGTATGCAGAAAGGTATGGAGGCCAAGGTAGATTGTGTGAACCATGCTGGAGTGCAGCAAGTGAAGGGGTCTAGAGTCAATAAAAGGGTGGAACTTGCAAGCAGGAGAGGACAGGTGACCCTATCATGTGCAGTATAAAGCCAAGGACCACGAGGGTCAAATTCACTTCTGCAATGGCTGGTATCTGAGGAGGATTCTCTCTGTTCTGCCTCTGGTCTTGAGCAATGCGTTCTCGAATCCAGTCCCAGACTCCAACTTCTGGATCCAGTTCCTGTCTGCTGCTAAGTCCAGTCTGGGACTACCCCAGTGCCCGATGGATCGATCGATCGATCCACCCACCTATGTATGTTTATGCTCACCCGTAAGTCTCTCTCTTGTTTCTCTTCCCCTTTGGGAAGGAAGAGGAGTGAACAGACACTTTCTGTCATTCCTTTAGTGCCCTGCCTCAGCCCCCGACAGCCCCCACTAGGAACCGCCGCCCGTGGCTCGGCACCACGCAGCCGACCGCGGCGGCCGCCGGGGGCGGGCGCGCGGCACGCAGAGGGTCAGGAGCGTGCGCATGCGCCGGGCGCGCGCGCGGCGGGGCCGCTGGGATTGGGCAGCGCCGCGCGCGGCGGTCGGGGCCGCGGCGCTCAGTGGCTGCGGCGCGGGGATGCCCGGGCGCGAGGCTGAGGTACTGCCTCGTAACGGGGCCGGGGGGTGCTGCGGACCCCGGGCCCGCCTCGCTCGCTCTGCTGGCGGCCGCCAGAGGACAGCGCCTGGCGGGCCGGGGGGGGCTCGCTGCTCTCACCTTTCCTTCCGTCGTGGTGCCCGGCGGGCCTCGGGGCAGCTCTGCCGGCGGGCCCGGGCCTTGGCGGGCGGCCGTTAGCCTGGCCGCGCAGCGGGGCTGCAGGGTCGTGACGGGGTTTTTAGAGGGGTCTGAAAGTCGGCGGTGGAAGGCAGGCCTGTGCAGCTCACTCCCGAAACCACCATGCTGCAAAAAAAGCTGCTTCAGCGTGATTCTGTGCCAGGTGGCAGAGGAACTGCAGAGGTTCTCCATTAACAGAACTGCTATATGTGTTTAAAAAAGAATAAGACTCTCCACCCTGCTGTGCGGTTTGTGTCGCCAGCCTTATCACCCTGCAGGTGGCAGCCGGCGTGGGCAGGACTTGATCTTGGAGGTCTCTTCCAACCTGCTAGATTATAAGCCAGGGCTTAGCTGAGCAGGTTGTGCTGTGCTTTGGGTGCCTTTGAGCCGGGTTTGGGTGGTTGCCAGCTTTAAGGCAAAGCCCCACTAGTGCCTGCGGCACGGGAGGACCTTGCTGCGCGATGGGGAGGAAGGGCTGAAGATGCTGCCAGCAGGCTGCTGAGAGGAGGTGGATGAGTTTAGGACTAAGGATGTGGTAAAGGGGCACCCGAGCCAAAAAGTAAAATTACTAAATAATAAGGCCAGTAAAAAGACCAAAAAACAAAAATAAAAATTGATCAGGCTCTGAAAAGGTCTGAAAAAGCTTTCTGTGCCCTGAGAAGCAGCCCTTAGTATCTGGGGTCAACTCATCTTCCTATCCTATAACACACAATGTATCAGCTGCTGTATTTCCTCTTCACCCATTTTTAATTAAATGACCATTTGAAGTTCTCTTCTTTCTCCTCCAGATGCATCCAGTCCTAAAGGCCTTTGTGTGTGGCTCCATCAGTGGGACTTGCTCCACGCTCCTCTTCCAACCCCTTGACCTGCTGAAAACCCGCCTGCAAACACTGCAGCCTGCTGTGAATGGGTGAGAGTGGGGACATGGGGCATGTGGGGGTGCTCCACTGTAGGCTTCTGCCTGATTTGCTGGCTGGGACTTGGAGTTCAGGGTTGTAATTTGGATACTGAGAGCCTTTCTGAGGTAGGAGATGTGTTTTTATGGCATGGGGAAGCATTGATAATCTTGCTGCGGAAGAGAGAGAACGTCTGCTTCTGTGAATGCTGCTTTAATGTGGCCTCAGCATTTGTATTTGTCTCAGAAACTGGTGTCTGCTGCAATGACTGCCTGAAAAACTCTGTGCAGCTGTCACAACTTTCCCATGTGTGCAGCTTCTCCTGCTAGCTCAGTGTAGTCAAACACAATTAAGTCTGTTGCTGCTAGCAAAGGGGGTGAGCAACTACAAATTGCTAATGAGAGAGGCCTCTAATGTGTGTTATATGTGCTGGGGAAGCAGAAAGGGATGGGAACGCCCTGGAAAGAGTGAGTTGCGAAAGAGCCTCTTGGAGGTGCTGGGGTAATGCACAGAGACATGAGTGAAAGAGAGTACAGAGAGCAGAAGCAGGTCACCTCTGCAGTTGCTGTCTTGTCTGCCGTTCAGGTCCGGTCGTGCTGGGATGGTTACTCTGCTCTTCAGGGTTGTTCGTACTGAGAGTCTTCTGGGGCTCTGGAAAGGTGTCTCTCCAGTAAGTGGCTGTTTTAACCCTGACTTCTAAAAATCACTAGATAAACAAACATACTGTTTACTGCTAGCTCTGGCTGTCTGAGTGTAAATAGCCAACTCTTGTATAATCATGAGTGAAGCTGTGTGATTTAGTCCTATTCTGAGGAGTTAATGTGGTGAATTCCACTCATCTGGTCATGGCAGTCCCTGGGGTTTTGCAGCCCTGAGCAGCTGAACTCTTGAACACTTTGCAAATGTGGGGTGGCAGCTGCACTAGCAGTGTTTTGTCTTGGGGTGTCTTAGTGTAGGAAACTGCCTTTGAGGAATGTGTTAAATCCTGGCATAGTTTGAACCAATTGGCTCCCAGTGCTGTAAATTATTTTTACCTCAGCATGTTAACTTCAGTGGTTTTGTTGTTGTGTTTCACAAGGCTTCCTGTCAAGTTGAACGGCCTCTGAGCTGCTCTGTAGTACTTTTTGTCTGATGTATGCCTTTTATTGTTCTTCTGCTTCTGTTTCTTCTGAAGTCCTTTGCAAGATGCATTCCTGGGGTTGGGATTTACTTCAGCACTTTGTACATGATGAAGCAAAAGCTTCTGGTGGACCGTTCACCCACAGCCCTGGAGTCTGTCTTTCTGGGTGCCACTGCTCGTGCAGTTTCTGGGATCTGCATGCTGCCAGTGACTGTAGTGAAGACCCGATACGAGGTGAGTGTGACTTGGTAGGGAGTTCCCTCTTAGCGATGTTCCACACCTTCCTTCTGATGAGAAAGACATTCCAGCTGGAGAAGGCTGTGACTGCTTGACTAGAGCCAGGAGTGTAATCTTGATTTCATCCTGCTTCACACATAGTGCAGGAAATACATTCCTGATGTTCAGGCAAGTCTCTTCTCCCAGGCAACCATCAACCAGAACAAGAGGACACAGTCTCAAGCTGCACCAGGGGAGGATGAGGCTGGATGTTAGGAAGAAGTTCTTCACAGAAAGAGAGATTGGCCACTGGGATGTGCTGCCCAGGGAGGGGGTGGAGTCCCCATCCCTGGAGGTGTTTAGGAAGAGCCTGGCTGAGGCACTTGGTGCCATGGTTTAGTTGCTTGGATGGTGTTGGATGATAGGTTGGACTCGATGATCTCAGAGGTCTTTTCCAACCTGGTTTATTTTATTCTGTTATATGATGAAGCAGAATTCACCTTGATGCTTTAACATTTCAGTTGTATTAATGTTTGTGTAACACCTTCCACATTTGACCTTCCTGGAGGACTATTTTCAAGGCTCAGGTAGAGGAGATCCATTCCTTTGACCTCAGGGTGTGTGTAGGGCTCTTTGACTTGTGCCTGGCATGTGGATGTCTAACTATTGCCTACCCTTGCAGAGTGGAAGATTTGGCTATGGGAGTGTATATGGAGCTCTGAAGAATATCTATCAGACAGAAGGGGCTCGTGGCATGTTCAGTGGGCTCACTGCCACGCTGCTGCGGGATGCTCCCTTCTCTGGCATCTACCTGATGTTCTACACACAGACCAAAAAGCTTACACCTCAGGGTAAGGCTGAACGTTGGGGGCTGTAATGGCAAATGTTTCTTTTCTGGCATCTTTCTCTGCAGCTGACTGCCTGCATGCTCTGCTTAGTGCCCTCTCACTCGGTAGGTCAATGAGTCTTTTGTATAGCTTTGGTGGGACATTCCTATTGTCCTGAGGAGACCTGTAGGCCTGCAGCTCAGGCCACTGTCAGAAATTGGCCCCAGGTTTATTGATTGTCTTTATGAAGATGGATACACAAGGTGGGTTAGCAAACAGTTGTAAGAGTGGGTAGGTGTTTCTGGCAGTGCTTTCTGCTGCTGGTTGTCTGATCAGTGTCCATTAAACTGAGGCTTCTTTAAAGTTGGAACTGGCTGGGCCAACATAGAATCATAGAGTGAATAAGGTTGGAAAAGACCTCAGAGATCATCAAGTCCAACCTATCACCCAACACCTCATGACTAACTAAACCATGACTTCAAGTGCCATGTCCAATCCCTTTTTGAACACCTCCAGGGACTTTCAAATTCTGTTCCCCAGCCAATGAGGCTATTTAATAATGCTGACTATGGACTGGTAACCACTTTTCCCCTTGAAAGCTTTCTCTGCCTTGCCTGGATTTTAACTTCTCTCAGACCTTGATGTTGATGTAATCATTCAGCAGCTTTATGCTTTGTCCCCGGCCTGTTTTGTGTCTGAGTTCATTCCCTTTGCTCTGTTGCAGACCAGCTGGATCCGGTGCTCATGCCCTTGTTGAATTTTGGCAGTGGGATCTTTGCAGGCATCTTGGCCTCCCTGGCAACACAGCCTGCTGATGTCATCAAAACACACATGCAGCTGTCCCCCAACAAGTACCACAGGACAAGCCAAGCCGCTGCCTTCATCTACAAGGTGAGCTGAAGCCCTTCTGATACGCACAATCACAGCCTCGCTTCTGCTCTCCCTGCCTGCAGCACAGCTACAGTATGGTTTTGCCTTGTAAAGGAAGTGGACAAATGTGACTGCTTTGTAGGCTCTTGCAGTCAGCCAGTCAGTGTCAGTATTTTCAGAAGCTGAAGTGGGTCATGCTGTGGAAGAGTGAGGCTGAATCTCTTGTCGCTGGTTTGTGTGCACTAGTGACTGGAAAGTGCTCTGGTTGTCTGATAGCAGTTGGGAGCTTTAGCTCATTCCTTGCTTTTCCTAATAATTAGAGGGGCTGTTGCCACTACTTAGCTGTTTCTTGCCCCTCTTGAATAGATTACAAGGCAGTGAACTTGCTCCCTGATGATTCTTGCCATTCTTCAGTCCTCCATCTGTCTTCACAAAATGAGAGCTGATGGGGAATTGGAGAGCAGGCTCGGAGTGCTGGAGCCCAATGGTTGGCGTATTCCAGCCAGCATCTCTGTACACAGACCTGCTTCATGTTGCAGGCTGGTGAAACTGGTTTCACTTCAATTCTGTCTGTTATGTATTGATTCTTACATGGGGAGTGATGGAAAGGGCTTAGCTGACTTCATCTTAACTTCATTTCTGCTTAGCTTAGTATGTAGGCTTGGAGGAGCTGTAGTGCAGCTGCTGCCACCTTTTGCTTTATCGATGTAGGACATCTGTGTTTACAACACTGGGGTAGAAGGTTTCTTTAGTGTGCAGCATGAAATGCCAGTTTTGGATACAAATGACCTATAAAACAACTCTTTCCCCATTGAGCACTAAAAGAGAAATAATTGCCCCAATCTGTATCCCAGGAATGGGATACAAAGCTCACCTTTCCCTTCCTGCCCTCAGAAGGGTGGATCTTGGCAGGTTTGCTGTGTTTCCATGTTGAAATCTCTTCTTAAGCAGGAATCTGTTTATTTATGCATGGATTTGTTGTGCATGGTGCATGTTTCTCCTATCAGAAGGTTGTTTCTTACTTCAGTACTCGCACATGTCAGGTTTTACAGAATAGCTAAGTGACTTCTGTAAATATGAAGCTCTAAAACAAGACAGGTCATTTTCCTGGAATGTCTTGACATTGTAACACCCTCACCTTCTCTTTATTGGGCTTTGGTGTGGCTTTCCCCATCCTGACATTCCCTTCTCCTTTCATTGCTCTTCCTGCTTTCCTGGGTACCCCTGCAGTAGCGCAGTGCTACAAGTTCTTCCTCAGCAGCAAATGCCATTTAAACCTGGGTCGGAGAAACTGATCTAGGTCTGAGCTGAAATACGTCCTGTGCTGCTCCATGTAGGAAATGATGATGAGAAATTAAACCACTGGAGGCAGATTGTGATGGATTGTCCTTTGTTTGTCTCCTGTGGCAGGACTTTGGGTTGGTCGGCTTCTTCCGAGGGGGCGTGCCCCGTGCCCTCAGGCGGACTCTGATGGCAGCAATGGCTTGGACAGTGTATGAACAGATGATGGAAAAAATGGGCTTGAAATCCTGACTGAGTTGCACAAGAAATGTCCAGCTTCACTCCTCCTTCTGCTTGCTGTGATCAACTGGCACTAGGAAGTTCCCAGTTCCACAGAGGAAAAAGCCTTGCTCGGCCTGGCAGCAGAAAGCTTGTCTGAGATGGGGGCTTAGGCCTTTGGGCAAATAGGGGAAAGAAGGATCATTTGTTCAGTGCATTCCAGAACTGTGCTTGCAGACTGCCACAGCAAGTGGCAGGCTTGCCATGGACTGGTAACTATGCTGAGAGAAAAGCCCCTTTGGAAAATAGCTGTGCTCACCGCTGTAGGCAACGAGGCATTGCTGAGCAGAAGTGTTTGAGGAGAAAACAGTGACTGCAGACCCTTGGCTGTTCCTTGCTGATCTATGCAACACCCCACTGTGGTGTAGATCCTCCTTCCTCATGTTATGTTCTCACAGGGCGATGTTGCAGACCCTGGTGGGAGGCTGAATGTGTCTCTCAATGCAGGAGTGGGTGGAAGAGAAATGAAGTGCTAAAGGCAAGTTAGGAACATGGTGTCTGTCATCACACTTGCACTGGGCATGATAGCAGAGAAGGTAACTGGAACCTCCCTGCAGTGTCCTGTTACTATGTAATTGAGCATCTTAGCACTCTTGACGTGTGCTTCTGCCTCTACAGCAGCATTTGCACAGGAATTAAGAAGTACAAGGCACTTTAGAGTTGATTGCTACCAAAGTTCTACTTGTTTCCTGAAAAATGTTTTTCCTGCTGGCCTGACCACTGTCAGGAACACTCAAGTATTATTGTTAGCATTAATCCTGTTGCACTGGAGACTTACTTGCTTCCTATTGCTCACTTGTCAATTCCTGATCAACACCTGCAGTGCGAGTTGGTCCTTAGAGGTATCTGCTACGGTCATAGCTCATAATGCATAAATGTATAATGGAACTAGATAGAGATGCACTTCAGATTTCCCATAAAAGCTGCTGCTGTTTGCATGTGGAGACCCTTGGGGTTTGGAGAGAAAAGGCTGCTCTTTTCTGTAAGCATCTTTTGAAGCTGGAGACCCATGAGTGTTTGGTAAGGAGCTTTAATTCTCTTTGGGCTCCACACAGGCCCTCCACAGTTTCCCAGCTGATTGTTTTCTCTTAGCACATTTCAGTATTCCTGGGTTTAGACTTCGTCAAGTACTGTTTTCATCTACTGTGCCTTCCTCATTCCTAGTTACACAGACCTCATAGTGTGTGCTGTCCTAACTTCAGTGCAGCCTGCTCCCCTCTTCACTTGTGCCTCTGTCTGAGCTGGCTGCATTAGGACTCCGGTGGCTCTGTTGGCATTGCCACAAAGCTGGAAGTGTGTATCCTGTTCTGCAGTGTGTTTGTCAGAAAAGGCCCTTTGGCTTTTGTTTGCTTAAATGTGGAGGGATCTTAAGAGTTCACTTCAGAAACAGCAGATACCTGTAAATGCAGAGACATGATGCTACAGCGGTACGAACAACCATCACTGTCTACCTGCTCATGATATTTGGAGTGGAGTTTGCACAGTCACTGCCCGCTCTGGCAACCTCCTGAGCACAAGAGGAGAGGGGATGTGGCTTGTAAAAGAGATTCTTTACCAGATTCCAGTTCCAAGAAAGTTTGGTGACTGACAGGAAAGTGAAGTCCGAGTAAAGTGTAAGGTGATGAGTTGGAGGCTTGCAAGGGTGCTGCCTATGGTGGGACACTGGTGCTGTGCACAGTGCTGGTGCCTG
The DNA here is from genome assembly GCF_014839835.1 of Dryobates pubescens. Classification (NCBI taxonomy): domain Eukaryota; kingdom Metazoa; phylum Chordata; class Aves; order Piciformes; family Picidae; genus Dryobates; species Dryobates pubescens. The sequence continues at coordinate 353,089 of NC_071649.1, read as the reverse complement.
CAAGAATGCTGGTGGAGGGTCCTGTGTGCACATCAGTGTGCTGATAATAGAGCACTGCATCAAATCATTCCATGTTGTATCTGAGAAGCTGCCAGATTCCCTGTGCTGCTTCTCAGGGTCAGGCGTGTGAGCACATTATTTGCTAAATACTAAACATGAACAACTTCTTTTGTTGTCCATTCAGCCTTCGTGGCTTGAACTCATGAAAGCAGAGGAACCAGTGCTAACTGCACTCCCTGCTGTTCCCCTGAGCACTGCAGGCACAGAGAGCTGAGTAAACAAGTCTAAGCTTGCTGACCTGCCACAGTAAGGTGGCAACGACATGTTACTCGTGAGTCTTTTATTCCCTTGTGCAGCTGTTGATCATCCTAGGCTGTGGCAGTGAAGAGCTGTGTATGGTGTCACCTGCAAGATACTTGGAATATTTTGCTTCCTGATGCAGCAATGGCAAAGCAGCACGCAGCCTGTGCAGACAAACTTGGGATCTTAAGAATGAGGGAGCAAAGAATGCCAGGTCCTGAATCAAATAACATCCTGATCAGAAACCTGAAATGCAGGAGCACTTCAGTGGCTTTTATGCCCTATACTCTTGCCTGGTCAAGTAACAAAGGAAGAATGAGAGAGTTTATTCCAGCATTTTGAAGTCTACCATTTTATTTTCAATTTACTTTAAAAAAATCTGGATTCAGGCCCAGAGCAGTGTTGGTTTTTCTTTTGGGAAGGTTCTTCCATTTCCCTTACTTGTGGAGAGTGAGGAGGCTCTTTGTTGTTGCAGCAGAGTGAAAAATGTGTGCTTTGGAGTTGTGAATTGTGAACTGCACTGTGATTCATCAGCCCTAGGTGCTGCAAATGCAAAAACTTCTCTGCCTGTGAGCTGGGGAGAGCAAGTTTTGCAGTGCAGATGTGTTGTTTGCTTTTCTTCATCATTTCTTTTGTCTGCCTCTCATTTGAGGGAAGGCTGAAGTTCTGTCTTCTGAAGGCTTTATCACATAGTTAGGCACAATGCTATTTGCCAGCTCTCATCCTTAAGCATGTTTCACCCTTTGCCCCTCTTCCAAAACATTCTGAAGTGATTGATTGAAATTACTTCTTGACAGCTATAGCAAGTCAAGAAAAACAAGTATGTGGACTTGGAAGTTGAGATACATTGCCCTTGAGGTTATGTTGCTTCTAATTAACAACAAATGGTCAATTTACAACCTAAATGCAAAGCAATCAAATAGAAGATCACCTGGATCACCTACCTGGATCAAGCCAGCAATTCAACACTAACAATCTTGGCAGATCATTTCTTTGCTTGGACTCCAGGGAAGGTGATGTGATCCTTTCTATATATGGCAGGGTTGTGGTTAGGTTTCTCTCAGGACAATTTCCATTGCTGGCAATGCCCTACTAGTGAACATGCTTTGGCTGCTTGCCCCTGCAGCTCAGGTGTAACTGCACAACTGGTTAACAAGTTGAGGCATTGGTATTTAAGGGAGCTGTAAGGGCAGAAGAGAGTTTATGATCAAATACACAGGAGAATTGATGATTGAATATGTTTGTTTATTTTTTAGAAACTGGACACTTCCATTCTTCCTGTGCCCATGATTTTTCCTTGTTTGTTTCTTGTGCTATTTAAGCAGAACTGGAGCTTTGGAACGTTGCAGGTTTGAGTATTGTGAGTGTTTATGTGACTATATATATAGTATTTATTGAGAAGATGCGTTTTATGTTTCCATTAAAAACTGGTTG